>NC_090444.1:725015041-725322049 GCF_031143425.1 Pleurodeles waltl
GGAGGAGAGGAGAGAGATGAGGGAGAGGGAGAGAGAGATGGAGGGAGAGGGAGAGAGAGAGGGAGAGGGAGAGATGGAGGGAGAGGGAGAGAGAGAGAGAGGAGAGAGGAGGGAGAGGAGATTGAGAGGGGGAGGGAGAGAGAGATTGAGGGAGAGGGAGAGATTGAGGGAGGGAGGAGAGAGATGAGGGAGGGGGGAGGGAGAGAGAGAGAGATTGAGGGAGGGAGGGAGAGAGAGAGATTGAGGGAAGGGAGAGAGAGAGAGAGATTGAGGAGGGAGGGAGAGAGAGAGATTGAGGGAGGGGAGAGAGAGATTGAGGAGAGAGAGAGAGAGATTGAGGGAGAGGAGAGAGAGATTGAGGGAGGGGGAGGGAGATTGAGGGAGTGGGAGAGAGAGAGATTGAGGGAGGGGGAGGGAGAGAGATTGAGGGAGGGGGAGGAGAGAGATTGAGGGAGGGGGAGGGAGAGAGAGATTGAGGGAGGGAGAGAGAGATTGAGGAGGGGGTGGGAGAGAGAGAGATTGAGGGAGGAGAGATTGAGGGAGGGGGGGGAGATTGAGGGAGGGGGAGGGAGAGAGAGAGGATGAGGAGGGGGAGGGAGAGAGAGAGATTGAGGGAGGGGGAGGGAGAGAGAGAGATTGAGGGAGGGGGAGGAGAGAGAGAGATTGAGGGAGGGGGAGGGAGAGAGAGAGATTGAGAGATGGAGGGAGGGAGGAGAGAGAGAGAGTGATTGAGGGAGGGGGGAGGGGAGGGAGAGAGAGAGATTGAGGGAGGGGGAGGGAGGAGAGAGAGATTGAGGGAGGGGGAGGGACGAGAGAGTGATTGAGGGAGGGGGAGGGAGAGAGAGAGATTGGGGAGGGGTGATGGGAGAGAGAGAGATTGAGGGAGGGGGAGGGAGAGAGAGAGATTGAGGGAGGGGGAGGGAGAGAGAGAGATTGAGGGAGGGGGAGGGAGAGAGAGAGAGATTGAGGGAGGGGAGGAGAGAGAGAGATTGAGGGAGGGGGAGGAGAGAGAGAGAGATTGAGGGAGGGAGGAGCGCCGAGAGCTGAGGAGATGAGGGGGGGAGAGAGATTGAGGAGGGGGAGGGGAGAGAGAGAGAGATTGAGGGAGGGGGAGGGAGAGAGAGAGAGATTGAGGGAGGGGGAGGGAGAGAGAGAGAGATTGAGGGAGGGGGAGGGAGGGAGAGAGAGAGATTGAGGGAGGGGGGAGGGAGAGACGACGAGAGATTGAGGGAGGGGGAGGGAGGGGAGCTAGCGAGAGGGAGAGAGAGAGAGATTGAGGGAGGGGGAGGGAGGGAGAGTAGAGAGGAGGAGGGCGAGAGAGATTGAGGCGAGGGGGAGGGAGGAGAGAGAGATTGAGGGAGGGGGAGGGAGGAGAGAGAGATTGAGGGAGGGGGAGGGAGGGAGAGAGAGATTGAGGGAGGGGGAGGGAGGGAGAGAGAGATCGAGGGAGGGGGAGGGAGGGAGAGAGAGATTGAGGTAGGGGGAGGGAGGGAGAGAGAGATCGAGGGAGGGGGGAGGGAGGGAGAGAGAGATCGAGGGAGGGGGAGGGAGGGAGAGAGAGATCGAGGGAGGGGGGAGGGAGGGAGAGAGAGATCGAGGGAGGGGGAGGGAGGGAGAGAGAGATCGAGGGAGGGGGAGGGAGGGAGAGAGAGATCGAGGGAGGGGGAGGGAGGGAGAGAGAGATCGAGGGAGGGGGAGGGAGGGAGAGAGAGATCGAGGGAGGGGGAGGGAGGGAGAGAGAGATCGAGGGAGGGGGAGGGAGAGAGAGATCGAGGGAGGGGGAGGGAGATCGAGGGAGGGGGAGGGAGAGAGTGTGTAAGGAAATGCCTCCTTGGCAAGGTTACCCCCTGACTTTTTGCCTTTGCAGATGCCAATTTATGATTTAAAAGTGTGCTGAGGCCTGCTAACCAGGCCCCAGCACCAGTGTTCTTTCCCTAACCTGTACCATTGTCTCCCCAATTGGCACAACCCTGGCACCCAGGTAAGTCCCTTGTAACTGGTACCCCTGGTACCAAGGGCCCTGATGCCAGGGAAGGTCTCTAAGGGCTGCAGCATGTCTTATGCCACCCTAGGGACCCCTCACTCAGCACAGACACACTGCTTGCCAGCTTGTGTGTGCTGGTGGGGAGAAAATGACTAAGTCGACATGGCACTCCCCTCAGGGTGCCATGCCAACCTCACACTGCCTGTGGCATAGGTAAGTCACCCCTCTAGCCGGCCTTACAGCCCTAAGGCAGGGTGCACTATACCACAGGTGAGGGCATAGGTGCATGAGCACTATGCCCCTACAGTGTCTAAGCAAAACCTTAGACATTGTAAGTGCAGGGTAGCCATAAGAGTATATGGTCTGAGAGTCTGTCATGCACGAACTCCACAGCTCCGTAATGGCTACACTGAATACTGGGAAGTTTGGTATCAAACTTCTCAGAATAATAAACCCACACTGATGCCAATGTTGGATTTATTAAAAAAAGCACACAGAGGGCATCTTAGAGATGCCCCCTGTATTTTACCCAATTGTTCAGTGCAGGACTGACTGGTCTGTGCCAGCCTGCTGCTGAGAGATGAGTTTTTGACCCCATGTGGTGAGGGCCTTTGTGCTCTCTGAGGACAGAAACAAAAGCCTGCTCTGGGTGGAGGTGCTTCAGACCTCCCCCTGCAGGAACTGTAACACCTAGCAGTGAGCCTCAAAGGCTCAGGCTTCATGTTACAATGCCCCAGGGCACTCCAGCTAGTGGAGATGCCCGCCCCCTGGACACAGCCCCCACTTTTGGCGGCAAGTCCAGGGGAGATAATGAGAAAAACAAGGAGGAGTCACCCACCAGTCAGGACAGCCCCTAAGGTGTCCTGAGCTGAGGTGACCCCTGCCTTTAGAAATCCTCCATCTTGATTTTGGAGGACTCCCCCAATAGGAATAGGGATGTGCCCCCCTCCCCTCAGGGAGGATGCACAAAGAGGGTGTAGCCACCCTCAAGGACAGTAGCCATTGGCTACTGCCCTCCCAGACCTAAACACACCCCTAAATTCAGTATTTAGGGGCTCCCCAGAACCTAGGAAACTAGATTTCTGCAACCTGAAGGCAAAGGACTGCTTACCTGAAGCCCTGCAGAGAAGACGGAGACACCAACTGCTTTGGCCCCAGCCCCACCTGCCTGTCTCCCCACTTCAAGAAAAACTGCAACAGCGACGCGTCCCCCAGGGTCCAGCGACCTCTGAAGCCTCAGAGGACTACCATGCATCTAAAAGGACCAAGAACTCCAGAGGACAGCGGCCCTGTTCCACAAAGAAGTAACTTTTAAAGACCACACGTTTCCCGCCGGAAGCGTGAGACTTTCCACTCTGCACCCGATGCCCCCGGCTCGACCTGCGGGGAACCAACACTACAGGGAGGACTCCCCGGCGACTTCGAGCCCGTGAGTAGCCAGAGTTGACCCCCTTGAGCCCCCACAGCGACGCCTGCAGAGGGAATCCAGAGGCTCCCCTTGACCGCGACTGCCTGCTTCAAAGACCCGACACCTGGTAAGGACACTGCACCCGCAGCCCTCAGGACCTGAAGGATCCAACCTCCAGTGCAGGAGCGACCCCCCAGGTGGCCCTCTCCCTTGCCCAGGTGGTGGCTACCCCGAGGAGCCCCCCCTTTGCCCGCCTGCATCGCTGAAGAGACCCCTTGGTCTCTCATTGAACTCCATTGCAAACCTGACGCCTGTTTGCACACTGCACCTGGCCGCCCCGTGCCGCTGAGGGTGCCGCTGAGGGTGTAGTTTTTGTGCTGACTTGTGTCCCCCCCAGTGCCCTACAAAACCCCCCCTGGTCTGCCCTCCGAAGACGCGTGTACTTACCTGCTGGCAGACTGGAACCGGGGCACCCCCTTCTCCATTGAAGCCTATGTGTTTTGGGCACCACTTTGACCTCTGCACCTGACCGGCCCTGAGCTGCTGGTGTGGTAACTTTGGGGTTGCCTTGAACCCCCAACGGTGGGCTACCTTGGACCCAACTTTGAACCCTGTAGGTGGTTTACTTACCTGCAAATCTAACAAACACTTACGTCCCCCAGGAACTGTTGAAAATTGCACTGTCTAGTTTTAAAATAGCTTATTGCCATTTGTGTGAAAACTGTATATGCTATTTTGCTACTTCAAAGTTCCTAAGTGAAATACCTTTCATTTAAAGTATTGTTTGTAAATCTTGAACCTGTGGTTCTTAAAATAAACTAAGAAAATATATTTTTCTATATAAAATCCTATTGGCCTGGAATTGTCTGAGTGTGTGTTCCCCATTTATTGCCTGTGTGTGTACAACAAATGCTTCACTACCCTCTGATAAGCCTACTGCTCGACCACACTACCACAAAATAGAGCATTAGAATTATCTCTTTTTGCCACTATCTTACCTCTAAGGGGAACCCTTGGACTCTGTGCATGCTATTTCTTACTTTGAAATAGTACATACAGAGCCAACTTCCTACATTGGTGGATCAGCTGTGGGGTACAAGACTTGCATTTGCTGGACTACTCAGCCAATACCTGATCACACGACTAAATTCCAAAAATTGTCATTAGAAACTTATTTTTGAAATTTGAGCTATTTTTCTAAATTTTTAAAAGTCCTTCTAGGGCCTTGTGTTAGTCCCTGTTATCATTTCTTTTAGAGTTTAAAAGTTTTGTAAAAGTTTGAATTAAGTTCTAGATATAGTTTTAGATTCTTAAAGTATTCCAACTTTTAGAAACAAAGGGGGTCATTCCTACCCTGGCGGTCTATGACCGCCAGGGTAGGTGACGGAGGAAGCACCGCCAACAGGCTGGCGGTGCTTCCGGGGGCATTCTGACCGTGGCGGTAAAGCCGCGGTCAGAAACGGGAAACCGGCGGTGTCCCGCCGGTTTCCCACTGCCCCAGGGAATCCTGCACGGCGGCGCTGCTTGCAGCGCCGCCATGGGAATTCCGACCCCCTTACCGCCATCCTGTTACTGGCGGTTTTCACTGCCAGGAACAGGATGGCGGGAACGGGTGTCGTGGGGCCCCTGGGGGCCCCTGCACTGCCCATGCCAGTGCAGGGGCCCCCTAACAGGGCCCCATTAAGATTTTCAGTGTCTGCTATGCAGACACTGAAAATCGCGACGGGTGCCACTGCACCCGTCGCACCCCTTCCACTCTGCCGGCTCCATTCGGAGCCGGCATCCTCGTGAAAGGGGGTTTCCCGCTGGGCGGGTGGGCGGCCTTCTGGTGGTCGCCTGCCAGCCCAGCGTGAAACTCAGAATGACCGCTGCGGTCTTTTGACCGCGGTACGGTCTTCTGGCGGTTCCCGCTTGGCGGGCGGCGACCGCCGCCCGCCAATCTAGGAATGACCCCCAAAATGTCTGCTGTAGAAGAGATAGTGATGGAACTCAACCTCACCCCTTACCTGCATCTTAGGATGTCAGAGTTAAGGACTCTCTGCAGAATCAAAAAAATAAAAACTGGTTCAAACCCTACCAAAGTACAGCTCCAGGAGCTCTTGGCAGTTTGCTAAAAACAACCCCTCTGATGATGCCCTCACAGAGGGGGAAGCTAGTGATGTGGAGGAGAATGTCCCCCCTCCAGTCCTAGATAGGGAGACCAGGGTTCATCCAACCCTGACTCCACAAGTGATAGTCAGAGATGCTGCTTCTGTCACAGGAGAGTCCAGCAACTCTGGAAGCATTGGGGACAGTCTCATTGAAGATGACCTCCTGTTAGCCAGGATGGCCAGAAGATTGGCTTTGGAAAAACAGATCCTAGCCATAGAAAGGGAAAGACAAGAGATGGGCTTAGGTCCCATCAATGGGGGCAGCAATATAAATAGGGTCAAAGATTCTCCTGACATGCTAAAAATCCCTAAAGGGATTGTAACTAAATATGAAGATGGTGATGACATCACCAAATGGTTCACAGCTTTTGAGAGGGCTTGTGCAACCAGAAAAGTAAACAAATCTCACAGGGGTGCTCTCCTTTGGGAAATGTTCACTGGAAAGTGTAGGGAGAGACTCCTCACACTCTCTGGAAAAGATGCAGAATCCTATGACCTCATGAAGGCTACCCTGATTGAGGGCTTTGGATTCTCCACTGAGGAGTACAGGATTAGGTTCAGGGGGGCTCAAAAATCATCGAGCCAGACCTGGGTTGATTTTGTAGACTACTCAGTGAAAACACTGGATGGTTGGGTAACTGGAAATGAAGTGCATGACTGTGGGGCTTTATAATTTGTTTATGAAAGAACACATTTTAAGTAATTGCTTCAATGAAAAGTTGCATCAGTATCTGGTAGACCTAGGTCCGATTTCTCCCCAAGAATTGGGAAAGAAGGCAGACCACTGGGTCAAGACTAGGGTAACCAAAACTTCCACTGGGGGTGACCAAAAGAAAGGGGTTAGAAAGCCTCCCCAGGAGGAAGTGGGTGACACTAGAAATAAAGAAAAAGAGTCCTCTGTAGTCCCCCAAAATCCAGACCAGGTGGGTGGGCCCCAAGACACAACCCAAAACTAAGGTGGGTACCAGGGTAAGAACTGGGATGCCACTAAGGCACGGTGCCAAAACTGTAGACAGACAGGGCACCACACCAAGGACACTTCTTGTCCCAAAAACAAACCCCCTAGCAAAATCCCAGGGGTGACCAGTGTAGCCATTGGGGATGACTCCTCAGATGAGGAGGTCTTCATAGCCTTCAACTGGAAAAAGGGCCCGACAGGTGAGTTGGAGATTCCAGAGGGAAGTAGACACTTCCACCACCTACTGGTGAATGGAATCCCAGCCACTGCCCTGAGAGACACTTGTGCCAGTCACACTATTGTGCATGATAGGCTGGTGTTCTCAAACCAGTACATCCCAGGTGAGACTGCCAGAGTAAGAGTTAGCCCAGACAGGGTCACTGATAGGCCTGTGGCTTTTGTGCCCATAGAAGTGGGTGGGACTTTTAGCTGGAGAAGGGTGGTAGTCAGTACAGACCTCCCCCTTGATTGTCTCCTTGGAAATGACTACCCAGAGGTAAGTCAGAGCCCAAGAGAGGAACTGGTCCAGTGCCAGTCCTCTCCCAAAGATTCTGGAGGTGCTACCCCTGCACTAACTGCAAGTAGGCCCCAAAAGAAAAAGAAAGGACAACAGAGTAAGAAAGGTGGACAACCTTTAGCCAATGTTCCAGCAAGCCAAGGAGATTCTGCTCCAGTAGGGGAGAACTAAAAAAAATGGCACTGGTAAAGTCCAACCTGACCCACAAGAAGTCCTGGCTAGTCAGGCAACTGTTAAAACTGAGTGGGTGGCTCCTCAGTTAACAGAAGAAAGAGTGGAATAAGGGTGTTTACTACAAGATGTAGTAACCCCCACTCTACCAATGCAGACAGGCACCCTGAACCCAAAGAAGCCTGTAACTTAGCCCCTTCCCTTATAGGTGAAGAGCTAAAGGTGTGGTTCTGGGCACTGACAGCTGTCAGTTGCCTCTACTGGGTGTTGGCCTTTATGGCTGCACTATCCTTGGCATGGTGGTATGACCCCATGCCAAATAGAAAGTTAGGCCCTCTGACCCTATTGGTCATGGTGGGGTTACTCCAGCTCTGGGTAACCTCTTTGGGTAAGCTAGGGGTGACCCTGGCTAAGATAAGATTAGCAGAGGTGGATACCTCTAACCCCAAAATAGAGAGAATGGATGAAGACATTAAAAGCACAGACAAGAGGCAATTCAGACTAGGTCCTATCACTGTGGAAGTGGGTCAGTTCCCCAGAGGGAATGACCTGAACAGGAGGATGTAAGGCGGAGTAGGCCCTGCAACAAACCAGCCTATTTCTTCTACTCTTCCTCGCCTGACAGACTAGGAAGACTCTCCCAGCTTTGGCTGAGTCTCCTGGCCTGTGGGCTGGGGGGGGCTTGTGTAAGGAAATGGCTCCCTGTTGCAGTTACCCCCCACTTTTTGCCTGATACTGATGCTGACTTGTCTGAGAAGTGTGCTGGGACCCTGCTAACCAGGCCCCAGCACCAGTGTTTTTTCACCTAAAATGTACCATTGTCTCCACAATTGGCACAACCCTGGCACCCAGGTAAGTCCCTTGTAACTGGTACCCCTGGTACCAAGGGCCCTGATGCCAGGGAAGGTCTCTAAGGGCTGCAGCATGTCTTATGCCACCCTAGGGACCCCTCACTCAGCACAGACACACTGCTTGCCAGCTTGTGTGTGCTGGTGGGGAGAAAATGACTAAGTCGACATGGCACTCCCCTCAGGGTGCCATGCCAACCTCACACTGCCTGTGGCATAGGTAAGTCACCCCTCTAGCCGGCCTTACAGCCCTAAGGCAGGGTGCACTATACCACAGGTGAGGGCATAGGTGCATGAGCACTATGCCCCTACAGTGTCTAAGCAAAACCTTAGACATTGTAAGTGCAGGGTAGCCATAAGAGTATATGGTCTGGGAGTCTGTCAAAAACGAACTCCACAGCTCCATAATGGCTACACTGAATACTGGGAAGTTTGGTATCAAACTTCTCAGAATAATAAACCCACACTGATGCCAGTGTTGGATTTATTAAAAAATGCACACAGAGAGCATCTTAGAGATGCCCCCTGTATTTTACCCAATTGTTCAGTGTAGGACTGACTGGTCTGAGCCAGCCTGCTGTTGAGAGACAAGTTTTTGACCCCATGTGGTGAGGGCCTTTGTGCTCTCTGAGGAAAGAAACAAAAGCCTGCTCTGGGTGGAGGTGCTTCAGACCTCCCCCTGCAGGAACTGTAACACCTAGCAGTGAGCTTCAAAGGCTCAGGCTTCATGTTACAATGCCCCAGGGCACTCCAGCTAGTGGAGATGCCCGCCCCCTGGACACAGCCCCCACTTTTGGCGGCAAGTCCAGGGGAGATAATGAGAAAAACAAAGAGGAGTCACCCACCAGTCAGGACAGCCCCTAAGGTGTCCTGAGCTGAGGTGACCCCAGCCTTTAGAAATCCTCCATCTTGATTTTGGAGGATTCCCCCAATAGGAATAGGGATGTGCCCCCCTCCCCTCAGGGAGGAGGCACAAATAGGGTGTAGCCACCCTCAAGGACAGTAGCCATTGGCTACTGCCCTCCCAGACCTAAACACACCCCTAAATTTAGTATTTAGGGGCTCCCCAGAACCTAGGAAACTAGATTCCTGCAACCTGAAGATGAAGGACTGCTGACCTGAAGCCCTGCAGAGAAGACTGAGACACCAACAGCTTTGGCCCCACCCCCACCGGCCTGTCTCCCCACTTCAAGAAAAACAGCGATGCGTCCCCCAGGGTCCAGCGACCTCTGAAGCCTCAGAGGACTACCCTGCATCTAAAAGGACCAAGAACTCCTGAGGACAGCGGCCCTGTTCCACAAAGACTGCAACTTTGCAACAAAGAAGCAACTTTTAAAGACCATCGCTGAAGAGACCCTTTGGTCTCCTATTGAACTCCATTGCAAACTCGACGCCTGTTTGCACACTGCACCCGGCCGCCCCCGTGCCGCTGAGGGTGTACTTATTGTGCTGACTTGTGTCCCCCCCCGGTGCCCTACAAAACCCCCCTGGTCTGCCCTCCGAAGACGCGGGTACTTACCTGCTGGCAGACTGGAACCGGGGCACCCCTTCTCCATTGAAGCCTATGTGTTTTGGGCACCACTTTGACCTCTGCACCTGACCGGCCCTGAGCTGCTGGTGTGGTAACTTTGGGGTTGCCCTGAACTCCCAACGGTGGGCTACCTCGGACCCAACTTTGAACCCTGTAGGTGGTTTACTTACCTGCAAATCTAACAAACACTTACGTCCCCCAGGAACTGTTGAAAATTGCACTGTCTAGTTTTAAAATAGCTTATTGCCATTTGTGTGAAAACTGTATATGCTATTTTGCTACTTCAAAGTTCCTAAGTGAAATACCTTTCATTTAAAGTATTGTTTGTAAATCTTGAACCTGTGGTTCTTAAAATAAACTAAGAAAATATATTTTTCTATATAAAATCCTATTGGCCTGGAATTGTCTTTGAGTGTGTGTTCCTCATTTATTGCCTGTGTGTGTATAACAAATGCTTAACACTACCCTCTGATAAGCCTACTGCTCGACCACACTACCACAAAATAGAGCATTAGAATTCTCTTTTTGCCACTATCTTAACTCTAAGGGGAACCCTTGGACTCTGTGCATGCATTTCTTACTTTGAAATAGTACATACAGAGCCAACTTCATACAGACGGGGAGAGCGAGAGAGAGAGATCGGGGAGAGCGAGAGAGAGAGATCGGGGAGAGCGAGAGAGAGAGATCGGGGAGAGCGAGAGAGAGAGATCGGGGAGAGCGAGAGAGAGAGATCGGGGAGAGCGAGAGAGAGAGATCGGGGAGAGAGAGCGAGAAAGAGAGAGATCGGGGAGAGAGAGCGAGAGAGAGAGAGATCGGGGAGAGAGAGCGAGAGAGAGAGAGATCGTCGAGAGCGAGAGAGAGAGATCGTCGAGAGCGAGAGAGAGAGATCGTCGAGAGCGAGAGAGAGAGAGAGATCGGGGAGAGCGAGAGAGAGAGAGAGATCGGGGAGAGCGAGAGAGAGAGAGAGAGAGATCGGGGAGAGCGAGAGAGAGAGAGAGATCGGGGAGAGCGAGAGAGAGAGAGATCGGGGAGAGCGAGAGAGAGAGAGAGATCGGGGAGAGCGAGAGAGAGAGAGAGATCGGGGAGAGCGAGAGAGAGAGATCGGGGAGAGCGAGAGAGAGAGAGATCGGGGAGAGCGAGAGAGAGAGAGATCGGGGAGAGCGAGAGAGAGAGAGAGATCGGGGAGAGCGAGAGAGAGAGAGAGATCGGGGAGAGCGAGAGAGAGAGAGAGATCGGGGAGAGAGAGAGAGAGAGAGATCGGGGAGAGCGAGAGAGAGAGAGATCGGGGAGAGCGAGAGAGAGAGAGAGATCGGGGAGAGCGAGAGAGAGAGAGATCGGGGAGAGAGAGAGAGAGAGATCGGGGAGAGGGAGAGAGAGAGAGAGATCGGGGAGAGGGAGAGAGAGAGAGAGATCGGGGAGAGCGAGAGAGAGAGAGAGATCGGGGAGAGCGAGAGAGAGAGAGAGATCGGGGAGAGCGAGAGAGAGAGAGAGATCGGGGAGAGCGAGAGAGAGAGAGAGAGATCGGGGAGAGAGAGAGAGAGAGAGATCGGGGAGAGCGAGAGAGAGAGAGATCGGGGAGAGCGAGCGAGAGAGAGAGAGAGAGATCGGGGAGAGCGAGCGAGAGAGAGAGAGAGAGATCGGGGAGAGCGAGAGAGAGAGAGAGAGATCGGGGAGAGCGAGCGAGAGAGAGAGATCGAGGAGAGCGAGAGAGAGAGATCGAGGAGAGCGAAAGAGAGAGAGATCGGGGAGAGAGAGTGAGGGAGAGATTGGGAGAGGGAAAGAGAAAAAGAGAGAGACAGAGGGACAGAGACAGATCTGGAGAGGGACAGAAACAGATCTGGAGAGGGAGGGGGAGAGTTACAGGGAGAGATACAGGGAGAGGGAGAGATACAGGGAGAGGGAGATCGATAGGGAGAGGGGGAGAGAGAGGGAGATCGATAGGGAGAGGGGGAGAGAGAGGGAGATCGATAGGGAGAGAGAGGGGGAGAGAGGGAGATCGAGAGAGGGAGATCGAGAGGGAGAGATCGAGAGGGAGAGATCGAGAGGGAGAGATCGAGAGGGAGAGATCGAGAGGGAGAGATCGAGAGGGAGAGATCGAGAGGGAGAGATCGAGAGGGAGAGATCGAGATCGAGAGATCGAGATCGAGAGATCGAGATCGAGAGGGAGAGATCGAGAGGGAGAGATCGAGAGGGAGAGATCGAGATCGAGAGGGAGAGGGAGAGGGAGAGGGAGAGGGAGAGGGAGAGGGAGAGATCGAGAGGGAGAGGGAGAGGGAGAGGGAGAGGGAGAGGGAGAGGGAGAGGGAGAGGGAGAGGGAGAGATGGAGAGGGAGAGATGGAGAGGGAGAGGGAGAGATGGAGAGGGAGAGGGAGAGATGGAGAGGGAGAGGGAGAGGGAGAGGGAGAGGGAGAGATGGAGAGGGAGAGATGGAGAGGGAGAGATGGAGAGATGGAGAGATGGAGAGATCGAGGGGGAGAGGGAGAGATGGAGAGATCGAGGGGGAGAGGGAGAGATGGAGAGATCGAGGGGGAGAGGGAGAGATGGAGAGATCGAGGGGGAGAGGGAGAGGGAGAGATCGAGAGGGAGAGGGAGAGATCGAGAGGGAGAGACGGAGAGGGGGAGGGAGAGGGAGAGATCGAGAGGGAGAGACGGAGAGGGGGAGGGAGAGGGAGAGATCGAGAGGGAGAGACGGAGAGGGGGAGGGAGAGGGAGAGATCGAGAGGGAGAGACGGAGAGGGGGAGGGAGAGGGAGAGATCGAGAGGGAGAGACCGAGAGGGAGAGACGGAGAGGGAGAGGGGGAGAGGGAGAGGGAGAGGGGGAGAGGGAGATGGAGAGTGATAGACTTTTCATCCTTGGCGTGGTCTCCCTTAACTTTTTGCCTCTGTTCCCCAGGTTGTTGATGTGTGCTGGACTCTGATTTTGCTATTTGTTTTACTCTGGGCAGTTTACCACTGCTAACCAGTGCTAAAGTGTAAGTGCTCCTTTACAAAATGTGTAGGTGATTGGTTTATCCATGATTGGCATATTTGATTTACTAGTAAGTCCCTAGTAAAGTGCACTAGAGGTGCCAGGGCCTGTAAATCAAATGCTACTAGTGGGCCTGCAGCACTGGTTGTGCCACCCACATAGGTAGCTCTGTAATCATGACTCAGACCTGCCATTGCAGTGTCTGTGTGTGCAGTTTTACCTGTAAATTCGACTTGGCAAGTGTACCCACTTGCCAGGCCTAAACCTTCCCTTTTCTTACATGTCAGACACTCCTAAGGTAGGCCCTAGGTAGCCCCAAGGGCAGGGTGCAGTGTATGGTTAAGGTAGGACATATAGTAATGTGTTTTATATGTCCTGACAGTGAAATATTGGTAAATTCGTTTTTCACTGTTGCAAGGCCTGTCCCTCTCATAGGTTAACCTGGAGGCTACCTTTAAATCTGATTAAAGTGTAGATTCCCTTTGGGAGCGGATGGACATGTGGAGTTTGGGGTCTCTGAGCTCACAATTTAAAAATACATCTTTTAGTAAAGTTGATTTTAAGATTGTGCTTTTGAAAATGCCACTTTTAGAAAGTGAGCATTTTCTTGCTTATACCATTTCTGTGACTCTGCCTGTTTGTGGATTCCCTGTCTGGGTCAGTTTGACAGTTGGGCCGGTTGCACCTCACACTAGACAATGACACAAAGGGAGCTGGGGTGTAGCCCGCATATCCTGATGAGCCATCTGTGCCAGGAGGGAGGGGAGGAGTGGTCACTCGCACCTGAAAGGGCTGGGCCTGCCCACACACAATGCAGTCTCCAACCCCCCTGGTGAGTGTCTGGGGCCTGGCCTGGGCAAGGCAGGATTTCACATTCCAAAGAGACTTTACTTTGAAGTAGGCCTACTTCAAAGGAGAAACTGGGTATAAGAAGGGCACCCAAAACCACAGACTGGAGAAACACTTCTGGAACCAAGAGGAACCTCTGCCTGGAGAAGAGCTGAATAGCTGAGGAAGAAGTGCTGCCCTGCCTGTGACTGTGCTTTGTGGAGCTATACTGCAGTTGATGCTTCTGCCAGAGTAAGAGGGCAAAGACTGGTCTTTGTGTGCCTTCCATCTTGTGAAGAAATCTCCAAGGGCTTGATTTAGAGCTTGCCTCCTGTTATTTGAAGTCTCAAGGATAGCAAAGACTTCTCTCTGCCAGCACCTGGAGTCTCTGGAGAGACTCCTGCTCTGACAAGTGGTGCACTATCCAGTCCCTGGGCCCTTGAAAGGAAAGCTGGTGGAAATCCAAGGAAATCACCTTTGGACGACTCCGGGCCGCTGCTGAATCCGGGGACGCCGTCTGCACCCGACGCCGTGACCTTCACTGGAACGCGACTCTCTTCGGAGGCCCGACGCCGCTTAAGCCCCGCTGAAGTTCGCGACTCCGTGGAAGTCGCCGCACCACGTTGGGACCGACGCCGTTCGAAGTGCGTGGATTCAACGTTTCGCACAGACACCGCGATCCCCGACTTCGCATCGGCCTGTTTTCATTCTTCACCAAAGGTACTGTACTTGGGGGTCTACGCGACTCCGTGTCAGGCACCTCTGCTGTTGGCTTGTTGGGAACGACTCCGTCACGACGCCGTGTTAACACCTCATCAAAGCATTTTTGTTTCTAAACGCTTTTTTTGAGTTTAATCTTTAAAAATTCATAACTTGACTTGTGTTTGTTGGATTTTTGTCGTTTTGGTCTTGTTTTGTTTAGATAAATATTTCCTATTTTTCTAAACCTGTGTTGTCATTTTGTAGTGTTGTCATTAAGTTACTGTGTGTGTTGGTACAAATACTTTACACCTAGCACTCTGAAGTTAAGCCTACTGCTCTGCCAAGCTACCAAGGGGGTAAGCAGGGGTTAGCTGAGGGTGATTCTCTTTTACCCAGACTGGAGTGAGGGTCCTTGCTTGAACAGGGGGTAACCTGACTGTCAACCAAAGACCCCATTTCTAACAGAGATCGACGGAGAGAGATCGACGGAGAGAGATTTATGGAGAGGGAGAGAGAGAGAGAGAGATTTATGGAGAGTGAGAGAGAGAGAGAGATTTATGGAGAGTGAGAGAGAGAGAGAGATTTATGGAGAGAGAGAGAGAGAGAGAGATTTATGGAGAGAGAGAGAGAGATTTATGGAGAGGGAGCGAGAGAGAGATTTATGGAGAGGGAGCGAGAGAGAGATTTATGGAGAGGGAGCGAGAGAGATTTATGGAGAGGGAGCGAGAGATTTATGGAGAGGGAGAGAGATTTATGGAGAGGGAGTGGAAAGGGAGTGGAGAGGGAGAGAGAGAGATTGATGGAGAGGGAGATTTATGGAGAGAGAGATTTATGGAGAGGGAGAGAGATTTATGGAGAGGGAGAGAGATTTATGGAGAGGGAGAGATTTATGGAGAGGGAGAGAGATTTAGAGAGATTTATGGAGAGGGAGAGATTTATGGAGAGATTTATGGAGAGGGGGAGATATTTATGGAGAGGGGGAGAGTCATTTATGGAGAGAGATTTATGGAGAGAGATAGACGGAGAGAGAGAGAGATAGACGGAGAGAGAGAGAGATAGACGGAGAGAGAGAGAGATAGACGGAGAGAGAGAGAGATAGACGGAGAGAGAGAGAGAGAGAGAGAGAGAGAGAGAGATAGACGGAGAGAGATTGACGGAGAGGGAGAGGGAGAGAGATTGACGGAGAGGGAGAGATTTATGGAGAGAGGGAGAGGGAGAGAGATCGCCACTAGGTAGTTATAGTTATGACCATAATTGACGACTCTTCACTAAATTTTCCAAAAAAGTGCCCCGGTGATTCTTGTTGTGCACAGAAAGTTTTGGGGTGATCCATTGAGCAGGGGCTGAGAAAGGGTGGGTCAAAAAATGAGTGTTTCCCGTGTTAATTCCCATAGAAACTTTGAACATGACTACAGCCCGAACCACTGGATGGAACTGCACTAAATTTGGCATAAAACTCTTTCGGTGCTCAGCTTGTGCTTTTGGTTATCCATTCAGTAGTTTACAAGAAATTAAGGAAAATCCAAACTTCTATATCTCTGGCTGTGAATAAATCACGAATATTCATGAATGTACGCAAATTAGAAGGGCTGTAATTGGCTGGCTACAACCTGACTAGAATGTTGCCGTCACCATTTTGTTATGGGAGAAGGTCCCCGGGGCAGAAAATGGAAGTGATAAGTGGTATAAGAGGTCAGGGTGGAGGTTCCTTGACCTAGGGGGTGTTTTAGAGTCAAAATATGGGTTTTAAATCATTTTTCTTTACCATGCGTGATATCTTCGAATATTCAAGGATATTTGAGAATTTGCAAAAAATGTTTTTTAAAACATTCAGACTCATTCATTCACTCATACACTAATTCATTCACTCATGTATGCACTCAGAGGCTCATGCGCCCACTCACACACCCCCTCAGGTACTCATGCACCCACTTAGACCCACTCTTAGGGTCGCACACCCAATTTCAGATCGACTCAGACACTTATGCTCCTGCTCACAGATCCACTGACAGGCCCTGCTGCCAAACCCCATGCGTACAACCAATGACAGTGCACAGGGTTGAGTGGTTATAGGGGTTTGGCTGCAGACCTTGTGGCTGAAGGCCATTGGCGACAGTGGTTGGATTAATTTATAGTAATTTAAATTACTTTACGTTAAACATTCATAGAAATTCACCAGAAAAAAACTAAGGTTACAGGGACATTATAGTTAGGTTCTAAATTTACTCATACAAAACCATAGACATTCAGCAGATATAGTTAGTTATGGTTACCTTAGGGCACAAGTTATAGTTACTTGAAATAACTCTGTTGCATTTCTATGGTTTTGTACTAGTAAATTCAGAACCTAACTATATTATCCCTGTAACCTTTGTTTGCATAAGTACGTACATACATATAGTCACATTGTCAGCAGAGGAGAGGCCATGGAATGCAGTGAGAGCGTAGAAAGCAGGAGGTGAAGAAGGTTCCACATCTGCAGAGGCTGCAGGAGATGTGGTGGAAGTGCAGTGTACAGAATCATAGCGTGCAGGGGCATCTTGGAAACTCGACCGCAACAGATGGGTGTGTAGTTGCAGCTTGAGGAAGACTGCAGGACCACAGGGGGGCACTGCTACACCAGGTTTGGCCGGTTGGCTCAACCTGAGCCTTTTTAAAGCCTGAGGAAAGACCTTAAAGTGGAGGGGTATTGCGGTTGCCATTGACCTTGTGCTTACAGTAGACCCTCTCCCCCATTTTGCCATAGTGGCCTTTATTTACCACCCGGAGCCTTTACCATTATCTTTTTCATTGCCTCCACTTATCCACCCTACCTCTGTATATACGGTTGTATACTAGGAGGCCAGGTAATCAGGAAGCACTGTTTTCAGCTACCATCTGTTCATCTGTTGCTCCTTGAAAGCAGCACTGGTGCCTGTGATGCAACCTGTATTTTAACCTCTTAGCTGCTGGGTCTTCCCCCCCAGCCCCCCCGTTGCTGAGCCCTTTTTTGGCTATTTGGGGTGGTTCGCGCTTAGGCCTTCATAACTTTTTGTCCACGTAAGCTATCCACGCCAAATTTGCGTCCTTTTTTTACAACATCCTAGGGATTCTAATGGTACCCAGAGTTTGTGGTTTCCCCTGGAGGAGACCAAGATATTAGCCAAAATACAGTGAACATTTCGTTTTTTCCAAACAAATGGGAAAAAAGGGCTGCAGAAGAAGGCTTGTGGTTTTTTCCCTGAAAATGCCATCAACAAAGGGTTTCTGGTGCTAAAATCACCATCTTCCCACCTTTCAGGAACGGGCAGACTTGAATCAGAAAACCACATTTTTCAACACAAATTTGGCATTTTACTGGGACATAACCCATTTTTACTATTTTTGGTGCTTTCAGCCTCCTTCCAGTTAGTGACAGGAATGGGTGTGAAACCAATTCTGGATCCCGGAAAGCTAAACATTTCTGAAAACTAGACAAAATTCTGAATTCAGCATGGGGTCATTTGTGTAGATCCTACAAGGTTTTCTTACAGAAAATAACAGCTGAAATAAATAAAATATTGAAATTGAGCTGAAAACAGCCATTTTTCTTTGTTTTACTCTGTAACTTTTTCCTGCAATGTCAGATTTTTAAAAGCAATATACCGTTATGTCTGCTGGACTCTTCTGGTTGCGGGATATAAAGGGCTTGTAGGTTCATCAAGAACGCTAGGTACCCAGAGCCAATAAATGAGCTGCACCCTGCAGTTGGTTTTCATTCTATACTGGGTATACAGCAATTCATTTGCTGAAATATGAAGAGTGAAAAATAGGTATCAAGAAAACCTTTGCATTTCCAAAATGGACTCAAGATAAGGTTTTGAGGAGCAGTGGTTATTTGCACATCTCTGAATTCCGGGGTGCCCATACTAGCATGTGAATTGCAGGGCATTTCTCAAATAGACGCCTTTTTTACACACTCTTATATTTGGAAGGAAAAACTGTAGAGAAAGATAACACTTGTTTTGCTATTCTATGTTCCCCCAAGTCTCCCAATAAAAATTATACCTCACTTGTGTGGGTAGGCCTAGCGCCCGCGACAGGAAATGCCCCAAAACACAACGTGGACACATCCCATTTTTTGACAGAAAACAGAGCTGTTTTTTGCAAAGTGCCTACCTGTAGATTTTGGCTTCTAGCTCAGCCGGCACATAGGGAAACCTACCAAACCTGTGCATTTTTTTAAACTAGAGACCGAGGGGAATCCAAGACTGGGTGACTTGTGGGGCTCTGACCAGGTTCTGTTACCCAGAACCCTTTGCAAACCTCAGAATGTGGCAAAAAAAACACGTTTTCCTCACATTTCAGTGACAGAAAGTTCTGGAATCTGAGAGGAGCCACAAATTTCCTTCCACCCAGCGTTCCCATAAGTCTCCCGATAAAAATGAAACCTCACTTGTGTGGGTAGGCCTAGCGCCCGCAACCGGAAATGCCCCAAAACACAACGCGGACACATCACATTTTTTCATAGAAAACAGTGCCTACCTGTGGATTTTGGCCTCTAGCTCAGCCGGCACCCGGGAAAACCTAGCAAACCAGCGCATTTTTTAAAACTAGACACCCAGAGAAATCAAAGATGGGGAGACTTGTGGGGCTCTGACCAGGTTCTGTTACCCAGAATCCTTTGCAAACATCAAAATTTGGCCAAAAAAACACTTTTTCCTCTCATTTCGGTGACAGAAATTTCTGGAATCTGAGAGGAGCCACAAATTTCCTTCCACCCAGCATTTCCCCAAGTCTCCCGATAAAAATGGTACCTCACTTGTGAGGGTAGGCCTGGTGCCCGCGACAGGAATAGATCACACAACGGTCAATGTTGGTCCTTACATGAGGCAGCTGTTGACCCTGGGGTGATCCATTCCT
Source organism: Pleurodeles waltl (assembly GCF_031143425.1). Taxonomy (NCBI): domain Eukaryota; kingdom Metazoa; phylum Chordata; class Amphibia; order Caudata; family Salamandridae; genus Pleurodeles; species Pleurodeles waltl. The sequence continues at coordinate 725,033,989 of NC_090444.1, forward strand.
GACGCAGGCACTAGGTGTAGGCACTCAAGTGGGGTAGTGTTTTTATCAGGACAGGTGAGGAATCACTGGGTGGTAGGAATTTTGTGGATCCCAGCATATTCCTGTAGTTTGTGTGACAGAAATGCGAGAAAAATAGAGTTTTTATTCAACATTTCAGCTTTGCAGGGTATTCTGGGTAAGTTCCAGAAATGTTTGGGTTTAGTGTGTTTCTCTATATGGCCGCCGAACCCAGGACCAAAAACACAGGTGCCTGCCTTACAAAACCAGTTTGTTTTGCGATGGATAATTTTGATGTCTCCACAATACGATTTGGGCGGTGGAATTTGGGACTGAACTAAATTGGGGAGCTCCCAAGAGAGCACTCTCTCTCTCTGCTTGCTGCCGCATTCCCCTGCTCTCTGGGTTGGGCTAACCCACTATTACCCAGTTGCACAGACTGCTTGCGAAGCTACAGCAGGACTGGCCTCATCACCTCCCTCATAATGTACTGGAAGAGGAGTTATCGAATGGGACTCCTCCGACTGAAAAATCACTCCCAGAGTCTGCGCATTTGTCCTATCCCTCAGATGCTGTCTCAGTCTCTGATCCTATGTCAGAGCTGTCCTCTCTAACCCGAGTGCCGGCAGCAGTCATCCATCAAGATGCCATCTCTGCTATTGGCTAAACTGTTGCTCTAAAACACTAGCCTACGTAGACAGTCACAAAACGATGGTGTGTGTGAGATACGTGCAACAGTAGAGGCCACCTTACCTGCGCTTCTTCCCTCAGTCAGCACGTTCTTTCAAGACACTCAAACACCTTGTCACATACCATTCGTCACAGTCTTTAGCACCTCCTGCACCCAGTCCAACAATCATTATTGGTGCTCCCACTCCCTCCTCCTCAGATTCCCTCATTACCACCCAGCAAAAGTGCCCTTCATCTCTCCATAGCCGCCCTCCACCCCGCACATACATTTCATTTGTATTATAGCGCAGGTAATGGCTGACTTTACTGATGTACTCAGCTATTTACATAAAATACAGATTTGCTCTTTGCAGTAGGCATATAAACCTTCTGCGCTTCTTTATGGCACTAAAACTGCCACTAGACAAGTCTGACCCTTTTGTAGCAGAAACATAATCACAATACTTACTTGCCTTTTTTTATTGCTGCCTAAAAGCTACAGTTGAAGTATGTGCATTGCTTTGAAGATGCAAGCTGCAACTGCAAGACAACTGGTGGCAAATCTATATATAAATATATATATATATATCACTTTTATATGTGGGTCTGGTTTTCCTGGGGGCCGATCGCAGCCCCCAGGGAAACCACACACATATTGACAAAAGTGATATATAGATATAGATATAGATATAGATCTATCTCTATATATATATCTATCTACATAGGGGGGATGGCGCGATCAGGGGCACCTACCTTTTTTGTAAAAAAAAAAAATAATAATAATTTTAAAAATAAATGGACAGGGGGTCGCCCGTGGGCAGGGCGACCCCCTGTGGGGGCACTATTTTTTTTATTTGTTTTAGCCCATTTTCCGAGGGAGCCGACCCCCCCCAAGTGAAATCCCTGCCGTCTAGTGCTGTTTCCTGGCCCCCGATCGCAGCTGTGCTACGATCGGGGGCCAGGAAACACTTTCAGAAGGCCTCGTAAGAAAGGGGAGACTCTTCCCTTTCTTACGAGGCCTTCCTGAAACTGTTTCCTGGCCCCCGATTGCAGCTGTGCTGCGATCTGGGGGCCAGGAAACCTGCTGCTATCGGGGGCCAGGAAACTCTTTCAGGAAGGCCTCGTAACAAAGGGGAGACTCTACCCGAACGTGGGGAAGGCCGTTTTCCCCATCGGAGCAGGAAGCGGCCACAAGGCTGCTTCCTGCTCCGATGGGGAAATCAACATTGTTACGTCAGCGCGCCTCGCGGCGTGCTGACGTCACAAAGGGGCGGGTGGGGGGTGGGGGGGGAGACACGGAAGAGCTTCCGTGTCTCCCTGGGAGCAAAAAATAAATAAATCCTCGGGTGCGACGCACCCGCGGATTTATTAACCCCCTCCCTGGTGTCGGCCACTGGTCGTGACCCGCACCAGGGAGGTAGTGCTGGTGTCAGCCAGTGGCCGACGCCCTCATTGAAGGGGTTAATGAGGTGGCCACTCCTTGGGAGGTACAGTTAGTGTTCGCCCTTCTGAGCAGCTCTGCCCGCCCACTGCACCTTTTCGTGCTGAGGAGCCTGGTATTAGAGCAGCAGAGACTACTGGTACATCTGGAGAGGTGTGAAGGGTATTGCTATTGGTTTTAGATGCTGTTGGAAATAGTGGTGATTCGTGGATTAATGAAAGGGGATGGGCTTATGGAGTTAGGACTGTTTGACTGGTGGCCTGTGTGTAGCTTGTGGTTACATTTGAAGTGTGTTTTGACAATAACAGAATGTAGTTATTAGAACTTTGGCATTTCAAGAGCCTCTGAGCTAGTCAGTGCAGTTCAGGCTTCTGGCTCCTTGATATTTTATTATTTCTGCCCGGATACACTTTAGGTGTAAACCTTAAAGCTGGAGATCTGAGTGTGATTTTCTCACAGCTCAAAGTAACTTTGAGTTGGGCCCGCCAGTAAGTATATCTAGCACTTCTTGCCTAAGGATTTTCATAGCGGATAAACTCTCTGCGTAAGAATTCTTTCTGGGAGATTGGTCAATGTACCGGCATACAAAAAAACTAAATGTAATCCCATGAGAAATACATTCTTACATGTGAATACCCTGAAAGGTTTTAACACAATCCCAACATATTTGTCTAAATGGGATGCTGGAATTAACAGATTTGCTTTAACAGAGGAATCTTCAGAGGTTTCATTAGAATCTGTAGCTACCCACGGTTCCTATAAGAAATTTGTCTCCGATCGGGTGGTGGATGTGTGCACCTCATGAGACCAAAGATTGAAGGGAAATATTCAATGAGAAGTGATTTTTCTGCAAAGTATTATCAGTAACAACCCCTTACCTCCCCCATTCAGGAAAGGCTTTCCCTTGGCCACTGCCTTGGGTTCCATCTCACACTTGAGGGTTCAGCTTTTGGATAATGCTCCCAGTGAGAATCTTTTCACTACTCCTAGATGTCTACTATCCCAGAATTGCACCTAAATTCACGTTCATCATGTAATCTCCATGGGAATTAAGTACAGTATTCCAAATAACTCCAATGTTGAGAAAATGTCCTTTATTCTGTCTCTGCTTGAAGAATTGGTTAATAATTCTGACCATGTCTTGGACTCACTTGGGACCACATCAGAGTTGTTGAATCTGGCTAAAAGATCATTATTTGGTAAATCTACTTCTCCCTTACCCTTAAGTAGTGGATGTTGGAGAAATTAAAAAGTCCTAAGACACACAAGGCATTTAAAGATAGTTGTAGATTTATTGTGGAGCATAGTTCAGTACAACCAACAGGGCAGGCAGTCTAGCTAAACTGCTGTTCTCGGAACATTCATTGCATGTCATGCCTAAATTCTACCTTGGTCACAGTTGTTACGGCAGTCCACATTACAGGTTCTTTTGAGCCAAGAACCTAACCCATACCCCCCCCATTAACAAACCAATAACATTGGTATTATAAAGATAACCATATAAAGGAACAGAACACAAAAATAAAATAATGAAATACATTCCTCACTTTAGAGAACAGTCTAATGTAATTTCATAATAAGACTTGGTTTAGTTCCAGTAGATTATTTGGGCATAGTCCTTATGCCAAACAGAAGGTCTTCTTTTCCCCTTCTGATATTAAGCATCTGTCCACCCCAACCAATGACTTCACTTTGTCAAGTTCCCTGCAAGACTTCCTTAAGTGAATTTGTTTGGACTGTCTTTCTTTATTCCACTATTTTCCATCTTCAAGTTGAGCAAGCAACTCTTTTTTTTTTTTTTTTTTTTTTTTTTTTTGACAAATGATATGCATCCGTACAGGAAACTTGGAATGACCTTTGGAGATTATTCAGGCACCCTCACTTTGGCCTAAGCTCCTGGTTTGAAAATTGCTTGACGTCTTCAGCTAATTCTCATCTCTCATACTACTTTTGTACCTTCTCACAATTTTGCTTAACTTGTATAGTTTCTCCACTGACACCTTCAAATAACCCATCCATGGACTAACCAATTTGGTGAAATCCATCCTTCCTCTAAAAAAGGCAAATAGTGACACCTTGGTAGTAGCATTAGGAGTGCTGCATAAAGCCCACAACATCTTGAGTTCGTCCTTCCAGTCTAACCCATTTGCCACTGACAACTGAATGTTATAATTTTTTTGCCTGTTGCACTGCCCAACCAAACCATTGCTGTGGGGATGGTATAAAATGGTGACATGCTTCACTCCCCAATGTAACAAAAATCCTTGAAATTCCCTTGGTGCAAATTGCACTCGATTGTCTGTGACTACTTCAGTAGGGGCACCCTCTCTCAAGAAAATAATTTGTAAAAGCTAATTTAATTCCTCAGTGTTGGCTGACTTCACCTCTAGCTATCTAGTCCCATAGTCTACCAGCACAATATCACATGTTTCTCTCATCCAACACACAAATGGGTCCTATAATGTCTAATACCTATTTGATCCTTCTTTTAATAGCTGTCTTTACTACATGCCCTTCATGTGCCAATGTTAACACCTTATTTTGCATGACTAGAGGCACCAATAGTACATGCATTCTTTTCATTACTCTGTTATTCGTGCTTAACTCAGAAGACATGTTTAAATGCAACCACATCCCCTGCCAACATTTTGTCTGACCATTCTTTAGTTAACATGCCAGCCATATGCTGTATGGTTTTATCCTCCCACACAGCTAACTCCACTCTTCCTCTGGCAAGCCTTTGTAATCTGACCCTTGCAGTGATGCTACTATACAAAAGTCACCTTGTAAAACGTAATTTTCTTCATTTTTAATCACTAACATGAACAAAAAGTTTTCAAACTTATTCTTTGCCCCCAGAATGTACTCCAACTTGAATTGAAATTCCAACATTCTGTAATGCCACTTGGTGATTCGGGAGTAGCCTTGGTTTTTGTAACTAGCTGATCCCTTAACATTTCATCTTCTAAAGGTCTTGTATTTGCAAGTGGCAGCCAAAACCATCAAATCACTCATGAAACTCACCACCGACTCCCCAGGAAGTTGCTTCTTCATATAAAACTTGTGCCTTTCCATAATAATATGCTTTTTCTTGAACCTGGTATCCAACATTTTGATGGCAGAGGCCTATTCATCCACTTTGTCATCATTATGCACAACAGTCACCAGTAAATGTTTCAATATTTACCTCCCTTTAGTCCCCAAAGAATGCTTTAAAAATGCAAACTTTTTTTTGTTTCAAGAATTCCCCATCTATTGCTTCCATATATGCTTTGAATCATTCAAAACATAATTCCCAGTCCACCATTGGACTCCCTGCAGGAGATAAAAATTATAAAGGAGAGGAACACCGCCTGCTGCATGATGTTTTACACCAAATATACCCATAGCTTTGATGTTAAGCAGAAGATTGCACACACGATGAAGGTATAACAGAAAATGGAATTACAACATTCCTATGCTGGTGTAGACATGAGAATAATGCACAATCTACCCACAAAAGCTTGAAATCATTGGTCAGGCTTCGAAAATGCTAGGAAACGCGGCCCGTAACGATGCATCTGGGCATGGCAAAACCTCAGATGTCTTGTGTAAGGAAATGCCTCCTTGGCATGGTTACCCCCTGACTTTTTGCCTTTGCTGATGCCAAGTTATGATTTGAAAGTGTGCTGAGGCCTGCTAACCAGGCTCCAGCACCAGTGTTCTTTCCCTAATATGTACCTTTGTTTCCACAATTGGCACACCCTGGCATCCAGGTAAATCTCTTGTAACTGGTACCCCTGGTACCAAGGGCCCTGATGCCAGGGAAGGTCTCTAAGGGCTGCAGCATGTCTTATGCCACCCTGGAGACCCCTCACTCAGCACAGACACACTGCTTGCCAGCTTGTGTGTACTAGTGGAGATAAAAAGAATAAGTCGACATGGCACTCCCCTCAGGGTGCCATGCCAACCCCACACTGCCTATAGGTATAGATAAGTCACCCCTCTAGCAGGCCTTACAGCCCTAAGGCAGGGTGCACTATACCATAGGTGAGGGCTTAAGTGCATGAGCACTATGCCCCTACAGTGTCTAAGCAAAACCTTAGACATTGTAAGTGCAGGGTAGCCATAAGAGTATATGGTCTGGGAGTCTGTCATGCACGAACTCCACAGCACCATAATGGCTACACTGAAAACTAGGAAGTTTGGTATCAAACTTCTCAGCACAATAAATACACACTGATGCCAGTGTACATTTTATTGTGAAATACACCCCAGAGGGCATCTTAGAGATGCCCCACGAAACCATACCCGACTACCAGTGTGGGCTGACTAGTTTTAGCAGCCTGCCACACACCAGACATGTTGCTGGTCACATGGGGAGAGTGTTTTTGCCACTCTGTGGCTTGTAACAAAGCCTGTACTGGGTGGAGGTGCCTCTCACCTCTCCCTGCAGGAACTGTAACACCTGGCGGTGAGCCTCAAAGGTTCACCCCCTTTGTTACAGCACCCCAGGGCACTCCAGCTAGTGGAGTTGCCTGCCCCCTCCGGCCACGGCCCCACTTTTCGTGGCAAGGCCGGACGAGATAATGAGAAAAACAAGGAGGAGTCACTGGCCAGTCAGGACAGCCCCTAAGGTGTCCTGAGCTGAGGTGACTGACTTTTAGAAATCCTCCATCTTGCAGATGGAGGATTCCCCCAATAGGAATAGGAATAGGGATGTGCCCCCCCTCCCCTCAGGGAGGAGGCACAAAGAGGGTGTAGCCACCCTCAGGGCTAGTAGCCATTGGCTACTAACCCCCAGACCTAAACACCCCCCTAAATGGAGTGTTTAGGGGCTCCCAGAACCTAGGTAACTAGATTCCTGCAACCTAAGATGAAGAAGGACTGCTGAGCTGAAGAACCTGAAGAGAAGACGGAGACACCAACTGCTTTGGCCCCAGCTCTACCGGCCTGTCTCCCCACTTCAAAAGAACTGCTACAGCGACGCATTCCACAGGGTCCAGCGACCTCTGAAGCCTCAGAAGACTACCCTGCATCTAAAAGGACCAAGAACTCCCGAGGACAGCGGCTCTGCTCCAAAGAAGAAACATCTTTGCAACAAAGAAGCAACTTTGAAAGAACACACGTTTCCCGCCGGAAGCGTGAGACTTTGCACTCTGCACCGACGCCCCCGGCTCGACTTGTGGAGAACCAACACTATGGGGAGGACTCCCCAGCGACTGCGAGCCCGTGAGTAGCCAGAGTTGACCCCCTTGAGCCCCCACAGCGACGCCTGCAGAGGGAATCCAGAGGCTCCCCCTGACCGCGACTGCCTGCTTCTAAGAACCCGACGCCTGCTAAGGACACTGCACCTGCAGCCCCCAGGACCTGAAGGAGCCGACCCCCAAGTGGCCCTCTCCCTTGTCCACGTGGTGGCTACCCCGAGGAGCCCCCCCCCCCTTGCCTGCCTGCATCGCTGAAGAGACCCCTGGGTCTCCCATTGGACTACATTGCAAACCCGGTGCCTGTTTGCACACTGCACCCAGCTGCCCCCGTGCCACTGAGGATGTACTTTTTGTGCTGACTTGTGTCCCCCCCGGTGCCTTACAAAACCCTCCTGGTCTGCCCTCCGGAGACACGGGTACTTACCTGCTGGCAGACTGGAACCGGGGCACCCCCTTCTCCATTGAAGCCTATGCGTTTTGGGCACCACTTTGACCTCTACACCTGACCGGCCCTGAGCTGCTGGTGTGGTAACTTTGGGGTTGCTCTGAACCCCCAACGGTGGGCTACCTTGGACCCAGCTTTGAACCCTGTAGGTGGTTTACTTACTTGCAAAACTAACAAACACTTACCTCCCCCAGGAACTGTTGAAAATTGCAGCGTCCAGTTTTAAAATAGCTTATTGCCATTTGTGTGAAAACTGTATATGCTATTTTGCTAATTCAAAGTTCCTAAGTGAAATACCGTTCATTTAAAGTATTGTTTGTAAATCTTGAACCTGTGGTTCTTAAAATAAACTAAGAAAATATATTTTTCTATATAAAAACCTGTTGGCCTGGAATTGTCTTTTGAGTGTGTGTTCCCCATTTATTGCCTGTGTGTGTACAACAAATGCTTAACACTACCCTCTGATAAGCCTACTGCTTGACCACACTACCACAAAATAGAGCATTAGAATTGTCTCCTTTAGCCACTATCTTACCTCTAAGGGGAACCCTTGGACTCTGTGCATGCTATTTCTTACTTTGAAATAGCACATACAGAGCCAACTTCATACATCTTGTGCTTGTTGCTAGGCAACTGAGTGTGTTTTATTAAATTATCTGGAAAAGAAACTTGTACGTGCCGAGGCAAACCCCCCAAAAAATACCAGATGCAGGGTCACTTATCTGACCGGAAGATCGCCTGAGGAAACTTAGGTTTGGAGAGCCAAATCGACGTTGCATCGTGGACCAGCTGAAAAATCAGCCAATGAGGCAGCAGACGCTCCACTGTAAGGCCAAAGAAACGCCTGCCCTGCTGGTCTTGGATTTCATTTCCGCTAGTCGCCACTAAAAAGTCCTCAGACACACAAGGCATTTAAAGATACTTGTAGAATTATTGTGGAGCAAAGTTCAGCACAACCAGGCAGGCAGTCTAGATAAACCCCCGTGCTCAGAACATTCATTGCATGTCATACCTACATTCTACCTTGGACACCGTTGTCATGGCAGTTAACCTTCCGGGTTCTTTTGAGCCAAGAACCTAACAAGCAGCTCTTTGGCCAAGGCACCTCTATTGGGTAGTCATAAAGCTAATCGTAGTGAAGTCTTTCCACCTAATTGTCCTTTCTGGAACACAGGGTAGATATCGACACTGTTGGAAAAGAAATAATGAACCTTTGAGCCCTACCTAGAATGAGCAGATCTTTACTCTGCAAATTCTGATCTGTCTGAGGAAAGTAGTTCATGCATTGCAAAATACTGGGGGGAAAGAAAAGTAAGTAGAGCAATGAAGGCAATAAGTGAAAAGCAATGAAGTTGAAAACAATGTAGAATTTGCAAAATGCAAATAAACTCTGCTTTGATTTAAACTCTAATTTGGGTACGACAGTGTAGAGTCAAGAGACTGATTCATCAGGGCAAAGGGTGGTAACATTGTCTTTACAACTGCCTGCGGGCTTTTCGTCATGCGCACAGGTGCAGGATACTTTTGCTGCCCTAATCATGCCCCCCCACAACCCTTTTGTGGTCTTCACCTTTCCCCTAAACCCCCAAGCTAAGATATTTTTTAATGTGGAGGACAACAGTAATGAGATAATGTAGGGTCAGTGGGTGATATCAAATTTTGTAATACATTGAATGTGCCTTTTATGCTAGGGTTCACTGCTATTTTTTTGATTAAGATATTTTCCTGAACAGATCATTTTTATTAGTCGGTTTTGCTGATATTACTGAAGTGCATATGGTTCAAAGTAGTGATATTGCATTGGTCCAAACTCTAGGACTGGGGTAACTTAACTGTAGGAAGTTGGCTCTGTACATACTATTTCAAGTCAGAAATAGCATGCACAGAGTCCAAGGGTTCCCCTTAGAGGTAAGATAGTGGCAAAAGTAGATAATTCTAATGCTCTGTTTTGTGGTAGTGTGGTCGAGCAGTAGGCTTATCAGAGGGTAGTGTTAAGCATTTGAGCATTTGTTGTACACACACCGGCAATAAATGAGCAACACAAACTCAAAGACTTACTCCAGGCCTATAGGTTTTTATATTGAAAAATATATTTTCTTAGTTTATTTCAAGAACCACAAGTTCAAGATTTACATTAAACAGTTCAAATGTAAGGTACTTCACTTAGAAACTTTAGGAACTTTGAATGAAAACAATATCATGTACAGTCTTTGTACAAATGGCCATAAGCTATTTTCAAAGTGGACACTGCAAAAATTAACAGTTCCTGGGGGAGGTAAGTAAAAGTTAGATTAGGCGGTAAGTAAAACACTAACGAGTCTCAGTCCTGGGGCATAGGCAGCCCACCGTTGGGGGTTCAAGGCAACCCCAAAGTTACCACACCAGCAGCTCAGGGCCAGTCAGGTGCAGAAGTCAAAGAGGTGCCCAAAACACATAGGTGCCTATGGAGAACAGGGGTGCTCCGGTTCCAGTCTGCCAGCAGGTAAGTACCCGCGTCATCGGGGGGCAGACCAGGGGGGTTTTGTAGAGCACTGGGGGGGGACGCAAGTAGGCACACAAAACACACCCTCAGTGGCACAAGGGCGGCCGGGTGCAGTGTGCAAAGCAGGCATAGGGTTTTGTATATGTTTCAATGGAGAGACCCCGGGGTCACTCTATCAGTGCAGGCAGGCACGGGGGGGCTTCTTGGGACAGCCACTACCTGGGCAAGGCAGAGGGTTGCCTGGGGGTCACTCCTGCATCGAAGTTCGGCTCCTTCAGGTCTTGGGAGCTGCAAGGGCAATGTTGGTTCCAGGCGTCGGGTCCCTTGTTACAGGCAGTCGCGGTCAAGGGGAACCTCTGAATTCTCTCTGCAGGTGTCGCTGTGGGGGCTCAGGGGGGTCGTCTCTGATTACTCACGGGTTTGCAGTCGCTGGGGAGTCCTCCCTGAGGTGTTGGTTTTCTGCAGGTCGAGCAGGGGGTGTCGGGTGCAGAGTGTAGAGTCTCACGCTTCCGGCAGGAAACGTGAAGTCCTTGGAAGTTGCTTCTTTGTTGCAAAGAAGTAGCTGGTTTTGAACAGGGCCGCTGTTCACAGGAGTTTCTTGGTCCTGTAGTCCAGGGCAGTCCTCTGAGGCTTCAGAGGTCGCTGGTCCCTGTCGGATGCGTCGCTGGAGCAGGTTTTCGAAGTTGGAGACATGTTGGTAGGGCTGGGGCCAAATCAGTTGTGTCTTCCTCCTTCTCTGTTGGCTTGTAGGTCAGCAGTCCTTCTTTCTTCAGGTTGCAGGAATCTGATTTCCTGGGATCTGGGGAGCCCCTAAATACTGAATTTAGGGGTGTGTTTAGGTCTGGGAGGGCAGGAGCCAATGGCTCCTGTCCATGAGGGTGGCTACACCCTCTTTATGCCTCCTCCCTGTGGGGAGGGGGGGGCACATCCCTAATCCTATTGGGGGAATCCTCCAAACTCAAGATGGAGGATTTCTCAAGGCAGGGGTCACCTCAGCTCAGGACACCTTAGGGGCTGTCCTGACTGGTGGGTGACTCCTCCTTGTTTTTCTCATAATCTCCTCCAGCCTTGCCGCCAAAAGTGGGGGTAGTGGCTGGAGGGGCGGGCATCTCCCCTAGCTGGGATGCTCTGGGGTGCTGTAACAAAAGGGGTGAGCCTTTGAGGCTCACCGCCAGGTGTTAGTTCCTGCAGGGGGAGGTGAGAAGCACCTCCACCCAGTACAAGCTTTGTTCCTGGCCACAGAGTGACAAAGGCACTCTCCCCATGTGGCCAGCAACATGTCTGGTGTGTGACAGGCTGGCAGGAACTGATCAGCCTACACTAGAAGTCGGGTAGTGTCAGAGTCACCAGATCCTCGGGGTCTGTGCACGTTCCCAACACTTCCACCACAAGACAGCTCCAATACTCTGATTAGATTTGTCACAGAGTCTAAGAGAGTCCAAGTGGGGGAAGGGGATTAGGAAGGGAACAGCTGGGAAGGAGACCTGTAGGAAGCAAAAGGTTAAAACACACAACATCAAAATTACATCTCATGAAATCAATACTAGGCTATGACTCTAAGCATCGTCATTCTGAAAACATGAGCAACCTAAGAATTGGACTTAAAATGACTAGGTTTCAAGATGACTGGATACCTGTGAGGGAATCAAGAGGGGTTAAATGAAGCTTTCAAATTCAAGTACTTTCTCTTGCAATGAGAATCAGGAAAACAATCTGAATAAGTTCTGAACCATCACATAAATCCTTTTTGAGAATACATACTAGGAACACACAACATTACATCTAAAACTCTAGCCTTTTTTGTTCTCTCAAAATGTTGGAACATGAATTGCCCACATTGCAGATTTTTACATAGGTAGTAAACACCATAGAAGGATTATGCACCATGAATAACACAACATAGATTCAGAAATAAATCACACGACTTGTCAACTCGAGTACTACCAAGTAAATGCCTTAGAATGGTAGCGCACAATGAACAACATGAGTTGAGCACGAGGAAAGAATCGCGCGTCTTGCCGATTCGAATGCAACCATGTAACTGCCAAGGAATGGTAGCGTACAATGAATAACATGAATTAAGCACGAGGAAAGAATCGCGCGTCTTGTCGATTCGAATGCCACCATGTAAATGCCAAGGAATGGTAGCGTGCAATGAATACAAAGGGTTAATTCACTAGAGAACGAATCATGCATCTTGCTGATTCGAAGGCCACCATGTAACTGTCAAGAAATGGTAGCGCACAATGAAGATCAAGGGTTAAGCACAAGAAAACGAATTGCGCGTCTTGCCGATTCGAAGGCCACCATGTAACTGTCAAGGAATGGTAGCGTATAATAATTAAGGGTTAAATCACAGGAAAAACGAATCGCGCGTCTTGCCATTTCGAAGGCCACCATGTAATTGTCAAGAAATGGTAGCGCACAATGATTAACATGAATTAAACACGGAGGAAGAATCGCGCTTCTTGCCGATTCGAGTAACAGCATGCAAATGCCACAAAACGCCCAAGAGCACATTCACACGCACAAGAGTAATTTGTTAATCATGCAAGAATTAGGCCCAAGAATTCGAGCGTCCTCGATAACGGAGTCGGGGGCCCAGCCCAACCTCAGTCTTACCGCCCTGAACAAGGATCACCAATGAAGAATGAAGGGCAGAGGCCTGGAAGATCAGAATAGGCCACCGGAACAGGAGCTCGGGAAGTTTCTGCTGCTCTGCACCAGGACCTCTGAATAGTGAGCATGTGGAGCTGGGCTGGCTCCCTTTTATAGAGTCTTGGCCCAGCCCACAACCACACCCAGGCATGCTGCAGGGAAAGCTTCCAGAAGGCCCTGGAAAGGGACCACACCCTGACAAACTTTGAAAGCCTGCAGCAGTACATTGCAAATGAACAGTATTTATAAGCACCTTAAAAATAAGTCTTCAGGATTGAACTCTGCAATGTAAAAGGTTAAACAACAACATATCAACACAATGCATAAATTACGTTATCTTGAGAGTGCTGGGTTTTTGCATTCTAGTCACCCGTAGAGCGCGCACTGCCCTGGTGTTGACAGGTAGGTATGCAGGGGGCATCTTCAAGATGCCCTTGGGGTGTATTTTACAATAAATTGCACACTGGCATCAGTGTGCATTTATTTTGCTGAGAAGTTTGATACCAAACTTCCCAGTTTTCAGTGTAGCCATTATGGTGCTGTGGAGTTCATGTTTGACAGACTCCCAGACCATATACTCTTGTGGCTACCCTGCACTTACAATGTCTAAGGTTTTGCTTAGACACTGTAGGGGCATAGTGCTCATGCACATATGCCCTCACCTGTGGTATAGTGCAACCTGCCTTAGGGCTGTAAGGCCTGCTAGAGGGGTGACTTACCTATGCCACAGGCAATGTGGTGTTTGGCATGGCACTCTGAGGGGAGTGCCATGTCGACTTAGTCATTTTCTCCCCACCAGCACACACAAGCTGTGAAGCAGTGTGCATGTGCTGAGGTAGGGGTCCCTAGGGTGGCATAAGACTTGCTGCAGCCCTTAGCAACCTTCCCTGGCATTAGGGCCCTTGGAACCAGGGGTACCAGTTACAAGGGACTTACCTGAGTGCCAGGGTTGTGCCAATTGTGGAGACAAAGGTACAGTTTAGGGAAAGAACACTGGTGCTGAGGCCTGGATAGCCGAGTCCCACCACACTTTCAAATCATAACTTAGCATCATCAAAGGCAAAAAGCTAGGGGGTAACCATGCCAAGGAGGCATTTCCTCACATTAACTCTAAAGTGGTCATCTAATTTGACTAAATAGTGACAAGTTATGCAGTCAATGCATTGATGTAATCACTTTACAGGCGGAAAAGGATTCTAGACTTTCCTCATCAAAGACCAAGGGTGATAGAATTTACCCTCTTTTCACTGCCCTCACATTTTGTCAAGTGAGAGTTTAACTAACCTGTGTCTATCTCTAGGAAAGGGGGCAGGAGGGTAACACTGTTTGGCAGGAAGGGGAAGGGGGAATGCTCCAGACCCAGATGAAGTGAGTTGGAGTTGGGTAATAGGTGTCCTCACCTCAAAGGGTCCCATTGGGTCAAACTACAGCTGACATTTCTAGTATTAGCCTTGAAGTGGTTTCCTGGAATGCTGCTAGACTTCTTACTGATAGTAATAAAGTGCAGTTTCTGACTAGTCTGGAAGCTGGTGTAATATTCAAGAAACCTGGTTAACTAATGATTTTGCATTAGAAGGGTACTTTTTTCTTTTTTTAGTAAGATGTGTGTTGCAACTCCTTCTGGGGGGGGGGGGCATGCAAAAGGGCGACGACTTGTGATTCTATAGTGTTAGACCCGACAGCCTTGGGGTGGTCATTCCCCAACTTTTTGTCTGCCTCTCCACTTTTCTGATATTGTTTTTGCTGGTTTTAGGACCTTGCATATTTTATCACTGCTGGCCAATGCTAAAGTGCTTGTGCTTTCTCCCCTAAGCATGGTAAGGTTGGCTCCTACCCAACTGGCATATTTAATTTACCTATAAGACCCTAGTAAAGTGCAATATTCTTGCCCAGGTCCTGTAAATTAAATGCTACTGGTGGGCCTGCAGCACTGATTGTGCCACCCACATAAGTAGCCCCTTAACCATGTCTCAAATCTGCCATGGCAAGGCCCGTGTGCGCAGTTTCACACCCACCTTGACCTGCTATTTAAAACTACTTTCCAAGCCAGAAACACCCCTTTTATCACATATTAGTCACAACTAAGGTAGGACCTTGGTAGCCAATAGAGCAGGGTGCTATGTGGGTAAAAGGCAGGATATGTAGTTCTAAAGTTTACATGTCCTGGTATTGGAAATCTGTCATTTTTCACTATTGTGAAGCCTGCTCCTCTCATAGGCCAGCACTTGAAATTCCCTTATATAATGTTAAGTGGCAATTTATGATCTGAATGGAGTACCATTGTCATGTTTGGGATGGTAGTGAAAAAATCCTGCTTACTGGTGAAGTTGGATTTAACATTAACATTACTATTTTGAATGCTACTTTGAGAGAGTACGCATTTATCTGCACTTACTGCTCTCTGTGCCTTACAGCCTGTCTCTAATCCACATCTGGTATTTGCTGGTTGACAGCTCCCCTTGTACATTCCACCCAGACAGCCATAAACAAAGGACACTCATCTGCATCTGCATTCATCTGCATACTGATGGGTCTTCCTGGGGAGGAAGGGTTTAGGGGCTCTCACTTACACTTCAAAGGCTTACCCCACACAAAGAACTGATAACCCCCAGCCCCGCAGGTCTCCTGGCAGACGGGACTGGGCTGAAAGGAGAACGGGTGCACTTCAAAACTACTATTTGAAGTCTCCCCCATTTCATAGGCACATTTGGGTATATATACTGGGACTGTAACCCCCCTCAAATAACACACTTCTGGATCTAGAACTGGACTCTGTCGGAACGACAGCTGTGTTGCCTAAAGGACTCATCTGGACTGCTTGTCTGCTTGTTGCCTTACCGCTCCCTGACCCTGCTGAAAGGACACGGTCTTCCCACCACAATTGATCTCAAAGGGCTTGTTAGCTTGCCTCTTGTTCCCAAGTCTCAGAGATATCAAAGACTTGAACCATCTGCACCTGGATTCTACAAGCTGTGAGTCTGCCCTGCCTTGGAAGTGGGCCTAAGGTGTTCTACCTTCTGTGGTGTTAATCAAAACTACCACGAAGCAACACAAAGCCTCTCCGTGAAGCTGCCTGCCTCACTGGTCTCAACACCAGGTGGCGCAGAGCACCACTGAACCTTGCCAAGCAGCTGCGGGCCCGTCAGAACCGATGAACATCGACGCCGTGCCCTGCTAAGCCTCCCCTCACAGCTCCCCAGGATTGATGCAAAGCGACAGCAAGCTCCTCAAAGCCTTGCCACACAGCTCCCTGGCATCCACGCAAGGCGACCCCCAGCACCGCAAAGCAATGCAGCACACTTTCTTGGAACAGTTACTGGATGTATTGAAGTCTCTCAAAGCAATGCCACGCAGACCGTGCACAAGGAATTACGGTACTGTGTTCATTAGGGATCAAGTGGGTCCCTGTAGCTGGTCCACGCTCCATCACAGCCAGCCTGAACTTATTACTTTGGGTCAGTCCAGCGTGACCAGCTAACTAGTTGCCACTTTGCCCTTCTATGCACTATTTTCACCTAAATTTTTAAAATGGCGTCTCACAGTATTTATGCATTGGATTTTTGTTATCTTTGTCTTGTTTTATTTATAATATCATTATCTATTTTTCTAACGTGGTATGGGGTCTTTTTGTGGGGCTTTCACTGTTTTACTGTATGAGTAATTGCACAAATACTTTACACATTGAGTTCAAAGTTAAGCCTGCCTGCTCTGTGCCAAGCTACTGGAGTGTGAGCACAGGATAATTTAGGTTATGTTGTGACTTAACCTGACTAGTATTGTGGTCCCTACTTGGACAAGGTGCTTACACCTGCCAACTAGAGACCCAATTTCTAACATGTAGGTATTATTTACAACTGGGCTTTGACAGTTTATACATAACTCAAAATTAATACAGACTATAACATTATTTAAGGGTGGTCAGGTGGAAAATGAATCACTTCTGGTGGTAAATGTATATATCCCCGCGACTCCATCTATGGGAAACTGGTAATTTGATATTTTCTCTCCTATCAATAAAATTGCAGAGAAAAATGAATGGCGATAAATAGCATTGGTAGGCGATCTTAATGGTCAAATGTCCTACCCCGATTTAAAGCAGTGGTCTTTAAAAATTGTAATGGCTCCCCTCCCCCAGTGGAAAACAATAATTATCAGGGCCCCCTCTATGAATTTTTTCACATTTATTGCATTAAATAGGCAACGTTTAAATATGTGTAAACAATTTAAAATTGCAGTTACGTTCTGCTACTGTTTTAAAAATGCAGCCAAACACCATACTTATTATTCTGGTCAGGGAGGTCTTACAAACCTGTGTTAGTATCCACAATATGATTATTGCAGGATCGGGGTGGGGGGGGGGTGACAATTTGAAGAGTATTTGTTGTCCCTTCCCTTTTGACACACAATCACACCTTGGATATGAACGACAAAGCGTATTACTGATCGCCCATTACAGTGAAGTTTACTGCTGCTCATGTTTTTCATCTTAAAATTAAGCCCTTTATCAGCGTAATCCTTCTTTTGTCCAGAGCCTGCACCCCCTCCCTCCCCTTGTGATCACTTGAGGGTCCCCTAGGGTGGCTCACCCCCCCGTTTGAAGACCACTGCTTTAAGGTTAATGCAAATGAGGCCAAATAAGCTTTAAGAATTGCCCCCTTCTACTCTCCCCTCCCCCCCATATTGGAAGAGATAAGAGGTCTATTAAAAATGTTATTCCTTCAAACTTTATCAGAGTGGGAGAACAGAGAATGATACTCAGTAAATTTCGCAAACATCTTCTCTCTGCTGTTCAGACATTGACTAAGTAGTTGGCCCATTTACTACATTTGGTATGATTTCAAATATTGTGCCGCGATGTGATGAAAAAAGGGCCCATCTGTGAGAACTGTTCATGGGTAGTAGCTGTGCTTGCTAGTGATACAGGAGCATCGCCTAGAGCAAGAACTGATTAGTAAAGGAACCTTTACTCTATCCAGTCATTTCTCCTGTACACTCCCCCGATACCTTTTGCCCGAAATAACTTGGAGGTGGGTTGTTTGCGCATACTGTTCTGGAACATAGCAGGCTTGGCTAGCAAACTGGAAGACAATGACTGGGTATAATATGTCAGTTTGCATATTTGCTCTTTCCAAGAAACATGGGCTGTTGAAGGATTATGTATTAATGCGTTCTTGGGCTTTGATATGCTGGCCGTTTAGGCAGGAAGGGTCGCCCTTCGGTAGGTATCTCAATATGGGTGTCATGCAAGCTAGAGTGTAAAGTAGAGCAAGTTGATGTACCACTCCAGATGGCTTCCACTAACATCCAGCATATGAGACTTAGGTCAGGATATAATAAAGGGGTGGTAATTGAGACCTTGAATGTATACATTCCGCCAGGGTGGTCTTCGGGGGTTCAGGCACTCTGGAGAGAGTGCTTCACATATATCAAAGGTTAGTAGAAGCACGGTGGATGGTAAAACTACCTGGGGCTAAGGAGGCAGGAATCTGGTTTGTGGTGACTAAGTCATCAGTTTGTGACACTATTAAAAGCCATTAAATCTTGCTGGAAGATCTTAGTACGGGGATCCCTGCAACAGCTGTGAGTTGCTTTAAGTCTACAAAAAAGCTGAGGCCTTTACTGATCTTTTATTGAACGGTCTCTGATTTGTTAATGAGTGCTCAAAGTCTGATGGCGCTGCTAATGCAGCTTTCAATAATGGTAACATAATGATCGAGGAGGATTTATCGTCAATGTGGAAGCATGGTCGTCTATTTGAGACATGGCCATGGTTAGCAGAGTGGAAAGTGATCACAAATCCACTTGTCCTCGCTATGAGGATGGACGCTCTGGGGCTAGGGATTACAACAGAATGGGCCCGGGGCTGCACAGGAGGGAGATTGTTTTGTTCAATTGCAGAAGAAAAATACAATGGGATGATAAGTACAGACAGGGACTTCCACAGCTAGAACCCATAAAGCCAACTATGGACAATCTATCGTAGATGCCCCGGCTAATGATACCCCTCTCATACTGGCTGCTTATGACCTAATGACAAGGGAGCTGGGGACCCTGTGGTCTAAACCAGCCTGGATTAAGTCAGATGGTGTTATTAGAAAAGAGCAGCTAGGACATTAAGGGTGGTTTGACAAGGAGTGTGCAAAGGCAAAAAGAGAGGTCTTGTTTGCCTTAACACAGCCTACTGTTAGTTCAATTAATTAAATGAAATTTAAAGAATAGAGAAGAGACTACAAGTGCTTGTTAGCAAATCAAAAACTGCTGTACCAAAATGAAATTTGGGCTGAACTCAGAGCAACCATAGCTGACCACAGCACCAATAAATTCTGGGAACTAGTAGCTAGAGTGAGGACGGGGACAGCAAATGTTGTAGAAACCCACATAGGCCCAGCTGCCTGGGTTCACCACTTCAGTACATTGTATAGAACTCATGTGGCTGATCCCTTGGCTCCTAGACAGAGGCAAGGTGCCCTTTTCACCACCACTAGCGAAATAGAAATCTTAATCCCAGAAGTAATTAGAGCATTGGGAGCAATGAAGAGGAATAATGCCCCGGGCCCAGATCTGGTCCCGGTGGATCTTTATCATGAGGGACCCTATTACTAGGCTAAAATACTTACCAAGGTGTTCAATGCTGCCCTTGAGGGTAATGCAGTTCCACAGTCCTGCCGCTCTATTATTGTCCCGATTTATAAGAAGGGCGATCAAAGCTGTCCCGCTAATTATCGGCCGATCTCCCTACTAGATGGAGCCGGGAAGGTTCTAGGAAAAGTTCTATTTAACCACCTACAGGGGTGGGCTGATGTCCAGGGTTTGAAAACAGAAGCACAAGCTGGCGTCCGGCCTCGGGTGGGAACTATTGACCAGATCATCCACCTCTATTTGATTTCACATAAATTCACAGTAGTTAGGAGGTCCTCTCTGTATTTGGCCTTTATAGATCTGAAAGCCGCTTTTGACTCAGTAGATAGAGGCAAATTGTGGAGGCCATTGATGGACCTAGGGGTCGATTTCTCCCCCCCCTCCCTCTAGTGAAAGCCATAGCGGCACTGCACATAGGCAATACGGCCAAAGTGAGATATGGGATGGGCGTGGAGTGCACAGACCCTTTATTGGTACACAAAAATTTGTTTGCAGGGTGGCGTCCTGGCCCCCCCTACTCATTAGCCTTTTCTTGAACAATGTGGTTGACTATCTTTTAGGGGAACAGCTAGATGTCCCTATTTTTGCTGGTAGGAGAGCTCCAATATTACTCTTTGCGGACGATACAGTACTTATGGTATGCACTGAGAATGCTGCCCGTAGGCTACTCACCCATTTTGTTAAATACTGTGAGGAAAAATCATTAACTATCAATTGCATGAAGAACATGGGGATGACCTTGCCCCAGTCTCTGGCGAAAACTAACCATCAACCACATGCTATTTGAGGTTACTAAGCACTTTGATTACCTAATTGTGCGGTTTTCAGAGAATTTGAGCTGGGACCGCCAAGTTTGGAAGGCAGCCACAGTCCTTAAGCAAGCAACTGGGGCAATATGGAAGTTTGAGCACAAGGTTGGAGTGAGAAATATTAGCATAATCCTGGAAATATATGCCCAGAAAGCAGTGGCTGCAGCACTCTATGGAGCAGAACGCTGGGGATACGCTGATTTTATTGTGCTACAGATAGCTGAAAATACAATTTTGATATCTTTATTGGGGCTAGGACCTGGTAATCCCCCTGAAGACGCCCTTTGCAGAGCTAAATTTGGTGCTGATATCAGAGTATGCAGCTTTGAGGCCAATACTATATTGGGTGAGGTTAGTTTGCAATCCTAGGGCAGCAGTGTACTTAGAAACCCTTGAAGAGGTCACTGCGAGTGGTGGACCAGGAGGGCGCTCGTGGGGAACTCAAGTCAAAGGCACCCTAAGTAACCTCTGGTTAGAGGCTCTCTGGGAGGATCAGGGTAGAGTTAATCAGCACACTGCGGGTAAAAGAGCAATATCGAGAATTTAATAAGAGGAGGATGTGTCAGTGTCGCGTAGGCTCTCATTATCCTAATGCGACTACTTGATTTTGAGCAGCAAGATCGTTCACAGTGTGGGGGACTGAGTCTGACCCACGGTGGAAGACACTTGTCACTCTGAATCCGGGTTTTGTTCCGGCTAACTAGCAGTGCCTCATCTCTCCCAAATGGAAGAGACAATTGGGCAGCCGAGCGCCTGACATCTTAGTACTTCTCAGGGAAGTCGTGGTCACTCAGTTCACAACCGGTTCTCTCATACACAGTACAGTCTCATATATAAATGACAAAGGCAGTTTAAGTTTTAAAGATTGGTTTAATAAAACGTCTGCATTTTAGATAGCAAAGCGTGCGCTGCAATAACCAGAACTATACAACACAGTAAGATTAAACTAGTAACGAGAGTGAAGCACAAGAATAAGGCTATCATAGTGCCGCTAGATTATTTTCTCTCTAAGTTATATTTCGAGCACAGCATGTGAAGCTCTAAGCCTGCCTTTCAGGTTCCCCCCCGGGAGGACATCAACCCTCCTACCTGAGCAAAGGCCTGTCATCTGTAACAGCATCTGCAACGGGGCATTCAGCATCTAGTTGTTGGTCCCTGGCTGGAATCTCCCTCTTGACGTGTACTAGGACTAGGAAGTGTTTTTAAAACTAACACACAGATGTTCTAAGAAAATGTCCCTATGTAAGGATGTGTATTTTCTACGAATACTGGAGACTAAACTTCTACCACGTTTACCGGCAACGTACCAGACTGTAGCCTTGACTGAAGCACAGGGCGATCAAGAATGCAGTATTTGAGAACACAGTGCTGAACTAAGCTAAACAGTGTGATAGAAGAAATTAAAACAAGTCCGTAAAAACTGGTTATTGTAAAATAACAGTGCGAAGTTGAATAAAATATATCTAGGGCAAAGTGCACAGCGGCCTAGTATGTTAAACTAACGTGCATGAAGCTATATTAAAAATGGCTACTCTACACCCTCCCCTTGTTGGTAGAAAGTGGTTTAAGTCTAAGCTAAAATGCCCTAAGCTAAAATATATTTAAAACCCTACTTAATTTTAACAAGTCAAGAGGACACACAAGCATACTCTTTGGCAATTTTAAAAATGAGCATGCGGCCAAAAGCCGAATACAAAGGAAAATGTCAATTTAGGACAGTTCCAAGTCAAGCATCAGTCATGGAAAGCAGGAGATTCTCCACCTCGGCAGATGACAAAACCGGTAAATCCACGCCAAAAACTACCAAGGAGCAGGTGTGTTCCATAGCCCCAGTGTCAACCAAGGCGGCATCCCGTGCAGTGCTTATGAACGAGTGAATGGTAACTTCCTCCAGGAAGGGTAGCTCGTAATCAGCTTCTCTGAGCAAACACAGCCACAGCACGCATGTCTGGTAATGAACCCTCAACGAGAACATTAACAGATCAGCATCAATCACTGCGGGGCGTTGCTGTGAGAGACAAACTTCCAGTGCATGTTCAAAAGAGCACCAACGGCACCGAAACACGGGCTGCACACAATCCAAAACCGGTCTAAATGACAGAGACCAGTCACGCCCCAAATCTTCCAGGAGTGTTGCTCCAAAGTGCTGCATCATGCGTTCACGACACAGCTGCACTGATGGGAGCGCCTTCATTTGTCCTTCTTGCGGCGGGACAGCCATTGCGGAAAAACAGCAACAGCAAAATGCCGGCTAATAAAGCCAAAGTTATTGGAACTCCCCCAAAAATGCTTCAGAGAATTGAATGAATAGCCGAAGGTATTAAACCAAATAGAGAGGAAAAGGTGTGAACAAAACCAATACCAACAGCTTTGAAAAAATGTGCTAATCCAGCCACAACAGCTAATGGCTTTTTCAGATTTTCCTGATCTATCTGCCTTAACCGGGCTGCAGCCTCTTGTTGGGAAAGTTTCCATATTTCATTGTATACCTCATACAAGAAACGCTTCCTATGTGGTATCTTTGGGCCTGACGAAAAATCTTGTAAGTCAGTGGTGTTAGACAGGAGACTGAGATGTGTCTTAACCGCATCTAGTGAGGATGATTTTAGTCACTGTTGGCACAATTTTCCTACACTATGGGGGTCATCCACCCGCCGGCCTAGCGGGGATCACGGCCGCAACATAGGAGCCGGCTCCAAATGGAGCCGGTGGTGTTGCGGCCGTGTGACAGGTGCAGTTGCACCCGTCGCGCTTTTCACTGTCTGCATAGCAGACAGTGAAAAGCTGCATGGGGCCCTGTCAGGGGGACCCTGCACTGCCCATGCCAGTGGCATGGGCAGTGCAGGGGCCCCCAGGGGCCCCACGACTCCCCGTTCCACCAGCCTTTTCCTGGCGGTGCAAACCGCCAGAAAAAGGCTGGCGGTCGGGGACTCATAATCCCCTGGGCAGCGCTGCTACCGCCTGGGCTAAAGTGGCGGAAAACTGCTGGCCCCGGCGGTGCGACACACCTAGAAGCACCGCCAGCCTGTTGGCGGTGCTTCCGTCGTTTTAGCCCTGGCGGTCCCGTACCGCCAGGGTCAAAATGACCCCCTATATGTTGTAATTCAGCATGTTCAGGTGATATATAGCGAGGGTCTGACCTACTCGTTCGGAAACCCCCTGAGGAGGTGACAAAACGTTGATGACACCTGTTGGTATCTATTGGCCACAATAACCACCCGCCTGGACGTGTCAGTGAAGCATTAAATGTACCATTCTGGACCCACTCATTAAGCTCAGTAAAGGTTGCATTTGTGTACTTTTGGCAGTTATTAAATTTTGCAGGGGCAGGTATACTGGGCATTTTTAATTCTCTAATTGTTGCTAAGCCTAAACAACTTGTCTGTTGTACCGTTTCATTTAAAAAGATCATTTCAACGGGGATGAGACATGCGCTAAACAATGTTTCTCTACCCTTGGTCTGCCAATTTTTTGTTCCCCAAACACTTTTCAAATCAACATTCTTTGACCAATATTCATAACCTTCAATTGATAACCGGTAAACAAAGGAGTCCGAATATATACATTGCGTGTTGGCCAATAACATATGTTTATCCCTAGTCAGAGTTACCTTAAAATAATGACCCAGCATTTTTTTGATGATGCCCAGAAAAATACGCAAACTTTTCAAAATAAGTTTTTGAAGTCCCTTGCGGGGGAGTTGGGCAATGCTCCCATTGTGTATAGTCAAATATCGTTTTTGGACTGCTCGCTTTATGTATGAAGTGGTGCCCATAATAATTATAGCAAAACATGTCACCATAATTTTCTTTAAACTGGTAAACCTCTTCATTTTCATAGACAGTATAATATTGCAATTCTGTCATCATTGAATCAACTGTTTTCACATCCCAATCATCAGATACAATGCCTGGTATAACTGTATCGTTCATGGATAACTTTAACACATACGGTATTTGAATAATTTCAGTGGGACCATACATATCAAACATTACTTTGTCCCACACAATCCCATCAGGAATTGGCACTGCAGAAATGTTCACAAAAGACACATCTCTTCGAATCTTATGTGATGAAAAGTGTGGTTTCAAAACTTCCTCCACCTGTTCAACCGCTGATCTCTCGGTAAGAAAATGACCATGTATTAACAAGAAAAAAGTAACGATAAAACCAATCCAAAGCAGGAAGGCTAGGACAGTCAGGGAAAGCCATAAATTGTTCCATGGAAAAACGAAATATGTTTCTTTAAGCCAATGTATCAGCTGACCGTTCAGCAGTCGAAGAGGCAAACGAGTCGGATAGACCGTCGTTGTAGTCGGCAAAGTAACCAGAGGCAGTTCGTGCAAAAGGCGTTGCCGTAGTCAATGGAGGAGTTGGTGTTTCCTGTGGTGGTACACAGTAGACAGCACCATCCGTCTGGCTTGTAGTCATAGTGACATGATCAAATGTTTCTGAGTTGCTTGTTGTTAGTGGAACTAATGCAAGATCATCATCATCCAACCTCCCCAAGCACGGAGAGGCATCAGTGTTGGTATAAACAACTTGAAGCGGAACTTCTTCTCCAGTAGTGAGAGGGATTTGGGAACTACTGGACGTTCCTCTTGGTTGGCTGTGTAGAATCGGCCACATGTTGTAGTTTGACATTGTCAATGGAAACAAAGCGATTTTCTTTGGCACCTGGCAACGGTGGTAGAATAACAGTTCTGGTACCGTGTATCCCCAACACAGGGACTGGTGCTTGATATGAAGGGCCAAATTCTTTTTTCAATGCAACCTTTTCACGCACAAGATCCCCAACTCTGGGAATCCAGCCGGTAGGTGTAACTGGCACAGCCTTAATTCCTGTGGAGGCAGCACTTTTAGAAGAGTTATCTTCATGGAATTGTTGTAATTCCTGTAAAACAGTGACAGTCATATATGTCAAAAGGTGTTTCTGCTGCCTCCACACCAGGACCATCAAGATCCGGAACAAACATTTGTGTTCCGAATAGGCACTCATATGAAGTACGACCCCCCAGGGACCTTCTAGGCAGGTTATTTAGTGCTCTCTGAACTCCATACAGGTGGGTTAGCCAACTACGACCCGTACCTAAGACTCTGGCCGCTAAGGATTGCTTTAAATCGTGGTTTAATCGCTCCACAACAGAATTTCCCACGGGATGAAATGGAGACGAGTACTGGAGCTGGACCCCCAACGAAGCCATGGTGTCCCTGAATGCCCTTGAAGCAAAAGCCGGGCCCTAGTCCGAATGGAATGCCGCAACTGCATATGTACCAACAAAGACTCGCAAATAGTCCGAGCGTCAGCCGAGCATTGTGGCCACACCCACACATCTGGAGCAAGAATCAACAGCAACTAATATATATTTGTATGCACTATCAGGTGTTAATGGACCGCAGTGATCCAAGTACACACATTGTAATGGTCTATTTGAGATTAAAGAGGGGTGTCTGCGGTGGGCGCTTAGCCGTGGAAACTTTAATTTGTTGACAGATGTCACAACAAAGGACATACTGCTTAGTCTCTTTATAGAGACCAGGCCACCAATAACGGGCCTGCAATAGTGAAATTGTAGCCGCCACGCCAGCATGTGCAGATTCCACCCCTTCATGCACTGCTTTAATCAATTGTGGTCTTACATCTTTATTGGGGATGTCGCATACGCCTACGCCTGGAATTTTAACTTCAGCGTTCAGCATACTTCCCATCAAGTATTGATATTTATTAGGAAATCCTTTAGGATAAGGCGTACCATCAACCGTAGCTTTTATGGCAGCCATAATGTCGGTGTCTGGTTTGGAACTCGAACGAGTCACTGCAGCTACAGTGGCGACTGCCACTGCTGACTTTGCGGCTTCATCAGCCAAAGTATTTCCAGCAACGTGTATTCCAACGCGCTGGTGTCCAAGTGTATGCACAACATGGACTTTGGGTAGCATCTCTTTCAGGACTGCTACCTTCCCCCACAGGAATCTGTTTTATGGTGTTGCCTTTTCAAATCTCGGAACCCATTTAAGCGCCAGTAATGCAGGTATTCAAGAAAAGACTGGACGCAATAATATGAATCACAAACAATCAGTGTGAACTGTGTCGGATCCGTATGTTCTAGTGCCATTAGAAGAGCTTTTAGCTCAGCCAATTGTGCTGTACAATCCCCTAAGGTCTGTGAATAGGTATGTTGGGGACAGAATTTCTCCCCCTCCATATAGCCGCTCACGACCACACATGCAGCAGAATTTGATGTTTAGTTCCAATTGCTGGTTGCGCAGAGCCATCTGTGTACATGACTACATGATATTGATCAGTAGGCAAGGTGTCAGCGGTAACTGGATATTCTACTTCTTATTGTAGAAATTCTTGAGTTTGTAACTTTGGGTCGAAAATGTAGTCTACATCAGTGGCTGTTAAAGACGTAGCCCATTGTATCCATCGTGGATGAAGTGCTTTTGCATTTGGGACATTAGCTTTTGTAACAGCCTCTAGGGCCGGAGTAGGAGAAACGCCAATAATGCGTTTTCCTTGGGCAAGAGGTCTTTCTTTAATAACAGCCATCTGCACAGCAGTGAGAATTGTCTCCATGGGTGCAAAGCGTTGTTCAGCAGTGGAATACAAGTGTGATTTGCATGCAATCGGGACTCTCACCTTTATTAAATGTGACATAAGTAAAACCGATGGCCCCAGCTATTACCCTAATGACCAAATGTGTCTTATTGTCCCATGTATGTAAATGTTTTGTTGCTAGCGTATCTGCCTGTAACTCGCGAAGTGTATGTGTATGTTCAATTGTCCAGAATTTACTTGAAAAATCAGGACGTATTAACTCATAAAGGTTTTATGCGTGTAGCATAATCAGGAATGTATGTTCTGCCAAAACTTAGAAAGCCTAACAATGATTGTAGTTTTTTAATAGTATTTGATGGCTGCAATTGTGCACATTTTTCTAAAAATTGTGGCGCTAGGCTCTTCCCTTCATTCGACAGCTGATATCCCAGGAACAGGACGCTGAAGAAGGCAGTTTTAGACTTTTTGAAGTTAAATTTTTAGCTGAGTTCGGCAAACCCTACAACAATGAGGGCTACCCGTCTTAAATGTTGTAGTAACTCGTCATCCGTGAGATATGTATCGTCCACATATGACCAAGCTTCAGGGTCTATGTCATGTAAAATAGCAGTCACACGAGCTGCAAACAGTCCTGGGCTGTTATACCCCTGAAGCAAACAACAGAATTTTTTCTGGGAGCCTAGTGCGCTAAAGCTTGTTAAGTCTCTGCTTTCAGGCTCTATATTCTGGCAAAAGAACCCATTTGAGATATCCAAAGTCGTTTTATGTTTTTTCCGCACAATGTTGCTCATTAGTGCAGTGCTATGTGAGTTTTGTGTAGCATATCTATGTGTATGTCCGTTTAAATGTCTGTAGTCTAAGACTATTCTGTATGAATGGTCTGGCTTAGCTACAGGGAAAGAGGGGTTATTCATCGGTGAGATACAGGGTTCAATCACACCCTGGTATTCTAATTGCATAAGTATCTCTCTCACCGGTGCCCTTGCTTCATGTTTTATTGGATACTGGGGATGTGGCTGATGTTCACTTTTAATGGGAATGACATGGTATGGTGAATCCCTATCCCACCCTACGTGATTTCTATATAACGCAGGTGCTTGTTCTAGAGCCCATTCTATAGAATAGGACTCAACGAGTTCCTCTGGAACAAGGGGCAAGAAGGAAGGTTTAATAACCTCTTCTCCATATGGGCGGTGCTGACAAAATCAGGCGGCCAATCTTGTTCGGCCAACAAAATGTCATATATTTTGACTAAACGGTCCCAAAAGATTGCGTGTATGGTGCGTTCAATGTCTCCTTCCAACTGTAGAGTTACTCTATACACCCTATCGGGTTCGGAGACACGCATGTCCGCTGTTTCTCCTTGTATGAAGTCATCAGTTGCTTTCACCTCCAGATGCTCTAGAAGATTTCGGCAAACTAGTGTGACCTCTGCCGCGCTGTCTAGCAGTGCTAGAGCCCAGTTCTTGTTTTTCAAGAGAACCCTCTTCCTGAGTGGCATGTCTGACTGAGACAGCTGCCACTTTTTTCTTTTAAATTGTTGTTTTTGTTGTACTGGTTTCTCTTCCTTCTTAACAGAAACCTCCGAAGAGCGTTGTGATTCCTGTCTGGGTTTCACGTACTCTGTTCTCCGCTCTGATCACCCACTTCTCTCATTTCTCTTTTCTGATGAGTCCTGAAAGGAACGACATTGGCGTGTATCAGTATATTGATATCGATCAGGCGTTTTTATATTCTCTCTAATCCTGAGATTATATCTATTCTGTGGGGTCTCCACTCGTGGAGATTCTTCCCTTTCTTTTTTAGGTGTTTGTTGTTTTTTCTCCCAGCGTTTCTTATTACCCTCAGGCTGTTGTTTAGTATTGTCTTTATTAATTTTAACCTGAAATTGAGGTTTTTGTGGTCTAGCCCCAAGGCCATCTCGACCGATACTGGAATATGTTTCCGCTATTTTAGGCAGTTCTTGCTCCTGATCTTGTTGCGGAACGTCACGGAGCCGCATGCGCACTGCGAGTGCAACTGCTTCCCCTTTAAGGTTACTTAGGATAATTGAAGAAACTATGGCAAAGTTGCCCATCAGTTGCATTCCCAACTCTAGGGTCGGGGCAGCCCCGTATTCATCTTGAATTTGTTTAAGCACTTCTGGTAGGTTGGCTAGCGTCTGTGTACCGAGTGCCGTTGTATAGAGCGCGGCAAATACCGTATTACAGTGTTCAACTGTAGGAACCATCCCAAAGGGCAAGCACATAGTTAATAGTCTGTTTATCCTGAGGTCCCGTATGGGGGAAATACTGTCTCCAGCGTATTCATTTTTTGTGCTAGCCAAAACGGAGTCTCCTCTCGTTTGGCTGGGACTTTACCCATAATAGAGTGTACAGTCACCAGATTTATACCTGGTGTTATTGCATGTGGTTGTGCTGGAGCAGCACGCGCTGGGTTTGTATTTAGCGTCTGCATCACAAATTGTACTAATCATCTGTATATTGCTGTTAACTCAATATATAAGCGTCAAACCTCAGCTACCGCCATATTCGCAGCCGCAGGATGAGGTGTATATGTGGCCAATAAAGGCCAGGTAGGACCATCATTACTTAGTGGACCTAACCTTACTGGTAATATTGTATGGGGTAGGGTGCCATCAAGCCAATTATGTTCTTGATAAGATAGAGGTATCTCTAAATATGCAAATGCCCTGTATTGCCCAGACGCGTTCGCCACTGTATATGTATGAAATGTATTTGTGTTCCCATCAACTGCTGGAAATGTGATACAAGAGTAAAAAAGTTCTGTTCTGTAGGCTGTGTGGGCGTCCACCACAAACTTGACTGGACCACCCTGGGCCGTTCAGCCATGTGCTAGCAAACGTGCTGTGAGTGGTTGTCTCATGTTAAGAGCTATTTGTACAACCTGGGCATTTGCCATTTTAAAAGCACTAAGAGTTCAGAGAAGGCACACCAAGATGTTTTTTTTTTCCTTTTAAGGTTCAAGCTTGAACAACCACCAGCTGAAAAATAGGATTACCTATACGGCGGTGGTGGAAATCCTCAGTTCCACAGACGTCTCCGTATACGGAACTGAGGGGTCATTATATAAAAATGAGACCGAGATATGCCGGTGGACCAGAAAATTAGAACCTGACCAAATGTTGGCGGCGCCATATCACGTAGGCTCTCATTATTCTAATGAGACTACTGGATTTTGAGCTGCAAGATCGTTCACAGTGTGGGGGACTGAGTCTGACCCACGGTGGATGACACTTGTCACTCTGAATCCGGGTTTTGCTCCGGCTAACTAGCAGTGCCTCATCTCTCCCAAATGGAAGAGACAATTGGGCAGCCGAGCACATGACATCTTAATACTTCTCAGGGAAGTCGTGGTCACTCAGTTCACAACCGGTTCTCTCATACACAGTACGGTCTCATATATAAATGACAAAGGAAGTTTAAGTTTTAAAGATTGGTTTAATAAAACGTCTGCATTTTAGATAGCAAAGCGTGAGCTGCAATAACCAGAACTATACAACTCAGTAATATTAAAAATAGTAACGATGAGAGTGAAGCACAAGAATAAGGCTATCATAGTGCTGCTAGATTATTTTCTCTCTCAGTTATATTTCGAGCACAGCATGTGAAGCTCTAAGCCTGCCTTTCAGGTTCCCCCGGGAGGACATCAACCCTCATACATGAGCAAAGGCCTGTAATCTGTATCAGCATCTGCAACGGGGCATTCAGCATCTAGTTGTAGGTCCCTGGCTGGAATCTCCCTCTTGACGTGTACTAGGAAGTGTTTTTATAACTAACACGCAGATGTTCTAAGAAAATGTCCCTACATAAGGATGTGTATTTTCTACGAATACTGGAGACTAAACTTCTACCACGTTTACCGGCAATGTACCAGACTGTAGCCTTGACTGAAGCACAGGGCGATCAAGAATGCATTATTTGAGAACACAGTGCTGGACTAAGCTAAACAGTGTGATAGAAGAAATTAAAACCAGACCGTAAAAACTGGTTATTGTAAAATAACAGTGCGAAGTTGAATAAAATATATCTAGGGCAAAGTGCACAGCGGTCTAGTACGTTAAACTAAGGTGCATTAAGCTATATTAAAAATGGCTACACTACATCAGGAACTTAGGCTTGATTCGAACACAAGTTATTACTTTATCAATGTCTGCAAGCCAGCCCCTCCAGATTACCTGGATCTGTTTTATCCTGAATTGAAGCGGTCTCGTTACATTCAAGTTAGACTGGGTGTGCTGCCCCTAAGAGGTTACTTGGTACACACGCGTAGGCTGGCGGCAGGACTCGAGTACTGTGACTGCTCTCCTGGGGAGGTAGACGATGTGGTCCATTTCACCTTGTTTTGTAAGAAATTTGATGTAGCAAGGTGTAGGTGGCTCCACTCTCTCAAAGTCTAATGGAGCAAATTGCACTAAAACTGCACTAGCACTTTGTACAAGACCGGGTCATATTATTGAACACAAATTGATAGCCTCATACATGTGGGACGCTTGGCCCTAGTTGAGGGAGCTACCAACTAAACTGGGGCTGATTGAACCAACCGATCCATAAGTTCTATAAGGCCACAGTTGTTGTTGTGGGATACATGGTCCTTCGCTACATAAATGAGGTACATCCATCACCTTTTTTAATATATAATAACTTTTTAATACCACAACACAATAAAATCACTGCTGTTAATGCTAATCACTGCAAGCACTTGCACCTCTTTCTCCTGAGGCCCCTTTGTATAGGTCGGTTTTGCCAGGAAATGTTCCATCCCCCAGATATATAAGGGGGGTTGTAACTGTAAATTATCCAGTTGCACGTGTGTATGTGGTTCCTTTATGGGGATTAGACATGTCTGGATGAAACTTGATCCCTGTTTTTTAAGTTTTTAAGCTTTTAAGGAATGAATAATTTTGTGTAATGAAGTTTTATTGCTGTATGTATTGTTTTTTTCTTTTATATATATTGTAAGGCATGAATCTCAAACAATTACATTAATAAATACTTAAATATCATTGTCCATGATAACTCGCCTAGGGATCATAAAGCTGTCTTCTGTGTGGTTGATTTAGTTCTGAAGGAATTAGGGCCACGGAGCACCAAGCATACAACAGTAAGATCTGATAAATCAAATAGCAAAACCCATTGGAAATACAAAATTCACTTGTAAATTATAAAGAATCATAGGCACCACTAATTATGCATTCACCATTTCTATTTCCAGAGCATCCTCTCAAGTATTAATATTATATGTCCCTGGTAGACGCATGCAAATGAAACAACACAGTTTCTATAAGGCAAACGAATTACAATCCTGTTGCTCACTTAAATAAGGAGTTTTTTTTTATTTTTATCTGTTTATTGCATTTGTGACATAAACAAAAACGCATCCATTTAAACAATACAACTGAGATACTTAAAAGAGATAGGAGCAGAATAGGAAATGAGAATAGATAGTAGGGGGTATGAAGATTATAGTTTGCTTGGTGAATGATCGCAGGTTTAATGTTTGGTGATCCGGTGGAGGGGGCAAGGCTACCCTGGAGGGGGCACGCATAAGAGGCGAACAGGATATGAGTTATTAATTTCGAGCAGGGTGTGTTTGTCATCGGAGGAGTGTACCCCTGTGGGTGTAACTTCGCAGCGGTATATCTAGGGCATTTGTTTGTATACTTATCATCTGCGTTCAAATTAAGGTTCATATCCGAGTGGTTGCGTGTGCAAAGTGTGACGGTTGTAATGTCTCAGGTGATTATTATTCCAGTAGACTAGGGAGGTCGTGTATCGTCTTTTTCCTGTACTTGATCTGCAAAGGAATCCCATATGTCAGCACCCTTGATTACCACCCCTATGTTGCGTAGTGTATGTAGTACTTGTATTTCTGCGTTGGCCCATCCCTGTAAGTCAGTTATCCAGTGGTGGGAGTCTGGGGCGCCAGGTGATTTCCATTCCGTGGCGATGAGTCGTTTGAGGATAACAAATGCGAGATCTGCGCATCTATGTTTTTGTTTATCTTTGCTAAGTCTGTGTTGGATGCCCAATAGGCAGGACTCAGGGGTAGGTGCTAGAGGTATTCCCAGCCATGTCGCGGTTTGTTGTGTGATGTCTTGCCATACGCGGAGGAGTGGTGGGAAGTTCCAGGTCATGTGTAAGAAATCAGCTTCCGTGTTACCACATCTTGGGCAATCAGGACTGGCTTGGGGGTACATGCGGTGTGGAGTCAGGTATGTCTGATGTAGGTAGTTGAGTTGGGTGTATCTGAAAAGGGCATTGCGCGATACCTCGCACGTGGTTGTGAGAGCCATGGACCATGTTGGTGTTGTAAATTGTGTGTGTAGTGCTTTTTCCCATTTATTCTTGGCTTGTAACTGTACTTCTTCTGGATTGGCCCGTAGTGTGTTGTAGATCCATGAGATTTGTGTTTGTGTGCCGGTGTCTAAGAGCAATTCGTGTAGAATAGGTGATGACTGTGGTTCCCTGCTGCCGTGCCCCCATGCGTTACGTATTAAAGATTGCAGTGCGCCGTACATAATGAAACCGCCCTGTCCCAGAGTATATGTCGTCGCAAGTGCTTCATAGGAGATAAATTGGCCCTCTGCAAATAATTCTCCCACTAACTGGAGACCTTTGGTGGCCCAATCAATAAGGCACGCCCGGCCGTGTAGTTTGTGTATACCTGGGATGGCGAGTAATGGGATCTTGGGCGAGTATGGTGGTTTTTCAGACCCCCTGTTCATGTGGCGTCGCCACACCCGGTCAGCCACTTTTATCAGGATATTACTATGACGCGGAAGGGCCACGCGTCCTATAAGCCATTCCAGTGTATTTAAGCCACCCAGTTGTACGCCCACAGTGTGGCTTTCAGAATGAGCGGGGTCTTTTAGCCAAGTTAGGATCCAGTGTAGCCGAGCTGCTGCGTAGTAACGTTCGAATTGTGGTACTCCCATCCCACCTCTGGCCAATGGTAGACAGATCTTAGCCAAAGCCACACGACTGCGTCCGGTGCTCCATATCAAATCTATCAATAGCTTGTTCAGCTGTGCAAAAAAAGGGCTGGGGAGCCATAATGGTAGGGCAGCGAAAAAATATAGTAGCCGAGGAAGTATAATCATTTTGATTAATGCCACTCTGCCCATAGGTGATAGAGTGGTAGTGCACACCAGAAGGGCAACAATCCTTTTATTGATCTAATCGTCCGGTCTGAGTTGCCCTCCTTAAGGTCAGATTCATCATGATATATGTGCACACCTAGATATTTAAAAGTACAATAAGTCCATTGTAAGTTATGCTCGGCGGATATGTGGGTCTGTGTGTCGGGTAGTAGGCGCATGGGGAATAGACATGATTTAGCCCAATTGACACGCAAGCCGGATATGTCTCCAAAAGAATTCAATAATTGTAGGAGGTTTGGCAGGGATTCGGAGTAGTTACGTAGGTATATTAATGCATCGTCTGCGTATAAGGAGACTATGCGGTGGTCCGTGCCATCCGGTATGCCCCATCTCGTGGCTTCATTGCGCAATTTTGCCGCGAGGGGTTCAATGGCTAGTGCAAAACAAAAGTAGTGATAGGGGGCATCCCTGGCGTGTGCCTCTACCGATCTTAAATTTTTCCGAGGTGATGGTGCCAGTTTTTACTTGTGCTATGGGGTCTGAGTATAGGATAGAAATCCAACGTGTGAACGTTTTGCCAAATCCCATTAACTGCAGAGTTGCCATCAAGTGTGGCCAACCCAATGTGTCGAAAGCTTTTTCGACATCTAGTGAGACCGCCACTCTGGAGTAGTCGGTGTCAGGAGTTTCAGCTATCAAACGCAATAAGTTCCTGATATTAATAGAAGTGCTGCGTCCAGGTATGAATCCGGATTGATCTGGGTGTATCAGGGAGGAGATTATTGGGAGAAGTCGGTTCGACAGTACCTTACCCAATATTTTACAGTCCATGTTTAATAGTGACAGGGGTCGGTAAGAGCGTACGTCTAGTGGGTCGCGACCCTTTTTATGGAGGACTACAATCGTTGCTTCACGTTGTGAATCTGAGAGACGACCTGTTTCATATGCCTCCTGTAACATAGTCAGATACGGAGTGAGCGTTTGTGATGAGAAAATCTGGTAATACTCTATCGGTAGTCCGTCTCCCCCTGGGGCTTTATTGTGGGCTACTTGTTGCAATGCTTGCTTTATTTCGTCACTTTCTATGGGTTTGTCTAGCTTTAGTGCTTGTGCTGTCGTTAGGTGGTTTACGTGGGAGGTCCTGAAAACATCTTTTAATTGTGTTGCGAGTGGGGGAGGTTCTGCCTGATATAACCTTGCATAATACTGCTTGAATGCGTCATTTATTTCTGATTGTGTATTCACAATCACACCAGTATCTAGGTGTAAGGAAATGCCTCCTTCGCATGGTTACCCCCTGACTTTTTGCCTTTGCTGATGCCAAGTTATGATT
This sequence comes from Pleurodeles waltl, assembly GCF_031143425.1. Lineage (NCBI taxonomy): Eukaryota > Metazoa > Chordata > Amphibia > Caudata > Salamandridae > Pleurodeles > Pleurodeles waltl. Next base: position 725,069,333 of record NC_090444.1, read on the forward strand.
TGAAAGTGTGCTGAGGCCTGCTAACCAGGCCCCAGCACCAGTTTTCTTTCCCTAACCTGTACTTTTGTTTCCACAATTGGCACACCCTGGCATCCAGGTAAGTCCCTTGTAACTTGTACCCCTGGTACCAAGGGCCCTGATGCCAGGGAAGGTCTCTAGGGGCTGCAGCATGTCTTATGCCTCCCTGGGGACCCCTCACTCAGCACAGACACACTGCTTGCCAGCTTGTGTGTGCTAGTGGGGATAAAATGACTAAGTCGACATGGCACTCCCCTCAGGGTGCCATGCCAACCTCACACTGCCTATAGGTATAGATAAGTCACCCCTCTAGCAGGCCTTACAGCCCTAAGGCAGGGTGCACTATACCATAGGTGAGGGCATAAGTGAATGAGCACTATGCCCCTACAGTGTCTAAGCAAAACCTTAGACATTGTAAGTGCAGGGTAGCCATAAGAGTATATGGTCTGGGAGTCTGTCATGCACGAACTCCACAGCACCATAATGGCTACACTGAAAACTGTGAAGTTTGGTATCAAACTTCTCAGCACAATAAATGCACACTGATGCCAGTGTATATTTTATTGTAACATACACCCCAGAGGGCATCTTAGAGATGCCCCCTGAAACCTTAACCGACTACCAGTGTGGGCTGACTAGGTTTAGTAGCCTGCCACACACCAGACATGTTGCTGGCCACATGGGGAGAGTGCCTTTGTCACTCTGTGGCTAGTAACAAAGCCTGTACTGGGTGGAGGTGCTTCTCACCTCCCCCTGCAGGAACTGTAACACCTGGCGGTGAGCCTCAAAGGCTCACCCCCTTTGTTACAGCACCCCAGGGCACTCCAGCTAGTGGAGTTGCCGGCCCCCTCCGGCCACGGCCCACTTTTGGCGGCAAGGCCGGAGGAGATAATGAGAAAAACAAGGAGTCGTCACTGGCCAGTCAGGACAGCCCCTAAGGTGTACTGAGCTGAGGTGACTCTGACTTTTAGAAATCCTCCATCTTGCAGATGGAGGATTCCCCCAATAGGATTAGGGATGTGCCCCCCCTCCCCTCAGGGAGGAGGCACAAAGAGGGTGTAGCCACCCTCAGGGCTAGTAGCCATTGGCTACTAACCCCCCACACCTAAACACCACCCTAAATCGAGTATTTAGAGGCTCCCAGAACACAGCAAGATAGATTCCTTCAACCTAAGAAGAAGGACTGCTGAGCTGAAAACCTGCAGAGAAGACGGAGACACCAACTGCTTTGGTCCCAGCTCTACCGGCCTGCCTCCCCACTTCTAAAGACACTGCTCCAGCGACGCGTTCCACAGGGTCCAGCGACCTCTGAAGCCTCAGAGGACTACCCTGCATCTAGAAGGACCAAGAACTCCCGAGGACAGCGGCTCTGTTCCACAAAGACTGCAACTTTGCAACAAAGAAGCAACTTTGAAACAACACACGTTTCCCGCCGGAAGCGTAAGACTTTGCACTCTGCACTTGACGCCCCGCCTCGACTTGTGGAGAACAAACACTACAGGGAGGACTCCCCGGCGACTGCGAGACCGTGAGTAGCCAGAGTTGACCCCCCTGAGCCCCCACAGCGACGCCTGCAGAGGGAATCCCGAGGCTCCCCCTGACCGCGACTGCCTGCTTCAAAGACCCGACGCCCGGTAAAGACACTGCACCCGCAGCCCCCAGGACCTGAAGTATCCGACCTCCAGTGCAGGAGCGACGCCCAGGTGGTGGCTACCCCGAGGAGCCCCCCCCCCCCCCTTGCCTGCCTGCATCGCTGAAGAGACCCCTTGGTCTCCCATTGAAACCTATTGCGAACCCGACGCCTGTTTGCACACTGCACCCGGCCGCCCCGTGCCACTGAGGGTGTACTTTTTGTGCTGACTTGTGTCCCCCCGGTGCCCTACAAAACCCCCCTGGTCTGCCCTCCGAAGACGCGGGTACTTACCTGCTGGCAGACTGGAACCGGGGCACCCCCTTCTCCATTGAAGCCTATGCGTTTTGGGCACCACTTTGACCTCTGCACCTGACCGGCCCTGAGCTGCTGGTGTGGTAACTTTGGGGTTGCTTTGAACCCCCAACGGTGGGCTACCTTGGACCCAACTTTGAACCCTGTAGGTGGTTTACTTACCTGCAAATCTAACAAACACTTACCTCCCCCAGGAACTGTTGAAAATTGCACTGTCTAGTTTTAAAATAGCTATTTGCCATTTGTGTGAAAACTGTATATGCTATTTTGCTAATTCAAAGTTCCTAAAGTTCCTAAGTGAAATACCTTTCATTTAAGGTATTGTTTGTGAATCTTGAACCTGTGGTTCTTAAAATAAACTAAGAAAATAAATTTTTCTTTATAAAAACCTATTGGCCTGGAATTGTCTTTGAGTGTGTGTTCCTCATTTATTGCCTGTGTGTGTACAACAAATGCTTAACACTACCCTCGGATAAGCCTACTGCTCGACTACACTACCACAAAATAGAGCATTAGAATTATCTCTTTTTGCCACTATCTTACCTCTATGGGGAGCCCTTGGACTCTGTGCATGCTATTTCTTACTTTGAAATAGTACACACAGAGCCAACTTCTTACACTAGGCGAATGGTGTTTATAGGAGTATGCCGCCGAGTCCCTTTCGCTAACCAGGCCAACATGCGGCTTGATCGATCACCCTTGGCATGCAGTCGCGCTGTGTAGTGTTGATAGTCAAATTTTCGTAAACTGGTTTCAATGTCACCCCATTGCTTTTTGAGTGTGATCGTGATATTGTTAGCAGTGCTGTTTGAAGCCGCTTCGCATTCCGCCTTACGTAATTTCTCCTCAGTATCATGTAACTCTGAGAGTAAAGTGCGTTGAATACCTCCTGCAGCCCCGAAACACATGCCCCTAATTACCACCTTGTGTCCGTCCCACTTGATTGCGCATGTTGTGGCTGTTTGGTTATTGATTGTGGAGTAGGACGCTATGGTGTCAGCTAATTTTTCCCGGAAGGGCGGGTCGCCCAGCAAGGTGGGTTGTAAGCGCCAAGTAGGTGTTCGTGATAGCTGAGTGCCCCATCTCAGTGTGGCGATTAGAGGGCAATGATCTGATAGGGTTTTGGCCAAATAATTGGCGCTGTGTATTAAGTGTGTTATCGTGGCCGAGCATAAAAGTAAATCAATCCGTGTATGGAGGTTGTGTACCGGTGAATAAAAGGAGTATTTTTTGTCAATGGGATGAAGACTTCTCCATGCGTCATGTAGCCTCTGTTCTGTTATCCAGGACCTTAGCATCTCAGATACCCGCCTACAAGGGGCACTTGCCGTTGGCGGGTGTGATATGTCCATGGAGATGTCCATTACACTGTTAAAATCACCACCCCAGATAATTGGTATGGACGGGTCTTGTGAAATCTGTGCAGATATGGCCCGCAGGAATTCCCCTTGTCCCGAATTTGGAGCATATATACCAGCTATGGTTAATTGTCTACCATACAGCTCTCCACTGAGGCAGACATATCTGCCATCTGTGTCTATATATGTGTTTTGGACCGCGTAAGGGACCCCTGGAGCGATCCAAATCAGTACTCCCTTCGCATATTTTGAGACTTTAGTGCCATAGACAGTGCCCGGCCAGCTCTTACTAATTTCCCCTAGTTCTTGTGTAGTGGCATGGGTCTCCTGTAGTATAGCTATATGCGCCTTGTGGCGTTTGAGATAGGCATGTACTATGCGTCTTTTAGTAGGATTGGCCAGGCCCCTTACATTCCAGGTTACAATATTGTATGTCATTGAAACGTTTTGTGGTCGCACCGCAAGCGGTGCGCGTTTTTAGATAGAGTTCGCCGCATCCCCCCGGCCACCATCCCCCCGCCCTCCCGATTCTGGCCATCCCTCGAGTTTAGGGTGATTATCACATACCTTGAGGAGTTAAGAGTGAGAGGAGTATGGAAGAAAGGAAGAAAAAGGAAAAAGTGTGAATAACCAGGCACAACAGGTGCAAGAGTGGCTTTGAGCTGATTCGTGTCCATACGGGATCCCATCTGGGTTAGGGGGCTGCTGTAGTATATGGTCCAAGGTGGCCGCGGGTTCCGGCCTAGTCGGATAAAGCCATCTCCTGTTCAGGCGCGAGATGTTCTCCGGAGGGATACCAATTTGCTTGGTGTGATACGAGTTAGGGCAACGCATCTTTCACCCATAGGCAGGTCATGGGGGAGATGATCGATTCCGGGATGTGAGGTCTGCCCAGGTGTTGACAGGGACTGCCTTTACAGGCTGGAGAGTACGCAGGCCATGTTCACATAGCGTTTATATCTTACGGAATAGGTTGATTGCTGCATTTATGTGTTATTTTTAAAGGTCGTCCGCTGTGCCCGGTGTGAACGCCGGCCCCAAGATCAGAGGGGATGCGGGGGGCTCTGCAGGGTCCCCATCGAGTCCGAGTCCGTGGAGCAAGATTCGTGGTTGTGCTGTATTCGAATGTTCGAGAACCTATTGACGTCCTTTAGCGCTTGGGCTTGCCCTTCCACTGCCTGTTTTTCAGTGGGACGTGATCCGGTTCTGAGTTTCGATTTCCTTTTCTTACGCTTCTTTTGTGTTAGCCATTCCTTTTGCTCCGTGTGTTCATCTGTGGGGTCTGCTAAGCCCTTGGCGTAGATCCAAGTCCAGACATCTTCTGAGGACGGGAAGACTTGGGTTTTGTCGCCATCCACTACGCGTAGTCTAGCAGGGTACATGAGGGAGTATGAAAAGTTCTTGTCGCGTAGTACTTGTTTTGCTTTAGTGAAAGTGGCACGTTTGCGTTGGACCTCCGCTGTATAGTCCGGGTAGGCCGTGACTTTTACATTTTCAGTTTCAACAGGACCCAGCTCACGAAAGCCCTTTAGAATTTGATCTCTATCATGGTAATTCAATAACCTGGCTATTAATGGGCGAAGGGGGGCCCTGGGCGTGCAGGTCCGCCCAGGATCCGGTGTGCCCGCTCCACCGACAGGAAAGGGGAGGCCTCCTGTTTCAGTATGTGATCTTTTAGCCAGCGCACCAGGAATGACTCTGCGTTAGGGAGCCCGATTCTTTCCGGGAATCCCAGGAATCTAATGTTGTTACGGCGTGAGCGGCCCTCCGCGTCCTCCGCTCGTCTTTGGAGCTGTATTATCTCAGATTCCTGTTGTTGTATTTGGGTTTTCATGACCTCGATATTTGGTTGAGATATTTCTAGAGTTGATTCGACTGTGGTTACTCTGCCCGCTAGCTTTCGGTGTTCAGTGCGCAGTATAGTGACTTCCACTGCCATCCTGTCTATCTTTCCTTCAAGGGATGTTTTAGTTTCTAATATCGCTTGCAGTACCTTGTCGATTTGTATAGAGTGAGCAGCTAGCGTTTCAATCACTTTGTGCAGTGAATCAGAGCCCTCCATCGGCAGCGGGTCCCCGAGTCTGGCCTCCAATTGGCCCCTCGGCGGTTTCGGTTTCACCATCGTGGTGATTCTCCTGAACTCTTCCCGTGTTGCATTGTGGTTTAGGTGGCCAGTTTATACAGTTCCAACATTTGTGTTGTGCTTTGATTTCAAGGTTTCAGGGGAGGGTCTTTATATATCACAATTAGGCCAAACTTTTTCCTTGCTGCGTTGTTACCTCTGTATGGCGAGTTTTATAACATCCAGCATGAAGAAGCGCACACAGAGGGAGCACCCAGCCCGTCGAGCACTGGGGAGCAGCAGTGTTGTGTGCCCGGCGGCAGGCGCGTAATAGTTTGATACTCTCTGCAAGAGACATGCACCGGATATTTGCAGTTGACAATTGCGCGTTGCAGCGCTCGTGTCTATGCGTTCTATGTTAGGAAAGAGTCAGCATTGCTCCCGGGCATTACACAAAATTAAGAAGTGTCATTGAACCTGATTTTGTTGGTGGGTTTGGTGGTTAACTCACGAATTACTTGATTTCTGGGCCCAGGGGCTCCCCCAAGTCACTCTATCAAAAGGGCACAGCGTAGTTTGAGTTCCCCTCTGAACTCCGGTGTATGTTTCGTGCAAGAAATAGCTAGCATTCCTCGTTTTTGCAGGGCCCCGTACCTCATCTCAGGCCCAACGGCCTAGCCACGCACCCCAGCGGGGACAGAGGCCCATGTCCCACACCGCCGGTGTTCGGTGTCATTGGGCAGAAGTTCTGACCAGTAAATCACGCCGGTCCTTGTCTGTCTCGCACCGTAGCCCCTTCCGCATCCACAGCTGGATCACAATCAGGCCGCGCAGCCAGGCGTGCGCCCAGCAATCGGGCCCTTTTTTCCGCTCGGAGTCTTAAACCTCCCGTCAGGTTGGGTGCCTGTAACATGCGCCTTCACGAGGGTCAGCACCTACAGGGTTGCACCCACAGCACTTCGCCGTCTCCGCCCACCGCGGTGGTATCCCTCCGTACCTGCACGCAGGGATCAGCTGCCACGACCGCTGGTCCGCTCGGCTCCGTGCCGGGTCCGCGTCCTCGTCTCCGTCCGGGCCCCGGACGAGCCGCAGCACCAGTCGGGTCGAATTTTCAGGGTCTCGGGGTATTTTTGCATACAAGGCATGCGGGTCTGGGGGTTTTTATCGCCTGGGGACAGAGGGATTACAGGATAATTGTAGGCCGCGTGCGGAGCTCTGATTCAAGCGACCGCACCCGCCGCCATCTTGGCCACACCCCCCCACTTAAATAATGAGTTAAAGACTAGTGAGGAGTTAATTCCTATGTTTCTCTGCAGAACGAGGTAATCTTGTCTCCCGAAAGAAGGCAGAGGCTGAAATTGACCCTCAAGAAGAAGGACAACTTTAAATGCTTCCAGTTAAAAGAAGCCTCCTTATGTAAAGAGCCAAAAGTTCTTGGGAAATGATATCTATTTGTTACAGCTGTAGAAAAAAATCCTTCTTAAATCCGATAAAGGAGGATGAATGGAGCTCGCACTTAGAACTATATTCGTGTAATGCCATGCAGAGTTGCCTTTGATTCCTTTTCCTTACCTCTGCTCCTCCACTTCAGGATGTGGTGTTCTTTCTTGGCAACTTGTTTAAGGGGGAGTGGAGCATGAAGTCCTCCTCCCTGGGCAAATTAATGCCCTGGGTCCCCATTCCTCAGGGCCCAGCACCACATTGACGTCAGCGCCGGGGTCCCCATATCTCTGTTCCTGTGGAATATACAAAGGGGGGAGGGGGACCATGCGGTCCCTCATCATGCTGATTTTGGCCCTGAGGAACCCATCCTCTGGGACATGACTAAATACAGAAAAAGGGAGGGGGCCATGCACCCCTGGACGATTTTGGCCCCAGGCAAACCCATCCCCAGTTGCCTGGCCATCAAAGGGTGGGTGCCTGGTGCCTGCCAACGGCAGCCACCATAACTGGGTTGAAAGGTGTGGGGGAAGCAAAAAGGCCCCTTGGCTCTAGCCAGCTCTCCGCATCCAGCAGGAGCCAGCTTTGGTTCCGCTTGATGGAAGCAGCTAAAAATGCTGCTCTCTGTGGGTGGGAGTAATACTCAGATCTGTTTCCATGCCCGCATCACTGTAGGCAAGGAAACAGATATGAAGTACTCTCCCAGCTGGTGGGAACATTGTTAAATCCGACAGCTGGGATAGGACTCAACACATCGGTTTCCCTGCCTACAGTGATGCGGACAAGGAAACAGAGCAGAATATTGCTCCAACAGGAAGTGAAACTGAGGTTTTGCTGCCTGTGCCACTATGGGCAGGGAAACCACTATGTCCCAGGGGTGGGCCACCCAGGGCCATAGCCTCAGCCAGCCCCGCAGGGATTGGGTCCCCAGGGCTATTAATGGCTCAGGGAGAGGGGTCCTAACTATAACTACCTCCATAAATATGTAATAAGTTGTAAAGGCACTGTACTACACTATTTGTGAAAAATTGTGTATTGCAGTATTCTTTATTTCTTTACAGAACTGCAGTACTAGGTAGGTATTACCTATGTAGAACTTTGGCGCCACATAATGTTTTCTTTTAAAATATATAGAATCTTATATTTCCCTATCTTTTAATACTTACATTTAGGTAGGAAAAATATATCAAACCTAATACTTAATTATATTTTGGCCCTAAGCTAGAACACTGCCAAAGTGGCCTTAAAATCTTCTCGTTATGTTGAAATAAGATAAACTGATATTTAAAAAACACTGAAATTCCCCAGTTGTAGTTTACTAAGCAAACTATACCTTGTACCCCCACTGCCTATGACTTGTCTGAGGCCGTGATGGACTCTAATTGCATTTTCTCCAAATGTCTCTTTTGAACACCAGTCTAGTCATATTGGTATGGAAAATCATTTCAGGTGGTGTCTAAGTTCTGTGGGCTTGTTTTTTTTAGTAGTGTTTCCTTAGTGGCCACACACATGGCTGTCTCATTTTATTTTGTTTTTTTGACCTACCATAGGAACCACTTTACTCCAGACGGACCAATAGAGCCTATCAGAGTGCATCAGGAATCCTACTTGCCTTTTACTCCCTGTTCCAGATACAGCTGGAGTACTGTGGGACCTAGAAGTTCAATAAAAAGTGTGAACTATGAAGGCATCATTTAATTTAATATTTGATCCTCAATGTTTTCTCACAGGCAGAGAGAGGCAAGACATCTTAAAGTTTTTAGTGAAAATTCAGCATTTTTAGTTGTTGCAGTACCTGGGAATCATGTACAGTACTTGCACCTCAGTAAAGCTATCACTGCCTCTTTTCATTTGAAAGTAGGTTCTACCTCATGTCTTTCATTGCAGATTGGGACTGGAAAGACTTTAAATCTAGTGCACTCAGCTGTATTTTATTTTCTGGCATGTTCTCGTTTTGGTGGGATTAACAGTACTCAGATTTATTTATTATAGATTCAGAAGGAGACCAATATGTACATCCGGAACCTTGGGGGGAGAGGGGCAGCAGCTGAGAGGGGCCACTTCTCAGTTAGTCTGGGAGTTCTTTTCTATCCCAAGTTGCCGAGAAGGTATCCATGAAAAACATAACTTGCAACTTCTGCAAGACAGAATTTAGCAATGGAATGGCTAAAGGTATGCATTTGGCAACTCTAAAATACGCAACATTTTAGACCTCCTCATTCTTTCCAGTTGAAGACCTCAAAACTGGGATGCAGTGAAGAGGCACCTTCCACACTGAAGCTTGCACAGTACCATATAGGCTGAAGCTTGTGTGGCAGCTCCTGCAGAAGTATCACTGTCCTCATAGGAAGGCCGTGAAAGGTGGTGCAGAAATATTGCACAAGCTTATTTTTTTTACTCCTGATGTGGAGAGGGCAGGCGGCGAGGTTATCTGCCCTTCACCCTAATGCCTTTTTATTTGCAACTTCATGTAAAGGATTTTGAAGTGTGGTAGACATAGGGGACCATATTCCCCATACATTTTAAAGTGGAAAGTGAAGATCAAACAGTGGCAGGCAGCCTGTCTCTCTGAATACATAAGGCATTGCCTCGGTCTCTTTGAATCCCGGTATCCTGAGGACCCAACCCTGTGGGGCTCCAAGTCTTCTTTATTTTGTTAATTATTTAATTGGGGGTCACTGAGATGTTCAACTACTCTTAGAACTACTTGGTTTGTCAAGCAAGGTGGCCCAGCATTGTAAAGATAGACAGGAGATACTACTTTGTTAATGATAGGCCTGGCTTACCTGAGAGAAAGGATTTTAAGAGCGGCTCAACACATCTATCGTTGCAATTAAATAATTCCAAAAAGCAGTCTCCAGGCCCACTGCGAGCTTGATCCTTGGGTTACAGTTCTTCTTGGGTACACTTGTGAAGTGTTAGTACTGTTTGATCTTCGGTGTCTGTGGGAACATTCCAAACAGAAAAATATCTTTACATTTTATGGAAAGCCACATGCAAACGTGTGTCTAGTGTCACTTTGATTAAAAGTGTGCTAATTATTTTTATTAAACTCCACACACTAACCCTAGGTGAGTAACAATAATTGAGTAATGACACAAATCACCGACCTTTTGTGTTAGGTGGAAGAGAGAATGATATAACCCTATAGTCTGTAAATTACACACAGTGCAATCCTGGACTCAAATCTCTGCTTCACAACTTGACTGAACTGTGTGATTAAATATGTATCATTTTCCTTAGTTTCCTTAAACATCTACTGTGAGAGCACAATTCATTGCAGGATCTGCGCTCCACAAAAGGCTCACTTATCTATAGCAAATATAAAAAAATGTTCTTGCTTCACATTTAATAACAATAAAGGCTATATGAATAGAGAATATGACAAACGAACACATTTTATGTAAGTCCCTGCAGCTTTGTCAGGGCATGCGGGTATTCTTCAGTGTTTCATGTTTAAAGAAAAATTTATTTCAATAAATGTCACTCAATTCAGCAATGTATTTCCATGGATTTGTGCAGTGTTGAAAAAAATACATTTTTTTCAATTTAACGTCTTTATATTTTTTCAAGACTTTAGTTGCATAATTTACAATTTCTGATGGCCCAGCTGTTGCTCTGGCTCTTAGAGCCAAGCTATACTGCTGGCTCAGTTCTCCAAAATGCTGTCAGTCTCCTTTCGGACACTTAGCCTATTCTGCTACCTGTATGAATAAAAAAAATCTAGTTATTGTGTCAAGAATTGTCTATTCTATTAAGGACACGTTAACAGCAGCCAATCAAAACTTTTTACTTACAAAACTACTTTTCTGAAAGTCCCCAATAGTCTATACAGTGCCAATTATAGGTCTGCACCCCCTTTGTATATGTCTCTACAAACACAATCCTTCCTCTTTCTTTGCAACGACTGGCAACGTAACCTGAATCTGAACGGAACTGTCACCATCATGAAGTCCGTCACGTAGAACTCCAACTGCAAACACAACTGGACTTGTTTTGATGACTGGAAACAATAACCTGGACCTCAAGGCTATTCATGTTAATTTATTGTCTGAGCCTGAGAACAAAGAAATATGCTAATTATGTTGCACTGGACAAATATATTGCAACATGGTGGTCATATGGAACAACAACATAATGCCATAAAACATACACTTCGATATCAAACTTAACATAAACATATGCGTTATTCAAATAATTATACGGGTGGGATAATCCTCGCCTCATGTCCTTAATAGAACTGAAAATTCCTGACGCAATAGTTACCATTTTTTTTGTTCTATGTCAGGACCAAAGGCTTCAGATTATGGTAGTTCAAAGCTGTTCTACCTCCGCAGAAGCCACATCAACAATAGGTTTATGATAAAACACTTTAAATGGGGAGTCTGAAGACCAGAATGCCATGGCCATTACGTCCTCCAGGTGAGAACCTGTGCAAAAGGCTTTAGACGCCATGGCACCATGAACAGAATGTGCATCAAACTTAGAAATATCTATCCCAGCTTCTTCCAGTAACCATCAAACTCATCTAGCCATGGTTGCCATAGATATTGGTCCAAATGGGCTCTGTACGGAAATGAGCAATTGTCCCTGGACATCCCTACAGAATTCACGAGTAGAATCCTCATAAACTTTCAAACACTGAACCACACGCGACTTCTGATTGAGGGAAGGCTGGGTAAGAAATGCAACATCATGCAGCCTTCGTCTAGAAACGGTAAAGGAAACTGCTGAAGGAGTAAATAGTCTACCTGCTAAATTCAATGTGTGTACACCTGAAACATGTCTGCAGGATATCAAACACAGGAGATGTGAGCTTAGCAGACAACTGTTTGCATGACAGATCTTCATTGAAAGTCCATGCTCGCAGGAAACTTAAAACCCCATCTGCATCCTACAAAGCCACATCCGTACGGGGATTGATCATGCTGATACCTCTAAGTAGCTTACATTCCAAAGAGTGTTCACCAACTGGTTTATCCTCTGTGTGGATGACCTGCCGATATTGCGGGCCTAATATTTATGGTCCTGTATGACGAACCCTGTGTAGCCAGTAGGGCAAGAAAATTGACAATCATAGTGATGCCCACCACCAATGGGTCAACGCCTTGCTCACCACACCAACAAACCCATCTTTTCCAGGAAGACACTTATTGCTTGTGTGGAGGAAGCCCAGGTTTGGGACAAGAAAAAAAATAGCATCCTCTGAAATTCCTGGCACTTGCAAATGTCACCAGAAAGTTTCTACGCCATGAGGGACGTGCCCGCTGTTAGAAGTGGATGAGGATGACCTGACAGATCCAAGAGTAGCAACTGGTTGGATGGTATCTGGATTGGAGGGGCACAAGACAGTCCTCGTATCTAAACAGGGTCCCTGAGCTAGATACAGAGACTAACACACAGGGAAGCAATACTATGAGTATAACGTAGTTTACTCTCCATTAACATAACAAACATAGGAATGGAAATCTTAAATTCAAATATACAACATACAATATATTTCAATTTAGATATTTATTATAACTAATTAAACATTCAGTTCGCACATAATATAATCAACATAGAATCAACCAAAAAAATATAATACAACCCCCTAACCTAAATGAAACATACATATATGAAAACATAAGTAACATACCAGTAGATACGCAAAAATAAACAAAAAACACAGAACCAACAAAATCACAAAATAGTATACATACAAATTTACAACCGCCTCATACATGAGAGGATATTTAAACAGCACAATAAAGTTACTGCTTTGATGCTACAATTATGCGTTGTAGTTTGGATTGTATAAAATTCAACATAATAACAGGCAATTCTAGGTTATAATTTCCTGATTCAAATTCTCGTGTTACAGGCCTGATGGTAGCCAATCCTGGTCAAGGCTTCAAATTTGCCAATTTCAAACACTTCATGCCAATGTTCAAGACATGCCAATTTACAAGCCGACGCGCGTTTCGGTGAGTGAAGAAAAATATAAATACACCTTCATCAGGACTTTATGATTCAGTCTAATTGGCATACGTACATCTTGTAATCTGCCTATCAAAGAAACATCAAAATTATTCATTACAGTTCTTTGCATAGGGGGAAGGCTCGAATCATGTCAGATTTGCAACCAGACCAACTCAAGTGACTTAATTAAGAAAAAACACCGATAAAGTGCCCAAGATCAAAATCTATAAAACCAATGCTTAATTAAGGTAAATAAATCTAAAGATCCAAGGAAAACACCATTAGTGTCCAGCAAAATGCTAGATAAAGTGCAGAAATAGAATCACCTATAGCATAAACGTGTTGGAGTACCACTGAGAGAATCTAGTCAAGAATAGTAAAAGACTAGTTTGTTTATATTAAAATAAAATACCTTAGATATGAAAGAACTTAGATATCCCTTACAGGCTGGATTAAACACTCTCCAACTTCAAATTTGTAGTCCAAAATGAGGGACTGACACATGGATATAGCTAAATGAAGCTATGCTTTCTCACTCTAAAAGCAAACATAATGAAATCATTAGCTTGCACAGGGCAGGAAAGTCCACAGGATAGAAAAGAAAAAATCTGCTCATATGTACAATCGCTAACTACAGACTTACCTACAAGTTCACATGGTTTAAAAAACGTAATCCACAGGGGAAACCCACAAGGATACCAAACTTGTAGGGAACAACTTGCTAACTGCAAGGAAACAGGGGGGAGTCATGAGCCAGATAGAAATGACACAATCCAGACGGTATAAAATAATTCAATCCACAAAGGTTCAGCAAAGCTAACCTACCAGTATCAACAGGATCCAGGACATATGACCAGCACGATGATCTCTCGAGGAGCAATAACCCGTACTTCCCCAGCTGCCTCCTATTTAAACCAAATCACTACAGGTGATGTGATGAACATAGAAACAGGCCCGTAGGGGCCATCTAAGAAAATGGTCAAACATGCGCCATCTTAGAACCGTCAAAACAGCATGAAATATGCCCAAATCTACAGAGGATAAGAGGTACAATCAAACTGTAGAGTCATAGCCATATAGTAGTGGCAAAAGGAAATAACCAAAGATAAAAAATAAAAAATAATGGCCAGTGCTAAATCAAACCAAAGAGTAGATATCACTTACCAGCACGCCCAAAACAGTGGGTGCCATCTTGGAACATCAAAGTACAGGGTACTCAATGTCCCAAGGATAGGCACAAAATGGGTTAGTGAAATACAATACGTATCGTGTATATAATACAAATCGATAACATAAGGTTTTATAAGAAGGAACCGAAAACAGTTTTATCGTATAAAGTGAACATTTGGGCATATTTCATGCTGTTTTGACGGTTCTAAGATGGCGCATGTTTGACCATTTTCTTAGATGGCCCCTACGGGCCTGTTTCTATGTTCATCACATCACCTGTAGTGATTTGGTTTAAATAGGAGGCAGCTGGGGAAGTACGGGTTATTGCTCCTCGAGAGATCATCGTGCTGGTCATATGTCCTGGATCCTGTTGATACTGGTAGGTTAGCTTTGCTGAACCTTTGTGGATTGAATTATTTTATACCGTCTGGATTGTGTCATTTCTATCTGGCTCATGACTCCCCCCTGTTTCCTTGCAGTTAGCAAGTTGTTCCCTACAAGTTTGGTATCCCTGTGGGTTTCCCCTGTGGATTACGTTTTTTAAACCATGTGAACTTGTAGGTAAGTCTGTAGTTAGCGATTGTACATATGAGCAGATTTTTTCTTTTCTATCCTGTGGACTTTCCTGCCCTGTGCAAGCTAATGATTTCATTATGTTTGCTTTTAGAGTGAGAAAGCATAGCTTCATTTAGCTATATCCATGTGTCAGTCCCTCATTTTGGACTACAAATTTGAAGTTGGAGAGTGTTTAATCCAGCCTGTAAGGGATATCTAAGTTCTTTCATATCTAAGGTATTTTATTTTAATATAAACAAACTAGTCTTTTACTATTCTTGACTAGATTCTCTCTGTGGTAATCCAACACGTTTATGCTATAGGTGATTCTATTTCTGCACTTTATCTAGCATTTTGCTGGACACTAATGGTGTTTTCCTTGGATCTTAAGATTTATTTACCGTTATTAAGCATTGGTTTTATAGATTTTGATCTTGGGCACTTTATCGGTGTTTTTTCTTAATTAAGTCACTTGAGTTGGTCTGGTTGCAAATCTGACATGATTCGAGCCTTCCCCCTATGCAAAGAACTGTAATGAATAATTTTGATGTTTCTTTGATAGGCAGATTACAAGATGTACGTATGCCAATTAGACTGAATCATAAAGTCCTGATGAAGGTGTATTTATATTTTTCTTCACTCACCGAAACGCGCGTCGGCTTGTAAATTGGCATGTCTTGAACATTGGCATGAAGTGTTTGAAATTGGCAAATTTGAAGCCTTGACCAGGATTGGCTACCATCAGGCCTGTAACACGAGAATTTGAATCAGGAAATTATAACCTAGAATTGCCTGTTATTATGTTGAATTTTATACAATCCAAACTACAACGCGTAATTGTAGCATCAAAGCAGTAACTTTATTGTGCTGTTTAAATATCCTCTCATGTATGAGGCGGTTGTAAATTTGTATGTATACTATTTTGTGATTTTGTTGGTTCTGTGTTTTTTTGTTTATTTTTGCGTATCTACTGGTATGTTGTTTATGTTTTCATATATGTATGTTTCATTTAGGTTAGGGGGTTGTATTATATTTTTTTGGTTGATTCTATGTTGATTATATTATGTGCGAACTGAATGTTTAATTAGTTATAATAAGTATCTAAATTGAAATATATTGTATGTTGTATATTTGAATTTAAGATTTCCATTCCTATGTTTATGTTAATGGAGAGTAAACTACGTTATACTCATAGGGGCACAAGACAGTGACATCACCACCGGAAACCACAACTGGGCCTTCCATAGAGTTGCCACCAAGATAATTCCTGCTGCCTGCCTCCTAACCTGTGAGTACTCTCTGAATCATGGAGAACGGGAGAAAGCATATAGGAGACTGGACGACCACCTCTGAAGGAAAGCATCCGACTCCACCACTAGGGGATCCCGCCTCCAGCTGTAAAACATTGGAAGTTCGGCATTCAGACACAACACAAAGAGATTGATCGCACACAGGCCCCATCTCTGTTCCAGATTGAAGAATACCCAAGGATCTAGTTTCCAGTCGCTGCTGTCTCTCAAGAAACGCAAGGTCCAATCTACAACTATATTGGAACGACCCAGGATGTACTCTGCCATCACAGATATGTGATGGTGGAGGCAGACGTTCTAAACGTCCTTGGCTACTTCTGCTAGTGCTCGTGACCTTGTCCCACCGAGGTGATTGATGCACTGGACTGCTGAGATGTTGTCCATGTGCAGCAGTATGCAACAACTCGCATTGTGGGGTGAGGGGGTGGGGGAAGAATCAAATCACAGAAAAAAATCCCGCTATGGGCTTCAGACAATTGATATGGAGATTCAAATCCTCTGAAGATCAGCAACCCCCTGTCTCCAATGAGCCACACAGAGCTCCCCAACCCTACCGGCTGGCATCTGATTCTGTCACCAATTCTGGAGAAGTTGCAAAGATGGCCTTGCTGTTCCATGCATCCATGTGTTCCAGTCACCAGGTTATTTCCGACCTGGCTTCATGTGACAAAAGAATTTGTTCTAAATAGGACAGACCCTTGTGAACATGTAAGATCTTCAAACATTGAAGGGCCCGATAATGCAGGGAACCTGGAAATATAGCCTGTATCAAGGATGCCAGAAGCCCCAACAAGCGAGCAAGGGTCATCAGTGAGATAGTCAGAGAGGCAAGGGCTCTCTTCAACTCCTTCTTGATCGAGTTACGTTTCGGAAAAGGCAACCTCACCTGAGTTTTTATCGAGTCTCCTTGAAAACCCAAGAATTCTATTGACTGAGACGGAGTCATGCTTGACTTGTCTGAGTTGATCAGAATTGCCATATCCTGCAGGATCAGGATAGTCCAAGACAGATGCAGTTGTTCCGACACTTCACTTTGAGCCATGATCAAAATATCATCAAGGTAGATGATGAGCCTCTTCCCCTGAGGAATTGTACCACTGGACGTAGAAGTTTGGTAAAACACCAGGGGGGCCGATGAGCGGCCAAAGGGGAGGATGGAAAATTCGAACCATAGGCCTCACCACAAATTGAAGAAAATGAGGGGCATAGATGGCAACAGTTGAATAAGCATCCCTTAGGTCTAAGCGTACTAGCCAAGCTCCCTCTTGCAAGAGGTCTCTTAAAAGATGGATATCTTCTATCTTAAAATGGCGGTACACGATCCAAGAATTGAACAACTTCAGATTGAGGACCTAGTGGGCACCCCGCGTTTTTTCTGCACCAAGAAAATCGTATTGACAAAGCCTACTGGGCGATGCTTTGTCCTGACATTGGCTTGCTTTTGGAGAAGTGAGGCCATTTAATCTACAAAACTGCTCTCTGTCTGGGGACAAATGAATGGGACAAGAGCGATCAATCTACTGAGGGGAGGAGTAAAACTCCAGTCTATGGCCCTGAATGGTCTAACACCCAAAGGTCTTGCGAAATGTTTTCCCAGGCTTAAAGGTGCCACTGTATAACCTCTCCCTCCCCAAGAAAAACTTTTGAAAAGGGAATGATTCCCACCTGCTGGAGCGGCGTCAGCTGCATTAAAACTGTCGGTTACTGCCTCTATAGGCCTGCCTCAGACCTTTCTGGGAACGGGTAGGGTAGAATCCAGCTGAGGCCTGGTAATTACCCCAACCTCATAAGGGATATCCTCCAGAAATCTGCTAATACCCACGGCCTGGTGCTTTGCCTTGATAGTGTCCAGCCCTGGTAAAAAGGCCCCAACTGAGCATTTTCCTCATTAATATCTGTGCCTTATCTAGCGCAGAGAAAGTAGGAGCATACTTCCCCAGATCCTTGACAAATTTGTCCCTGAAGATCAGCCCATTTGCCGGGAAGCCCGTCTCTGTAGTGGCCAATTCAGCCAGTTTTGGTTGAATGGGCATCAAAAATTATTTTCTCAGTTTGGTGGACATGGCGCAAATGTCTTTCTGTGCCCATTCAAGATCTGTCGCAGTGTCCAAGTTTGAGACTTTCCCTTGTAGAGCTAATTCTAGTAATAGGCCCTGAGATGTCCAGGAGCTTATCCTGACAACCCTCTCCATGCTCTGTCCAGGCCCTTTTTGGGTCCTTTTCAAATTTAAGAAATGTGGACATATTGGGATCCAATTCCGGAGTATCGGCCACCTTGCCCAGGAGAGATGTAAATGATTTAAGGGCTTTGATAAGAGCCTGGTTAACAGAGTCCTGGATCTGGTTCCCCAAGGCTTCTACTAATCTTTTCTCCATTTGGTGTTCAAAGGGCATCTCTGGCATATCTTGATAGTACTCATCCTCTTCAGCGTAGTACACCATGGCTAACCAGCAAGAAGGAAGGAGGAGTTCAGAGTGGGAATTAGCCCAGCAGGTTATGATAGAGTTGTTGCAAACCATGTTCTTGAAAATATGTACCACTTGGAGAACAAGTCTCATCAGCCCAGATTAAATGTGGAGGGGGCTCCTGCAAATTCGCGAGGGCAGTGCCCTATGATGCTTTTGCACTGCATCAGGCATTCAGAAGGGGATGTCACATGTAGAGATGGATGTCTGCGCTGCACGTGGGTCGATCGGCACCAGAAGCCCTGAGAATGATCCTGCACAAATGTGCGGCCAAGAAAATAGAAAGAGGACAAGTCCTCACTATTTTGCAGCACTCGCGTGATAGCCCAGAGTACGGGCTTGGGTAAAAATGTAAATTCAAAGCTGAGCACGGAGCTGATCGGAAGAAACTATTGGTTCGGCTTTACGGCCAACATGTTGCGATAGAAAGAGGACAGGGCTCCTTACATAGCTACGTGTTTCAGCAAGCCCTGCTCCACGGCTGACTACACGGGGTAGTGAGTAAACACCAAGGGCATAAGCATTACAGTAAGTTGATACAAAAGCTTTTAATACAGTCATACAACAAAAGTATAAAGCAACTCATCTCTGGTTGCAAGCAGCAAAGAAAGAGGAAGGAATGTGTTTGCAGGGACATATGTACACTGGATGCAGACCTATGATTGGACAGTATATGGACTACTGGGGATATTGGGAAATGTAGTTTTGTAAGTGAAAAAAAAAAATGATTGGCTGATATTTGCTTTCAGTAATGAAAGCAAAGTATAATCTGAAGCCTCCGGTCCAGACATAGAATCTTGTGAAACCTGAAGTCATGATATTTGTTAAGTATTCTGTGTCCTGGTTTGAAAGGCTAAGCAAGCCTCTTAAAGTTTTAAGGATATGATTGTAAATATAAGTGAGCTCAAATATCTCTGCATCTGCAACAGGTAGTCCTGTTAAAAATAGTCCGTAGCAAGTAGGTGAGTGAAACCATTTCACACAAGGTTTGCAGCTGTATCCTACGCATTACAGTATAGAAGTAAAACTAGCTTTGTTTTTACAATGTAGTAGTTGGATGATAAACAGATGCATAAACACACGCACTAGTATAAACGAAAAGCGGTGAATTATGCACTCCGTTTAAAATAAGACAGTCCACGCGCCATTGTGCGATTTGTTAGATCGTGATGGCTAAAGCAAAACAATGCACTGGTTGTTTTTGTTCTAAATGACCTTTGTGCCGCCTCCAACAAGGGGCGGGGTCGCAATTCTTCATTGTTCATGGAAAGAAGTATTTACACGATCTACATGTAGTTGCATAATGTTCATTATCATTAAGGAACTACAATTTGCCTCTTATTTGAACTTTGAATACCATCACATATTCTGTATTTGAGAAAGTAGTGAAACCCGATCTAACCAATTAGAATTGTTCAAATGACTGGACATTAAAAGCCAAGGCAAATGCTGAAAAGTTCTAAGACCTGCTTACTCCTCTTTGAAACCCAACAGTACACCAAGGAGTTAAGAAATGAGAAAAATTATTGATTTCACACTTTACTAAGCAGATAAAGCTAGTTTTAAAGAATATTTTTTCCCATAAATGAGGCCTGAAAATATGTGCAATTAGTAATTCTGTTATTGTATCTGTCCACGCACCAATAATGACAGAAAATAATCATAGAAAATGTCTTGATGTCCGTGTACTTCCTTGCAGCAACATTTTGCAGAGGTTCTGGATTCTGAATGATCAAGGAGGTGACAGAACGATTTCTGAAACTGAGAGACTTTGCCCCTCTGCAAGGACTCCTAGAGACAAGCAACCAAAAAAGGAATGAAAGCTAGAATCACTAACAGTAAACATTTTTATATCTGCCCCAAACTGCAGGGAGACATCAATTTGACCCTTTCCGAAAAGGTTTGGAAGGGTCTGCTATCTCATGCCATGTCTACCTCCAATTTATTTTTAAAAAGTGGCACTAAAGTTTAATCTAGCAGCAGGATTAATTTGGTGGTATACTGGTGTCAGACCTGACATCATTAGCATTAGGAGTCTTTTCACTTTTTACTTGCTAGCCAGTGGTAAAGCGTTTGCTCTATCTAAAACATAGTACAATTGGTAGATACCTAATTTAATGTACTTGTTCCTAGTAAATGGCACTACATATACCTAGGGTATGTAATTTAAATGCCTTTTACCAGGCCCAAACCTTTTTAATACTTGTCACCCCTAAGGTAGACCCTAACCACCCATATGGCAGGGTGCATGGTATTTAAAACGTAAGGCACGTAAAACTTAAACCCACATGTCCTGACAGTGAAGATGTCTTCGTCCTTTTTCACTGTTGTAAGGCCTACTTCTCCCATAGCCTAACATTGGGTTACCTTATTTCAATTAGAAGGTACTAACTTCAGATTGGGGGGAGATAGAAATGCTGCATACACTCAAACAAATAGTAATTTAAAATCCTCTTTCATGATAGTCTGATTTTAAATTACTATTCTGAAAACACCACTTTTAGAAAGTGTCAATTTTCCTGTTACAACCAGTTGTGCTTTTCTTCCTGTGTCCTATCACCTGACCCACTTGTGAGGGTAGAGAGGTTTTCCTGGCAGCATGGCTGGGTAGAAGATGTCCTCTGATTACATTTTAAAGGGCTCTGCCTGTGGCACACATAAAGGAACCTGCTGTGTCTTTTGTCACCCTAGGCAGTTTGGAGCATGGGGGAGGAGAAGAACTGAGTAGAACCTGTTTTGGGGGTAGGTCAGGGGATTCCTCCACACAAAGGGTAGTACCAAGTACAAAAATAGAACCTTCAGAACCACTCATCATAACACTCCTGGACCTGTAGAAGACTCAGAAGGAGAACTGATGTGCTGCCAGATGGACTGCTCTGTTGCTGGAAAGACTTCCTTTCTGTCTGAAGTAAGATCAGACCTGCTTGCCTTGAACCCAGGCTACCTCGGGATGACTCACAAGGTCACTTGGTGGAACGTTTTGAGCTATAGGGACACTTAGAAGTTCCAGAGGTCTCCCTGCAACTGCCTAGTTGACGAGCACCAACTGGATCTGCCTGGACCTGCGGGAGCCCTGCTGCTGGCCTCTGCTGGTATGAGTCCCTGATCCCCCAAGAGGTGTTTCCCAGGGTCTGGACCCTTGGCTGGCATGAGTGGAAGCTCTTCCTGTAGAAAGGGTAAAAATTATGAAGTTTTGGGCTTTTTGTGAGTATGACTGGTCCCATTTGCTCTGAAACTATGCCACCTGCAATAATCACTAACACAAGGCTCCAGTGAACATGACTCTGCTCTACTGCAATCACCAGCAACAACCGTCAATACAAAATCTGGATGCCGTGCTACAGCAATGACAGCCAATGGTGACTGTCAACATGAACTTACAGTGACGACCATCGGTGACACCAGGCCTGCTTTCATGCTAAAGCGACAACTACCTGCAATGCTCTCCCTGGTCCTTGTGGCATTCTCCATCACAAACTGGACTCTTCGAGCTGGACTTCAAGAAGGTAACTTTTTTAGTGGGACTGCCCTGATTTGTGTACCTAGCCCATTCTTCATCGTGGTTGGCCTGAACTTGTGACTTTCCCTCGCTCTAGCACAACCAGATGCCCACAAGTGGCACTTTGTACTTTTATTCGCTATACTTATCAAAAAGTTTGAAATTGCATGTCTCTGGTTCTAGAGATTGTATTTTTGTTCTTGTATCATGTAATGTCTTCAAATGTACTGTATTATTCTAAATTGGTTTGTTTTCTCTTGTGTTTTCACTTTTACAGTTTGTGCGTGGCAGAAATAATTCACACATTGCCTGTAAGCTAAGCTGCTGCCAGAGGGCTAAGCATGGATTAATTTAGTGACTTTTGTGGTTCAACCTGGCAAGGATAGTGGTTGTAGCCCAGTTTCTTACAGGTCTCATGCTTTTATGTTTTTCTTCCATTCCAGGCTGTTGGCTAGCAACACCAATTTTTTGTAGTGGTGTGAACTCCAACCTAGGCTGTTTCCCTTCCTAAAATCTCAAAGAAGAAGCTTCACTGAAAGTTGTGATCATAAAGCTGTAGAAGTGACAGTTATTCAGCCTCAAATGTGTCCTGAAATCACTTCATTGCAATGCCATGAGGATCTTAGATACTTCGTGTTTCCCACTCAGTTGAAAAGAAGGGCTGTACCTGTATACAACGCCATCAAACGTGGGCTTTAAACCATTTAAGATCTTGAAACCCAACAAATACAGCAAGATACTTAACCACAACCTCCTCCTCTAAAGGAAATACTATAGCTCTAGTGACTTCTCCACTCACTGAGACGATTGATCAATCTCTTTGGGGCATGAGGATATGTCGGAGAAATGCAGTATGTGGAATTTAATACAGTTCATAAATTCCTTGCTGCTGACCATAGACTTTTGCTTACAAGAAAAAGCACACAAGAATAATGGTTGGGGAGTTGGGGGGAGCATCCGCCTATTTAAACGCTGAACTTTTTTAACCCCTTCGCTGCCACGCCTTCCCCCTCAGGTGCCAGGCCTTTTTTTTGGCTATTTGGGGCAGGGCACGCTTAGGCCCTCATAACTTTTTGTCCACATAAGCTACCCATGCCAAATTTGCATCCTTTTTTCCAACATCCTAGGGATTCTAGAGGTACCCAGACTTTGTGGGTTCTCCTGAAGGAGGCCAAGAAAATAGGCAAAATACAGTGAAAATTTAGTTTTTTTTTTAAAAAAAATGGGAAAAAAGGGCTGCAGAAGAAGGCTTGTGGTTTTATCCCTGAAAATGGCACCAACAAAGGGTTTGCAGTGCTAAAATCACCAGCTTCACAGCTTTCAGGAACAGACAGACTTGAATCAGAAAACCACATTTTTCAACACAATTATGGCATTGTACTGGGACATATCCCATTTTTATGATTTTTTTTTTTGTGCTTTCATGCTTTCAGCCTCCTTCTAGTCAGTGACAGAAATGGGTGTGAAACGAATTCTGGATCCCAGAAAACCCAAACAATTCTGAAAAGTAGACAAAATTCTGAATTCAGCAATGGGTAATTTGTGTAGATCCTACAAGGGTTTCCTACAGAAAATAACAACTGAAATAAAAGAATATTGAAATTGAGGTGAAAAAAACTGCTATTTTTCTCTACGTTTTACTCTGTAACGTTTTACTGCGATGTCAGATTTTTGAAAGCAATATACTGTTACGTCTGCTGGACTCTTCTGTTTGCGGGGATATATAGGGCTTGTGGGTTCATCAAGAACCCTAGGTATCCAGAGCCAATACATGAGCTGCACCTAGCAGTGGGTTTTCATTCTATACCGGGTATACATCAATTCATTTGCTGAAATGTAGAGAGTGAAAAATAGGTATCAAGAAAACTTTTGTATTTCCAAAATGGGCACATAAGGTGTTGAGGAGCAGTGGTTATTTGCAGATCTCTGAATTCCGGGGTGCCCATACTAGCATGTGAATTACAGGGCGTTTCTCAAATAAGAGTGTGTGTAAAAAAGACGTCTATATTTGGAAGAAAAAATGTAGAGAAAGACAAGAGGCAATAACACTTGTTCTGCTAGTCTGTTCCCTCAAGTCTCCCGATAAAAATTATACATTACTTGGGTGGGTAGGCCTAGTGCCCGCGACAGGAAATGCCCCAAAACACAAAGTGGACACATCACATTTTCCCAAAGAAAACAGAGGTGTTTTTTGCAAAGTGCCTACCTGTCTATTGTGGCCTCTAGCTCAGCCTGCACCTGGGGAAACCTACCAAACCTGTGCATTTTTTAAACCTAGAGACCTACGGGAATCCAAGAGGGGGTGACTTGTGGGGCTCTCACCAGGTTCTGTTACCCAGAATCCTTTGCAAACCTCTAAATTTGGCTAAAAAAACACCTTCCTCACATTTTGGTGACAAAGTTCTGAATCTGAGGGGAACCACAAATTTCCTTCCACCCAGCGTGTTCCCCCAAGTCTCCCGATAAAAATGATACCTCACTTGTGTGGGTGGGCCAGGTGCCTGCAACAGAAAAAGGCCAAAAACTTGTGGAGATTGAGGGGATAGCACAGCGAGTTGATAAGCACATATTCTTTTATACATCTTTAGGCTGACTCTGCTTTAGGGACCCACACAAGTGAGGTGTCATTTTACTTGGGAGACTGAGGGGAATGCTGGGGAGTAAGAATTTTGTGCTGGAGCGGTGATCCTACTAAGAAAAGTCAGGAAAATATGCTTTTTTAAGCAAATTTTGAGGTTTGCAGAGGAGTCTGGGTAAGAAAATGTTGGGGGATCCACGCAAGCCACACCTCCCTGGACTCCTTGGGGTGTCTAGTTTTGAAAAATGTCTGGGTTTGGTAGGTTTCCCTGGATGAAGGCCGCACCCAGGACCAAAAACATAGGTGCCCCCTAACCCCCAACACAGGTAGTTTTGCAATATATAGTTTTGATGTGTCCATGTACGTCCGTGATGTGCCAAACACTAAAATTGTGAAAAGAAATGCACTTCGGTTATGTGAAAAAGACCCCTCAACCACCAACCAAGTTGGTGGCATGCTTCATCATCGGGGTCCCACCTGAGACACCTAGCGTGTCACAAGTGTGCTGCGACACCTGATTACAGCGGAGCAGGTTTTGTCATTTGTACCACACATACTGGTTGGATTTGGCACGAGGGTGAGTGATGGTTCAGTAGATTAAATTTTATTAATGAGATTTCTCAAAAGTGAAATGCACTGCTAATAACTGAAAGGCCAAAAAACTGAACCAATGACTCACAGCTCGTGAGCTGTAAAGCCACGTCGAGGCACCAACCGTTTTACAGTCTATTCACACACCTTTCGTACATGAAATGCACAAGACCATTCACGCCGCCAGCCACCGGCTCAGCACATTAAAACACTTGCATCGACAGACAGCGCCACTCAAGGGCCCATCACTTACATACGCCCACATGCCTGATACAGCAGTCACACTAGCTGATGGGAGTGTGTGGACTGGCACCGCCAGCTGAGCGTCACCCCACGCACACTGCCAGCCAAGGGCCACCCCACGCACACTGCCAGCCAAGGGCCACCCCACGCACACTGCCAGCCAAGGGCCACCCCACGCACACTGCCAGCCAAGGGCCACCCCACGCACACTGCCAGCCAAGGGCCACCCCACGCACACCGCCAGCCAAGTGCCACCCCACGCACACCACCAGCCAAGCGCCACCCCACGCACACCGCCATCACTTTTTTTTTGTTTATAAACAACAAAGAAACCACTAACTAATTATAAAATAAGTACAAAACTACAAACACAAAAGCTCCAACTAAATACATGACAGTAATACCAACCGTGAAACTGAAAATATGAAAATAAAAAATAGGCAGTTTACGCTCACGGTATTTCCCAAAATTCTTTTAGTGTGGTAATTTCTGAAACAGCCGCCCACACGCAGCCCAGGCTTTTAAGGGCAATCAGGGAAGTACATCCGGCTCTCCCTCTGGATACCTCTTCGGGCACATACTCTACATTTTTCAGTGGCCAAGTCTTTCTTGGGAGTGGGAGGAATGTGATCTGGAAAGTGGCGATCTTTCAATCTAGCCACATCTTCCACCACCGCTACTCTAGGAAGTCATGCCTTTTCCACCACAATAAGGCTCTCTATCCCTGACTCCTGAAATTTAACAAATTTCATCCTTGACTCAGGTGAACAATCCTTGAACACAATAAAAGCATTAAAAGTTGCCAAATTAAATAAATGTAGGGCCAACTTTTTATACCACACGTAAGACTTACGAAGAGCAGTTTAAGGTTCCAACCTCTGATCTACTCTATCAACACCACCTATGTGCCTATTGTAGTCCAAAATGCACGCAGGTTTGCGCACTTCGGCCACCTGACCCCAAACAGTCACAGGGGAAGTACTCTCATCATGGATGGTAGATAGCATGTACACATCCCTCCTGTCTGAAAATTTCAGATCTAGCAGCTCATTATTCCGCAAGGCACTGCATTGTCCCCTCAAGTTTTTTACAGACAAGCTCCATTGGATAGCCATTCCAGTTAGAACGGATTGTGCTACAAGCAACAGTGTCCACTCTAAACAACTCTGTGAACTGCACTCCAGCGTAGAAATTATCTACGTACAAATGGTGACCTTTGTTAAACAGTTGTCTACCAAGTTCCCACACAATTTTTTCGCTAACTCCAAAAGTGGCCAGACAACCAGGAGGGTCAATACTGGAATCCCTACCAGTGTAGATCTGGAAATTATATACGCATCCTGTACTGCTTTCTGACAGCATATACAATTTAATCCCATACCGTGCCCTCTTACTAGGAATATACTGCTTAAAAACTAAACGCCCCTTGAAAAGGACCAAAGACTCGTCCACACTTCTCTCTTTGCCTGGAATGAAGACCTCTGAAAACCGATCTACAAAATGTTCAAGGACAGACCTAATCTTAAGAAGACGGTCACAATCAGTGTGAACTCATGGGAAGGCTAAAGCATTGTCTACAAAATGCAACATACGAAGAAGAAGCAAATAGCGATTACGTGTCATTGTTGCAGGAAATATAGCCGTTGCCATCAAGGGACTAGTAGACCAATAAGAAGCCAGTGATGGCTTCCTCATCAACCCCATCAAAAAAGTCAAACCTAAAAACTTTTTCATCTCTTCCACGTATGTGGGAACCCACTGAGTAGCTCTAGACTAAGGCCCAAGTCTGCCAGCGTTGTCCCTCAAATATTGCTATGCATACAAATTAGTCTGCTCCACAATCTCTTCCAAAAATACATCGTCCATAAACAAGTGAAAGAAATTGGCAGGCAAAAAGTTTTCTGTATTGACTCTACACCCTGGGAGACCAGTAAATGCTGGTAACTGTGGTTGCTCCATGTTTGGGGCAATCCAGGTGTCAGGTCTTCTAATGGGAAACCCTTAAGCCCCAGGCTGCTGCACTCTTGTCACATCAATGTCCTCCTCTAAAACAGGCCCTTCATCTGCACTGAGAGTGGGTTCCTCATCAGAAGAATCCTCTCGGACAGAAAACTCACTGCCAGAATCTCACTTCCTCCTCTGCCTAAGATGCAGTCAGTCTTGTAATCATGGTCTGAAGACAACTCAAAAAGCATGCCAATAACCTGCTGAGAAGTCACTTTGTGGCTAGCTAATAACCAGCACAAAAATAAGTAATAAACAGAGTGTTGCTTTATCACAAAGAGTTACGTACTAAAAAACTATACCACTCACTTGCCTGAAAAAGCTACTCCCCAGCAACTACTCTGCACAGACACAGCAATCACCAATGATATCCCACTAAAAAGAAAATGAGACATATCACAACACAAATATCATTGTGCTCAAATCTAAGGACAATTTCACACACAATACTGCATTTAGTACACCACCTACAAACATGTCATTCATGTATGTCAACAATACTCCTTTGGAGTAAATTGCTTTCACTTACCTAAAACATGCAGCTATGCTAACCACAGGACAACTATTGCCAAAACCGCAAGGATCCACAGCAAAGGAAGCAAAAGCTTTGAACTAGAACAAAAAGAAGAAATAAAGTGTTATAATCACAAATACAAATACTTTGCCAGTTGACAAACACCCGCCACCAGGAACTTAGAAATTGTCCCTGGTGCCTTAGTGGCTTCTGCCCCCATTGGGGGCAGATGGGCCTACAAAAAATAGGCCGAACTGCCCCCAAGGGGGGCAGAAATGGCCAACAGCTCTGTACCCTGTTTGGGGGGGTGCCGACCCTTGCTAAAGGGGGCGCCCCAGCACAAAACAACGAAGGGGAGCAAAAAAAAAAATAATCCTCATGTCTTGGTGGCTTCTGCCCCTTTGGGGGCAGTTAGGCCTAAAAAAAAATAGCTCAATCTGCCCCCAAGGGGAGCAGAAATGGTCATCAGTAATGTGCCCCCCTTTGGGGAGTGACGCTTACCAAAGGGGCCACCCCCCCACCCTCACAAAACACACAAGATCCCTGGTGCCTAAGTTGATTCTGCCCAATCTGCCCCCAAGGGGGGCAGACATGGCCAACAGCTCTGTGCCCCATTTGGGGGGGGGGCAACCCTTGTCAAAGGGGGCACCCCCCCACACAAAACACACAGGATCCCTTGTGCCTAAGTGGATTCTGCCCCCCTTGGGGGCAGATGGGCCTAACAAAATAGGCCAATCTACCCCCAAGGGGGGCAGAAATGGCCAACAGCTCTGTGCCCCCTTCGGGGGTGACCCTTGCCAAAGGTGCCGCCCCTCCACACACACAACACACACACACAAGATCCCTGGTGCCTAAGTGGATTCTGCCCCCCTTGGGGGCAGATGGGCATAAAAAGAATTGGCTGATCTGCCCCCAAGGGGGGCAGAAATGGCCAACAGCTCTGTGCCCCCTTTGGGGGGGCGACCCTAGCCAAAGGTGTCGCCCCCCCACACAAAAAACATGCACACAAGATCCCTGGTGCCTAAGTGGATTCTGCCCCCCTTGGGGGCTGATGGGCGTAAAAAAAAAAATGGCCGATCAACAGCTCTGTGCCCCCTTTAGGGGGCGACCCTTGCCAAAGGGGTCACTCCCAGCACAAAACAAAAAAAGGGGGAAAAAATCCCTGCCATATTGGTGGTTACTGCCCCCTTGGGGGCAGATGGGCCCAAAAAAATAGGCCCATCTGCCCTCAAGGGGGGCAGAAATGGCCAATACAAATTTCCCCACTTTGGGGGGCAACCCTTGCCCAAGGGGTGCCCCCAAACACACAAAACACATACCACATAATCCCTGGCGCCTAGTGGGTTTCGACCCCCCCGTGGGCGAGATGGGCCAAAAACATGGCCGATCTAGCCCCGGGGGTGCTGAAACATATATAAAAAAAAATAGTGCCCCCGGGGAAGCGACCCTTGCCTAAGGGGTCGCTGCCCAAAAACTTATGGAATACAAAATCCCTGGTGGTCTAGTGGTTTTTGACCCCCCCGCCCCGGGCGGGGTGAAATAGGATTAGTAATAGCCCCCCAGGGGAGCGACCCTTGCCCAAGGGGTCACTCCCAAAAATAAAAGTGAAACAAAATCCCTGGTGCCTAGTAGGGATTCCTGGTCCACGAATGCGGGCCCCGTCTGAGATCGTGGACCAGGAATCCACTGAAAACAGGCACAGGGGGAAAAGGAAAAACTCTTTCCTTCCCCCCCCAATGTCTCTTTTTCCCCTCAAAATCCCCCAGGAGAAGGACTTATCCGAAAGGACGTCCTCTCTCCCCTCACGCTGGAAGCAAATGGCTTCCAGCGCGTCCTCGGCAGCTTCTGATGACGGCGCGCTGACGTCCTCAGATTGCCGAAGGGGGGCTCGGGGGTGGAAGAGGGAGGGATTCCCCTTCCATCCTCGACTGGGGGTGTGGGTGGGAGGCCCATCAGGGGAGCGCTAGCGCTCCCCCCGTGGGCCGGGTGCAAGATGAGGTGTTCTCGTCCAGGCACACGGGAGCCTGTGCGCCTGGACAAGACCAGCTCTCACCATGCACCCAGGGGGTTAAAGCTCTTGAGATTTGTTTAGTTCGGTAAGATGCATTGTCTTAAATGTTACTGCCCATTTCGAAGAATATCTATGCGCTTTGAGACTACAGATTTCTTTGGGACCGATTTATAATACGCCAGTAACCATCTGTTTAACTGCTTCGTATTGAATGTATGTTTGATCATTCAAGCCAAAAGTGAAAATTAAAATAAAATCAGATCAAGAACTTGTCTTCCTCAGTCTTATGAAAATGGTTTGCAAATAGAGTGCAGCACGCTGTAGAAGTACTTAACTCTGATCTTTTCTGCAATATCTGCCTGTATTTTCTTTACTGGCCTTTCTATAGTTAAAAATGAATTGAGAAGTACAGGGGAAGAAAGATTTGAGGAGACTAAAATGTGTGTGAACAACTGTGTTCCTTGGCTTTATATTCCTAAATACCTATGAGTAATGCTTAATTTGCAAATGAATAAGTGCCAGGGGTTGAAGGTTTGCTGAGATGGCCATGGTGGGTGTAATCGGAAATCAGGGTGCGGGGACTGAATACCGAGGCTGTTTAACTTTAATTCCACCTCATGCCTCTTTCATCCATCACTAGACGCTTCAGGCCTTTATCTCATTCTTGCAGGATTTTTCATCCTTGACCTCTCCATTTGTTACTGTTTTTCAATATTCTACCTCCTTTCCCCCTTTACTTCTTTTCCTATCTTTATTTGATGGTGCCAAAAATGAGTTCCAATAGCCCCACCTGCAATCACAACTCAAATTGAGCAGTGGTTAATGGACATTTTATGGACATTTGAACTAGGATTGTAGTGGAGACAGAACCTTCCCTGTACAGGGCACAGCAAGATTTAAAGACGCAAAAACATTTCCCACAAAAAGGCTTAAGCTTGTATGGCAGGCGCTTCTTCTTTCACTACTGCACGGTTCTTAAAGATACACCCAACAGTCAGGGTTCATTTTAAACAATTGCATGTTGAAGGTCCCTGGTGCACTTTGAATTTTCTTCCAGTACCTGGAGAAAATGTAATCATTTTTTTCTTTCTCTGCAACAAACATGATAGTGGTCTTGTTCAGAAGGTACACCAGTGGAAACTGCATTTTTGGAGCGGTGGATAATTAGGCAGCCCTTCTGACGCAAATGCCTTGGGTTCCAGCTTGCCAATAGTGTGATGTTCCCATTATCCTCCTCCTGTGAACAAGGCTCCTATTTCAGCTCCCTTCAAATTATTGGCAGATATTCTAGGAAATGGAGAAAAATTGCAAAGAAATGTGTGATTTGTGAGTCAGTACTACTAAATGGTTTATCTCATTTCCAGTGACTAGTCAACATTACCTTTTGCTTTTTCTTTTAGAGAGCTCAGCCAGAAGAACTAGTACTGCTCCAAAACCATGTGAAGTTGACTGTAGAGAGCGAAAATGCCCAATCTTTGGATAAGCCTGAACAGTAAGATTATTTTGGAATTTACGTACTTTCAAAGAGTGTTTTTTATCTGACAACAAGACAATCCATACAGCATTTTTTTGTGATAGCTTTATCCTCTGTTATACCCATTACTCCAGCTGCCTGCTTGACCCTCCAAAATGTGCTGCTCATGGCTTTTGGCTCTGTGCAGCAAAGGTTGAGTAGATGGATGGGTACTGCACTTGGATTTTGGATACACGCAGTTCGGGCTGTCTACAGAGCTTTTTCTGTAGCCAACTCCTACATTCGTCTACCCTTGTTCACAGCCCCTTCCTTGCATGCCATTCAGCTGTAAGGTTTAACCACAAAGCCAATTTTCTGGCCATACCATACACCCAACTCAACAGGCAACTATCCCCCACCCACACCACAGAGACTTCAGCCATGCACAAGTTTGCCACCGGGCTTGGCCTGCTGCCCTGCAATCAACCTACTATATGGTCAAACCCTGCTGTGTATTCCCTTTAGCTGAACACTGCTCGGGTTTGCTGCAGAAACTAGCCTCCATCAACACCCAGCAGCCAACTTTCCAGGTATCACACTGAAGTATACAAAAAGCTATGTGGTATGGTGTGCAAAGTAACGATGGACTATAATGCGGCCTGAGTGATTATTAGTGGCAGAAATAAATTGCATCCATCTCTTGGGTGCATGCTCCGATCCCAATAGCTATGGAAGGGACACCCCCCTTCATAAACACTGAGGAAAAAAAAAATTTGAGTGGTGTATTCTGCAGTACCAAACAGCTTGTACCGCAGGACCTAACTTGCCCTATGGTACCAGTGCCAGCACCAGGGTACAATGAGAATAGTCAAGAAAATATATATTCATTTTCTCTTTTGCTTCCCCACCACCCCACTCCCCAATTGTCCATGCATGCCTATTCCCTCTGTTCCTGGTCTGCTGTTCTGCGACTGCCCCTGGTTCCCACTGCCCTTATTGCTGCCCCTGCCACCTCCCCGCTCATTGTCTCTGCATATCCTTGCCCCCACCCCTCTGGTTTTCTGTTTTCCTTGTGCCCTGTTGTTGCCCCTGCCCACCTTCCCTCCATTCCCATTCAGTGATGCTATAGTTCTCAGGGGAGGCATTTTAACTTTGATTATATATATATATATATATTTTTTTAAACAGAAACTCACTGGAAGAAGGGTAAAGTGACTTTATAACTGAGTGACAGTCACACACAATGTAACATTTATGAACCAAAAAACGCTGAAATCTGCCTGTCGTAGTTCAGTTAGCTAACTAAGACTTGCACCCCCCAATGCACTGTTCTACCTCACATTATATCACTCATGACATTAAATGAAATCATTGACATCAATAGCATCATCTAAGCTACTGCTTCACAAATTAGTCTATTAAATGATATCTTACTTTAAAAAACAAAGTAGGTAGTGAAGGCTTTACATTCTTATACAGATCATAGTAACTGCATGTATGCATGCATGCACGAAATAAAATGTATTCCTGAAGACAAGTCTGATTTAGTATGGTAAAAAATATTTGGTATACAATTTAGCTACCAGTAAAGTTTTAAGCACAAGCTGTACTGCATTCAAGTAAGGTAGGGACTGAGCACAACTAGTGTAAGTTGCACATCGAAGTTTTAAATAGGAAGTGGTTTAAATCAAAGGAGTTTTCAAAAATGTGAAACTGAAGATTCTCATTACAATACACTATCTGCAGAACTCTCTGTACATGCCGGAGGCCAGTCCCTGCGGCCAACCCCTTCCTGCGCACGGCCTTTGGCCTTGTGGGGTTGGCTGCACACGGTAGGTTGAATGCATAGCCAGCCTATGCCCTGTGTCCAACCACTTGCTGCATTTAAAAAAACATAAAAATTAAAACCAAAGGTTACAGGGACACTATAGTCGGGAATCAGCATTTAAAAAGAACCTTAGAAATTCCGTAAAACAAAACAAATGTTGCAGGGACGTT
The DNA here is from genome assembly GCF_031143425.1 of Pleurodeles waltl. Lineage (NCBI taxonomy): Eukaryota > Metazoa > Chordata > Amphibia > Caudata > Salamandridae > Pleurodeles > Pleurodeles waltl. The sequence continues at coordinate 725,102,509 of NC_090444.1, forward strand.
ATAGTTAGGATCAGAATGTACACAAACAAAACCATAGAAATTCAGCTGTTATTTAAAGTAACTATAACTCATGCCCCTGCCGTGCATTTTTCTCATCAATAATTTCACTGGAAATGTTAGTGATATTATCAATGATGTCATAGAAGATGTCATGAGTGATGTAATGTGTGCTGTAAGTAGCAGTGCATGGCGATGTCGCAAGTTATAGTCACTATAGGGCACGAGTTATACTTACTTGAAATAACTCGAGAAAAGCTGAATATCTATGGTTTTCTGCATGTAAATTCTGTTCCTAATTGACACCCCTGTAACCTTTGTTTTTGTGTGTGTGTATATATATATATATATATATATATATATATGATATATAGTGTGCGTATGTATATATGGATATTAAATGTATATAATTGTAGAATGGTGGTTGCTGCTATGTAGTTGGATTACACTTTCCATATGAAGAGCATTTTTTTGCTGGTGATGTTTATCCACCTCTGCTGCAGATTGGAAAGTTTCGGGATGATCCAACAAGTGGGGGCCAAGAAAAATGGGGGGGCGCCCAAAACAATTTCCCAATGCTATTTTACTTTTTAAGACCATGGTACAGGAAAGATGGCTGAACAGAATTGCACCATATTTGACAGAAAGCTAGATCTTTACCCAGAAAGGGTGCTTTTTGGGATTTAGTGTAAATGTGCTCAGCTGATTTTGAGAAATTGAGGTTCAAAAATAGATAATAGATATCTGGGTGCACTTTTCCGGATATGCTCTGACTGACCACTTTAAAGGCAACTAGTCAATCCTGATTGCTTGGTCACAACCTGAACAATATGTTGTGGCTGCCTTTACAGAACTCGGGAACAAGGTTCCTGTGTCTTGAAAATGAAATAACCCATAAGGGAGCAGGGATAGCACAACATAACCCCAAAGGGCATGTGGAGGGTGTGTCCCAAAGGGACTCACCTTGATTTGATGGCCCCAACATGGACAACATTTTATGGCAGCCATTTCAGGTATTTGAAATATGGTCCCCATTGAAATGCATTATAGAGAAAGCTTGGTTTTCTGGTTCATAAAAAGGCACTATATAGAAGGTGATAACAGAGATTAGTCACAATATAAATCATTTGTTGGTAGTACCATACTAATCTTAGGAATTGTAGTATATTCTAAAGTGACTTTATCATGTGTAAAATGATGATGCCCTGTCCCCTGCTGTGATTTGATGAACCATGCCTGAGAGAAAATAGTTGTCTATTGTGATTTTCTTATACATGCTGCCTCTACTGTAGACACTTCCTGTTACGTAGTATGCAATGCCCTTAGGGCAACCCCAAGGGCAGCTCATTCAAGAGAAACAGAGCCGTTTAAAAGCCGTTCCTTGTTTGCCTGTGCCGGTGGCAACCCACATGCAATTTCGAGAGGGGAGAGAGATCCCCCTGCTAGCGGGTGCAGTGAGTGACTGCAAGGTGATGTCAAGTGGGGTCTATGGGACCTCCTTTCTCCCCTCCAGACGGCTGTCTTTAGGAGGCTTACTTTCAGTACCGCTCCAAGAGGCATATTTACCTCTGTGAACACATCGGTAATCTGGCATGGAGGCAAAGAGATGCCCTCATTTTTATGGGGCCACACTCCCATGCAAATGAGGTAACTCCCTTTATTGATAGCGCTGGTGCTACATGTGCACCAGTGCTAGAGCAGGTGTTTTAATAAAAATATTAATGAATATCCACGTATTCTGAGTAATGGATTAGAGAAGAAAATGTAATAATATAGAGAAAAATGATGCACGCATTTGAAAATGTGTCCACGTCAGTGGCTGCCAAGTTTCACGAAGTATACATATTAATGGCTTATTAATATGAAATATGGAGCTTATGTCTGATTAATGTGGTAGTACATCATGTTAAGGGTTATGCATTATGTCTTAGCTTTATTAATTGTAGGCCTGAACTTAGCGGAGGTCTTGGCCTAGTTGCACGGCCTCATGGTCAAGCTGCATTTCTGAACCGATTAATAAAATGTCTGCTCAGAGTTAAATTGAAATTTTCCACGGTGCTGACTAAATGTGCTCGTAGCTAAAAGTCTTTCTCATGAGAACCGCTTGCTAGAAGATATTCTTGTAAAATGTAACAGTAGAAGTGTAATGTGTGTAAGACTGACTTTCTCAGGAGCAGAACAGTAAAGACACTGACTGGAGCATAAGCTGCAACAATATCAACTGACGAGCCAGACGATGAGGACATTACATGAGAAGCCAATCAGCAACATGTGAACAGAGTACTAGTAGAAATTATAGATTTGATATTTTAGTTTTATTGGACAAAGTGTGACCATGCGATCCCTTGACCAATATGGGTTTGGGAAGGAATTTTAGGAACTCTAATTTAGCTGGACTGCACAAAGAAGAATCTGTCATTGCGACTTGCCATTCTCTCCATTCTTCTTGAGGGTTTACCTCTATTCTTTAGAATTGCTTAAAGACTTTGCATTTTCTTGAACTTTGATGCTGAATCCTGATACCTTTCTGACCAAACTGATGTGCTGATGATGAAGACTATCTTAGCTTGCCGATCCAATTGAAGAGAGGTATACTGTTACGCATGTGTTTTGTTATGCCTATTTGCTTTTTCTTTCTAGGTACCAACCGCACTATTTTGATAGTCATAGTTAGATGTTTTCTAAATTTGTGTTGACTAACATGTTTCGCATGAAGCCCAACTGGCTGATGCTAATCTGGTGTTAGTTAGGATGCTCACTAATGAAAGTTCGCCATATGGAGTAACAATCAATGTCCTTCCTTTGCTGAATCTAAATGTAATATCGTTTGCGCAATTGTTCTTATTACTTTGCACAATAACCTTAGAATGTGTAATTGTTCAAGCTTTGATAAGATTGTTATTGTCACAGATTTGGGCAGCCAGTGATGTTTCTATGTGTTTATCATTTGATTTTGAAATTCTCTTACTTGACATTAGCATTGTTAATATAGGGAAATAAATATTCTAACTTTTACTAAAAGGTGTGGTTTTTCATGACTGAAAGGTCACGATGTGTGATAGTTACTGACTATAATTGATTATGTTATTGATTATTATTGATTATTTGTTATTGATTGGTTACTGATTTTTAATCTCCATGTTCTGGATCTAGGGTAGGAACATCTTAAATGTGAGTCAAAAGGTTCATCCACCTGTTCACGTCCCCTTGTAAGTTTACTTATTAAGGTCTGACGCGCTAACAGACGTGGCAGCAGACTGATAGTTTGTCTCCTTAAGAGCCCATCATAGATGCCCGGTATAGGTCTTAGATTTCTTTTTTCAATGATACAAATTGGAGAGAAAAGGTTCCCTTCAGTCCTGAAATGACTTTCCCAGAATCTTGGAGTCCGCCAATGGTTGTTTGAGGATGTTCTCGGCGTTCTAGTGATAGGAGTAGGTTTTGCGCTTGCACAGGTTATACAAATCATAGGTGAACTGTAATGTTTGTGAGGGTACTCCAAATGAAGTTGTAGGAGTGTGCGTACTCGGCAGTGTGAAAGTAGGGAAGTTGTCGAACTTTAAGCGTGTGGCGCTTTGTGCTCAAAAATTGTCCATGTGGTTGCTGATGTACAGACCCTGCGTGGTCTAAGACTCCAGAGTATATTGAAAAGTGTATGAGACACTTGGGTTTATTTTGTAATTGGTGTGGTTTAACAGGTCAATAGGGCGTGGTCTACAAGTCAGAGTGTGAGTCAAAGTGAGTGAAAGAAAATTTTGATTGAGATCTGGTGAGTCCTTTGTGCACCAGGACAGAACCACTGATCAGTTGAGAGTAAACTTTGTGGCTCGAATTTTGCTTGCAAATCAGGGAAGCTGAGAAAGGAGTAGCTCTAAGAGCGGGAACAGCCGTCAGGGAAAAATCAGTAAGGTTTCTGAAGCGATTGTGTTACCTTTCCTGTAGTAAACCATCAGATTTGTTTAATTTTGGGTTAGTGCTCGCAAATTTTTGCATTAGTTTTGTGTGAATCAAAGTTTGAAAGGACAAAGCCGCAAGACTTTGTCAGCCGCAGTATGTGTAAGTGTGATGTCAATTGAAGCCGCGCTGGGATAGGTTGGTTAGTAAGAAGGGTCGTGCACGGATTAGCAGCTGTCTGTGAGGCGCAAGTGGTTGAGAAGGTGGGTGAAAATAATCCTGGGATTAAGTCACTTCCTGATTTGATATTGAATAACATAAAGGTCAAAAAGATTACATTTTTCAAAGCTTTAAAGAGTGCTTTAAGGGGAGATATGTACATTAAAATGAGTATAGGCGAGGCTACACTGCCAAATAGTACACCAGCTTACATTGTAATGGAAGACAAGGGTGTCAATCCATGTGTTTGGCTAAAGCAATGGTGCAAGGTGACCGAGAAAGAGGGAAACTTAGCATTTCCTACAAATGGATTGTTCAACTTGAGGGTTTTACAGCATTTAAGGATGGTGCTATATGAATCGAAGCACCTTCAGAGACCAGCACAGTTTGAGGCATTAGCGATCTGGGAGCTAGTAGACAGACAGCAACAGAAATTCAAGAGGAGAATGAGCAAGGCAGAAAAGACATTAACAGAGGCTAGGTGTGACAGTACTCAGAGAATTTGGAGAAACAAGACTTTGCATGAAACTAAGCTGTTTCCAGCAATTACACAAGAGACCGGGAAATAAGGAAGGCAAGCTACTAGAAAGACTAACAGAAGCCCTTCCGAGAATAGAAGCTAGAAAGTCGTCAACAGTGGAGGAAGAATCGGATGATGATGAATATATTTTACAGTTATTGAGAGATCGTCCACCACCATATGCAGCATATGAGAGTGGTCCGAGAAGCAGTGCTGGGACAGTGAGTCCGGTGCAGGGTAATACTAGCCTGACACAGAGTCCAATGCAGAGTAGTCTTAACGCGCCTACCACTCCAGTGGTACAAAATCAGGTGCAACCGCCACAGGTTCAGGGAATTTACCCTGATGTACCCTTTATTGAAATGTCTACAAACTTAGTGGTTCCTACGGAACAGGTTTTCCTGAGACCGATGTTGGTTCAGACAGAACCAACTCCACTTTTATTGCCCCAAGTGCAGCCACAAGTCATGCTGAAATTCACTCCAGTAACAGGGACACAGTTGAATATGTCTTCAATGATGAATCCAAACATGGGAGTTACTCCCCCACAGATCTTAAGTACCAGACCAACCCCAGATGCTATATCTCTACCTATTACTCTTGGTCAAGCCGTACCCTTATTTGCACAAAAGAAACCCAGTGTATGTGAACAGGGTGTTAGGGCACAGAATGCAATGAGGGAGGACATAATGAGAACACTTGAGTAGTTTCTCCTGTGGGACAGACTTTTGACAGATCGAGATGGCTGTTAGACCTTAGTCCGTTCGGAGTACTTCCAGATACTGTGGTAGGGTCAAACATTAGTCAGAGCTTGAAATTACTGACACCGCAGACCCCAAATGCAGTTGCGCAGCAGGTATCACATGTCCAAGCCAGCAACATTTCATTGCAAGGTTTGACTGCTCAGCAGTTGACTGAATGGTTGGACAAGCTGAATACCCTGCAGAATGCTCATAAGGGAGAGGAGTATTTGAATTATGCTAGACTAAGCATGGAAGTGGGTGAGCTCACTGAGGGAACTATGGGTGTGTACGGGTTGGAATCCTACACAGAAGCAGAGCTGAGATATCCGTGCCCAAAGATTACAAGGGAAGTGAGCAATGTGCATCAGAAGCTAGCAGACCTGGCAGAAAATTACGGCATAGAAATGGAGAAAATGAAGCATTTGAAAAGGAGTTACAGATTAGATTTCGAGACCAAAGATTTTGAACACATGAGATCTGCCAGAATGAAGGCACACCTTAGAGAATTACTTCAAAGTGCCTAGACTTGGGGAGCACTAGACAAATGGGAAGGCAGATGGGTAAAGAAAAGAGACAAGAGAAAAAGGTATTCTGTGGAGCCGACTGCAAATGTGCAACAAGGCCAAGATTCAGTAAATATTTTACTAATGAGAGATTTCAGGAGGGAATTTTGTTCATGTCCCTTGGAGCAGAAGTGACAGTCCATCATTTACACATTTACAAATGATTATTCAAAATTGAGAGAGAAGCCAGTAGAATGGTACCAGCAAACAGATAGGTTTGTAAAATTTGCTAAGTGCCTGTGGGAGGATTTGAACAACTTATTAGAGATAGTAGTCCCAGCTGATCTGTGGATCGAGAGTAAGAGGAGTATAGATTGGCCAACAAGAGAACCAGAGAGAGATAAAATTACAGGTGCACCATCTCGTGAGGTGATGAATTATTAATATAAGGTGATTGAATTTTTGAAAGAGAGAATTTCGCCCTAGACCATTGATTGGCAGAGAATTGACAGGACAGCTGAGGAAGCAAGGGAATCAATACATGCGTCTTATGCGAGATTGTTACAGGCGTTCAAGCATTAATGTGGTACAGAGACAATTGAGGTGAAGGACATGATTCATTTTGTGTCAGATTTGTGGAAGGATTGAAACCTGAAATTAGCCAGATGATTAAGAGTCATTTGATTTGCTGGCAAGGAAAGCCGATTGAGGTTTTGCAGTATGCAAAATACTGTAGTGATGAAATTGAGTTGAAGCAGAGAAAGCTGAAAGAGAAGGTGATGGTGATGTAGATTAAAGCTGCACAGACAGACATGCAAGGGAATTTTCCACAACAGCTTCCAGAGCAGCAGCAGGGAAACATGGTATTCCAGTTCCAGATGAGAGGAAGAGGTTTCGGAGATAATATTAATCGCAGACCAGACTTGGGTACTGTAGTAGTTTAGAATGATGTGCAGGGGATGAAGAAATTGTTGCCTTGTTACACTTGCGTAGCTGTCGGACATTGGAAATGGGAGTGTCCGATGTTGGTGCAGGAAGATGTTGTTCAGCAAACTAATCACATCAATTCATTCCAGAACATGAGGACCGAGAATGAGAGGTCCTAACCCAAATTTTCAAAATAATGTGAATCAGATGCAGAATTTTCAACCCATGCAGCAGGTGCAAATGCCACGTATACAAATGACACATTTGCAGCCAATGCAGCAGCAGGTTCCCATGGTACCTAGACAGCAAATTCAAATACCTCAAGCCCTAATGGAACAGCAGCAAATTGTGCTTTCTCAACAGGTTACAGGTGAGAAGCTTAACCAAAGTAACAACACAGTACACCAATTCCCGTTTGTAGGAAAATGGCTCCCTGTTGAAGTTACCCCCCACTTTTTGCCTGATATTGATGCTGACTTGACTGAGAAGTGTGCTGGGACCCTGCTAACCAGGCCCCAACACCAGTGTTCTTTAACTAAAAATGTACCATTGTTTCCACAATTGGCACACCTTAGGCAAACCGATAAGTCCCTTGTAAAATGTACCAGTGGTACCAAGGGTCCTGTGACCAGGGAAGGTCCCTAAGGGCTGCAGCATGTGTTGTGCCATACTAAGTGACCCCTCACCTAACACATGCACACTGCCATTGCAGATTGTGTGTGTTGGTGGGAAGAAAAAGGCAAATTCGACATGGCATCGCCCTCAGGATGCCATGCACACAAATACTGCCTGTGGCATAGGTAAGTCACCCCTCTAGTAGGCCTTACAGCCCTAGGCTGGATGCACTATACCACCGGTGAGGGCATAGCTGCATGAGCAATATGCCCCTACAGTGTCTAAGGCCATTCTTAAACATTGTAAGTACAGTGTGGCCATATTAAGTATATGGTCTGGGAGTTTGTCAAAACGATCTCCACAGTTCCATAATGGCTACACTGAATACTGGGAAGTTTGGTATCAAACATCTCAGAATAATAAACCCACACTGATGCCAGTGTTGGATTTATTACAAAATGCACACAGAGGGCATTTTAGAAGATGCCCCCTGTATTTAACCCAATCCTTCAGTGCAGGACTGACTGGTCTGTGCCAGCCTGCCACTGAGATGAGTTTCTGCCCCCCTGGGGTGAGGGCTTCTATGCTCTCTGAGGACAGAAACAAAGCCTGCACTGGGTCGAGGTGTCTCTAACCTCCCCCTGCAGGAACTGTAACACCTGGTGGTGAGCCGCAAAGGCTCATGCCTTTTGTTACAGCACCCCAGGGCATCCCAGCTAGTGGAGATGCCCGCCACTCCGGCCACTGCCCCCACTTCTGGTGGCAAGGCTGGAGGAGATAATGACGAAAACAAGGAGGAGCCACCCACTAGTCAGGACAGCCCCTACGGTGTCCTGAGCTGAGGTGACTCCTGCTTTAGAAATCCTCCATCTTGAAATTGGAGGATTCCCCCAATAGAAATAGGGATGTGCCCCCCCTACCCTCAGGGAGGAGGCACAAAGAGGGTGTAGCCATCCTCCAGGACAGTAGCCGTTGGCTACTGCCCCCTGACATAAACACACCCCTAAATTCAGTATTTAGGGGTGACCCAGAACCCAGGGAATCAGATTCCCGCAACCTACAGAAAGAAGGACTGCTGACCTGAAAGCCCCTGCAGAGACGACAACTGACTTGGCTCCAGCCCTACCGGCCTGTCTCCAGACTCAAAGAACCTGCAGAGAGGACTCCCAGGCGACTGCGACGACGTGAGTAACCTGAGTCAACCCCCCGCATCCCCACATCAACGCCTGCAGAGAGGATCCAGAGGCTCCCCCTGACCGTGACTGCCTGGTAACAAGGAACCCGACGCCTGGACCAAGCACTGCACCCGCAGCCCCCAGAACTGAGAGGAACCAGAGAGTCCATGGACTGCATTTGTTCCTACATCACCAGTTTCAGATATGGATGCTTCTCTTCTCTTCTCTTTTCACAGCTTCAGAGGACATGGTCTGGGCTTTTGTTCAGAGCTCCACGAGGACTTATAGAGGAGACAGTGTTTGTGTTTTTATATATATATATATATATATATATATATATAATGTGTGTGTGTAAAAAATTGTATTTTCTATTTAACACGCGGGAGATGTAGTGTCTTGTGAGTTAACAATGACGGGACACTTTTGTTTCCTGATGGACTCCTTAGAACTGTGGCCAAGTGTTCAGGTGTGGTGAATAAATTTCATGTTTAGAATTGTTGCAGGGTAACGAGCTCTCAATACAGAAATAAACACTCGGACTATCTTGGCAATCCAAAGACCGTATTTACTAACTGTTGTAATAGGGAGAAAAACACTACAGACCACACCTCAATCCTGCTCAAACTACCTTTGGGGTTTTTCTCAAATGCCTGTTTGCAGATAGGCCCTTTTATACAAATCAATACAATATGTTATTACACATAATAAATAATAGTTTTCTTGCAAGCTACAGATTTAAAATGGAAAACACTCTTGTGACCTCATATCCCTGAATTCCTGAGCTAAACCATTACACATTCTTCATTATACTACTGATAATGCTTAATGGCAGAGCATTCTTTGGCATATGTGTTTCTTGGTAGATAAAATGTATTTAGTGTGTGCTGGCAGCATTGTGTGCCTGAGACCTTTGTGTGCTCAGAATTTAGTTTCTTCCTTGCAACCATTGTTTAATCAAGCACCTGTGTGCACTGGGCTAATTTTGTTATGAAACCATTGTCTAATCAGGCCACAATCTGTTTGAAGGTACCAGTTGTGTGCTGGTGGACTTGAGTGCTGATGTCGTAAGTGCTTTTAAGTCTGTTAGAAATGAGCTGGCCTTTAACTGAAAACCCTAAGCTCTTTTTTTTTTTAACTACTCACAGCTGCGTGGTTTCTGCTTGGGATTGATGTTGCTTAATATTTTCTTGTTTCATATTTTCTACATTGTGTTTATTTTTTACATTTCCTGCAACGGAATGAGTTTGTTGTTTCACACTGAACAATAAAAACGTGCAAGGCTAAGCTCCATGTGTAGCTATTCGTTTTCAAGTACCCATGCAGGGAAATACACTACACCCCCTGGTTACTCTTATTGTCTGCCTGGCAAAACTTGACATTGTTGTATTTCCACCTATATCTGCAGCAGTTTCTACACGATGTATGTTAGTACATGTATGATACTAAACAAATGTAAAGAAATGCATGGTGGCAGCCCTGGACATTTTCTACAGTAGAACTCTCAAGGCAGAATCGTGTTTAAAAGATTTTCTCATGTGAGGCTACCCTGTTGTAAGCAGTGAAAGGGTTGGCTGACACAGTTGCATTGTTTTAGCATTGTGTGTTAATAAGCTTGAATAGTGCTTTCTGTTGGACCGGAAACTCTCAAAATCTTGCAGTGTAGGGAAGCTTGGCTCTTTTGGACAGAGGTCCTGTGGAATGAAATCAGGTCATTGTTTAGTCATAGTTTGTAGCCACTTTGTGGTGGGTTGCTGGAAGATCTAGGCAAAATCCTAAAGGTGTTTTGCTTTTATTTCAGCGGATGTGTTGTACTGTTGGTCTGACTAAAAGTGACAATTGGGTTCTTTGCATAGCAATGGGACTATGAGCCAGGCATATATTTACAGAGCACGCAATGGTTGCTTAATTCCGAGGCATATGTATCTGTAATAGATTCTGCAAAAATTGTCCCACACTGTGTAAGATGAGGCGAGGGACAGGAGGATAATTCACAACAACTTATGTAAGTTGAAAATGTGTTTCTACGGAGTCTTTGTTGGATATCCGTCACAGGCTCCTGAAGGACAAATGAAAATTACTGGACACAGTGGGATTTGGTTTGGTTCAAGAGATGATGTAGAAAGAAACCTTCGAGGTCATGCAAGTTAATCGGGCCTGGGTCTCCAGTTGGAGTATGCTTCTGTTTGGTAGAATGAACTTGGTTGTACTGAGCCTGGATATGTTTTCATTGAGTTCATCCTAGCTGTGAGGTCTTGTTGTCTTTTTCTAAAATTAGGTCTTTGAATATGAATGTCTGTGCAGAGAATCACTAGATGATTTTGCCATTTTTGCCTTGTGTTTAGATAGAGGAAGTAGATGGTCAGCCATGTTAAGTGTCACGTATCATCTGTGAAACAAATTTAGTTCACTCTTCCGCAGATCAGCTTCTGTCACACTTTTGTGAAGGATTAGAGCAGGAGGTTATAAATGTTGTAAAGTTATTTATTGCTCATTCTAAATACCTTTGCTTGTAGGTAGTCTTTTCTGTATTTTCTAACACACTGACCTTTCACTGCATATCTGCAGCCCTGGAAATTGACACTTTTCTCACCTAGTCTCCCTGCATCACCTTTCTTTCTAGTGTCTCATCAGAATTGTTTAGGCCCAGCCCCCCTTTCCAATGCCAAGGAGATCAACGTATTTTTAATGCTGCAAACTTGTGGTGCAAGAGCATCCGAGGAGGGAGTGCAGGGAACTGGAGGAGGATACAGAAAGAGGGAAAGCAGAGTTGCTGGGCATATGAACACCGAGGAAACGCATGCTTGAGTAAGGGAGAAGAGAAGACGACAAGATGGAAAGACTACGTTTTGCGGATGAAAGATACAAGAGTGTAAAGCAGAATGAGGCAGTAAAAGGAGAAATGCAGAGACAGAATAGCTGCAGGATGGAAAAGAGTAGGAGGTTGGAGAAAAAACACAAAGATAGTCAACATATACAGATTATTCTCTCTGCAGTTAATCTTTTAGCAAGATTCTGCCACAAGGTGGGGGGGTGGGAGAAAGAATGACAGCATTACCGTAAATGAATAGTCGTCTCAAAGATCTTTATTTGGCCAAAAATGGCCATAAAAGTACAAACAGAATAACATGTTTACACTAAGAATTAAGATTATTTAACAGACATTCGAATGGATCAAATAAAAATAAAAAAGTCCAAAAAAAATTTGAATATATTAGGCCTTATTGATAGTACCATAGGACAATTTCATAAGAACATGGCACTTAATCAAACTTAGGCATACACTTGCAATGGCAATAAGCCATATGATAAAACAGTCTTCATGGTTTGTAAAAATAATACAAACATAAATTACTTGAAGACTTAAAGGAACACATTAGCAACAACAAACTATACACAGCAAGGAAATGAAAACCTAACAATGCAATTAATAAAGCTGGTTTAGTCAACATGTTTCCATGATCTCAAAGCACAATCAAAAAAAAAAAATCTTTACAGAAGCTAGTTGCTGTAGTACCAGTAATGTCTGGCTAGCCCTTATTATCTTCATTATGCAGCATAGTCAAAAGGTAATGTTTCCTTGGCATCATGTACAATTTACAAAAACAAAATATAACGTACACGATGCTCTAAGAGGGTATTTTCATCGCATGAACATACAAGTAACCGGGTGCCACATTCAGGAAATGCAATCAATCCTCAAGAGATGAGGTTCGCTCCTGTTAGCGTGTTGGTCCTTAAGAAGTAAACTCACAAGGGGACGCATATAGGTCGCTGAACCTTTTAATTCGTTTAAGGTGTTCTTACCATAGTTCCAGTACAGAAACAATAATCAACATGACGATCATTAGTTAAATCAATAACCAGTGGAGTCAGGAAACTTTACACACGATGACTCTTCAGCCATGAATAACCACACCTTTTAATTATAGGTTTAGTAAGTTTATCTCCCTATTATTAACAATGCTAAAGTCATGTAGATTAATCTTCAATCCAAATCAACGCAAATAATAATAATTGTTAACCAAAAGATGCAAGAAACGTGATCTAATCAAAGATTGAATCACAAGGCATTCCAAACATCAGCACAGATCATTAGTAAAATCAATTTCTGCAAGGCTATAATATCCATAAAATTTAGCAAAATAGTCTGTCAACTATTTTGTCTCTCCAATTCGTCAATTGTCATGTGAATGACCTCAACTCAACCAAATTTGCATCAGCAGGTAGGGCTCCATGCAAAACAATTTAGAACACCAACTTAGAAAAACATCTAGCTAAGAAAACTATTAAAACAACGCAGGTGGTACCTAGAAAGAAAAGGCATAAGAATGCAATTCAGTCACATTGTCATATCTACCTATCCACAGTATGGGTCAGCGAGCAGAATCAGTCTTCATCCTCAGGTCATCAGTCGATCAGCAAAACATCAGGCTCTCAGTCAGAGTATGAGCCCAATGACAGAATCTCAAGTCTCTTCTTCTCTCAAGATCGCAGTAATTTCCTCAAATGTGAAATCTTTCTCCTCTGTCACGTTGTTAAATCAGTCACCAAAACTATCCCCTAATTCCCTATTGGTCCATTAATCGTACGTTATTACTCTGTCCAATAATTTTCATATACCAAATCTAAGAATGCTAATATTTTGCCTTTCCCACGTTGTTGATTGGCCTGCTTTACGATGTTCTCATTATCCGGCTTGTCGGGTATCGAATTTGTTGCATCTTCTTCTCCAGTCAGTGTCTTCATTGTTTGTGTCCTGGGAAAGTACATCTCACACATTTTACACACAATTTGTTACTTTACAAGAGCCTTAATCTCCTGACTGTCGCTTCCCAGGAAAAGCTTCGGTTAAGCATTTTATTAAAACAATGAGCACATCAGTTATTTCACTCTATCAGCATTTTATATTAAACACTAAGAAATACAGCTTCTGCATGAGGCCTGGCAAAACTAAGCCAAGACACTTCGCTAAGTTAAGGCCAACAATTAAGCAAGAACGTAATTCATAACCCTTAATGTGACATATTACTACTCTAATCCAATACATTTTCAATATTTCATACATATTAATCATATTTTAGTACATTTCGTGAACACTGGTGGCCATTCTTCGAGGTCACATTTTCAAATGTGCACATTATTTTTTCTACGTTATTCATTTTTCTACATAAATCATTATTCAAAATATGTAAACGTTCATTAATAATTTCGAATTGTGGGCGTGGCTTCGGGCGTCAAGATGGCGGTCGCACTCTGAGAGTGCTCTGGACCCCTCCGTCATCCGCCCTCAGAAGCCGCCATCGAGAGGTCTACCATGCTGCCCTGACCGCCCCCGTGAGCTCCTGGACCTCGGGGAGGCCTCCGGCGCTGGCGCTGGCTCAGTCCGAGCCGTGAGAGCTGTGAAGGCTGGATGCGACCGGGTCGGTGGGTCTCCTAAGATGGCGGCCGGGCTGACGGCGCCGGGACGCGCCTCGGCGTTGGAGCCCGTCCGCTGACGGGGCCTCCTCCGGCGCGGGTGCCGTGTGCGGGGCTGGAGTGCCTGGGGCGAGCTGAAACCTGGTGCCCCCGGGGGACGGGAGAGCGACGAAGCCGGTGTTCTCCGTTGGTCCTCGGAGGGCCGGACTATGAGGTGCTGGACCCGAGGGCCCGGCGAGAGGCCCGGAGAGAGTGAGCCCCGGGAGAGGGGCTCCCCTGCCTGACTCGAGTGGACGTGGTCGGGCCCCTGGACAGGGGCTTGCCCGCTAAGAAGAACGCGCGGAGTGTCCTACGGAGGGCGTCTGGACCGGATTCTGCAGTCCGGAGCCCACAGGCCGGCTTGAGATACCCTGCCTATGCGAGGGGTGAGTAGCGAGGACGACGTGGAGGAGGTGAGCTGTGCGGCTAAGGGGACGTGACTGTGCGGCACGGCCGCTGATCCTGGGCGACCGGGGTGAAGTGGACGCCCGCGGCCCCCCCTGGTCCGCCCGCGCAGGAGTGCAGTTGCCCCTCACGCCAGAGAGGAGAGGAGGAGGGGAGAAGAGAGATCGGGGCCCCCCTCCCCATAAGTAAGCAGCGTAATGGGAACTCAGTAGGGCGCAGTGGGCCTGAACATTAAGGCTGTGTCCTGCGATTCACTATCCTTAATTTTAAAGAGACTCCCCAAAGGCTTGCCCCTATTCCACAGCCGCAATTTTGATAAAGCACGCCAATAACCTCGGAGGTGGGAATTTAATTGCGACGCGCTGGGGCTCGCGGATGGTCATCGAGCCCCACGACTTCCCGTCTTTCCAAAACTGTCTGATAGGAGAAGAAACCGGCCACGGGGCAATCCAGCTACACATGACTGAGTGGAAGCCAACAATTTCAAAGGTCCTTGACATATTTCGCTGGCACACCCTGTTGGGGCCCGACTGCTGTGTCTTCCCTGTAGATGCGCTTAGGGTGCTGAATTTGGACGGAAGAGCTGCATAATTCGATCTGGGTTCTCCATCCCCTCCCTCCGAGATAACATGGGGAAAGACAGAGCAAGTAAACACCCTCCACCCTCTCAACCAAAGATTGATCAATTTGCAACGCCAACAGGTCCGAGAGGGGGCGGAGAGACGGCCGCGGGCGACCCAACACCAGACGGAGTGAATGCCATCCTCCTGGCAATCCAGTCTTCGCAATCAGCTGTAGAGACTAAAATCGGAGAGGTGCGTGAGGAGATGGGCCTTATCAGGCAGGACCTCAGAAATGCGGCAAATCGGATCACTAACGTGGAGGGCAGAGTCTCTTGCAACGAAGACGAACTAGCTGACCTTAGAACCAAGGTGGCCCAGTTACAAACTCGAACAGCAGAATTACATAGCCGGGCAGAAGATGCGGAAAATCGATCGAGACGAAACAACCTACGTCTTGTAGGATTCCCGGAAGGAGCGGAAGAGGATAAAGCCACAGAATTTTTAGAGCAATGGATCAAAAGCTGGATGCCAGACCAATCTCTTTCACCTTGGTTTGCAGTGGAACGTGCGCACAGGGCCCTTGGTCCTCGCCCCCCTCCGGGCGGTCCAAAACGGCCGATGATTGCCCGAATCCTCAACTTTAGAGATCGTGACAATATCCTCAAAGAGGCGAGGCGCTCTGAAAATCTTCAGTGGAACAACTACAAAATCTTAGTATTTCCAGACTATACCCGGGAGCTCCAGGTCCGCCGCCGCTCATATGAGCAAGTGAAATAAAAATTTAGGGCGATGCAGCTTTCGTACATGCTCCTTTTTCCTGCGAGACTCAAAGTTATTATGGCAGACAAGGCGTACTTCTTCGATTCCCCGGAAGAGGCATGGGACTGGCTGACTGAGGAGGGCGTCGGGGCTCGGAGGGGCCCAGCGGCGCGAAGAGGGGAGCCCTTCCGGGTGGATCCCCCCCCCCCGCTGGTGGGCCCTGGCGGGGTCGTAAACGTACTAGGTCTCGAAGAGGAAGACGAGGACACTTGGACACTTCTGTGAACGGAGAGGCGGTGGGAGAGGCTGGCCCACAAATGGGAGGGTTGCCCGTTGAGTCTCCGAAGGGACAGATTCAGGCGCAGGCCGAGGAGGAGGGCCGTCTGAGTCAATCCCCAGCGCTTGGCTGACGTGTTCCATGGAGCCCCGAATGGAGCGCATGGGGAGGTTTGGAGAGTCTGGTCCACCTTGAAGAAACCCGTGATGGGCTACAGCGGGGATACAGGCTCCCCTCAAGTACTGTAAAATATGGCTTGACTTCTAGTGAATAATTGTAATTGATCCGTCTTAATGGAGGGGTCCATCACTCCACTCCTATGGCAGTCCTTATGGCTGTCTTGTTTTGGTTGACGGTTAGGGCGACAGATGCTTCCTGGGTGGGAGTATGGGGTGGGGGGCGGTTTTGGGGGAGGAAGGTTAAGTTAGGGTTAGATAGATATATTTTGAGTATTGCGTTATTAAGTTTTAATTGGTCATTCCTTAGCCCACTGACTGGCATCCAAAGCTGTAAGACTCCTACGCAACCCACGTCTGGTCCACATTGACACAAATCATTTCTTGGAATGTGAACGGGCTGCTAGATAAGATCAAGAGATCTGCAGTAATTAACACTCTCCGTAGATATTCCCCATTGGTAGCCCTATTGCAGGAAACACACCTCATGGGAACTAAATGCCCTATGTTGGCCCGAGGGGGATTTGATAGGGTCTATCACGCAGGCTTCTCTAGGGGATCAAGAGGGGTAGGTATCCTGCTTCATCGCTCACTGCCCATGGTGGTAACATCTACGAGATCCGATCCACAAGGCAGATTCATAGTAGTCTCAGGACTACTTCGTGGCGTGACATTGAATCTTGTATGCGTATATGCCCCCCCAGCGGGATTTGACACCTTCTTATGTTCACTTCGTCATGTGGTGGCGGGACTCCCCCAAGGAATCACAATAGTAGGAGGAGACTTTAATGCGGTTCTAGACCCTAGATTAGATGTGTCAGGAGATGTCACAGCGGGCAGGTCTGCCCGAGCCACAGGCCTTAAGAGTTGGGCAGACAGCCTAGGCCTATGTGAAGTGTGGAGAACTTGGCACCCTATGGAGCGTCAATATACGCACACGTCTGCTGCCCATCAGACACACTCTAGAATTGATCTAATATTTATGCCGGCCATGGACTTCTCCGGTGTCACGGGAGCAGAGATACTGTCCCGTGGGGTGTCGGATCACGCACCGGTGCGAGTCCGACTGGGCGGAGTAGACCTCACCAGGCACCCGGTATGGCGCCTAAATGCTTGGCTCTTGCAAGATGAAGATTGTGTCCTCGAGATTAGAGATCGTCTCACGCAGTACTTTGAACTGAATGTGGGAACAGTCCAGTCGTCAGGCACGCTATGGGCTGCCTACAAGGCTACCTTGAGAGGGCAGGCTAAGTGCCTCTTGCGAGCACGTGAGCGCATTCGTGAGTCACGTGTGTCCGAGTTAGAAGCGGTAGCGTTAAAACTGGAACGCCAGCAAGCAGTCTTATCCGAAATCTCCACATTGAGGCAGCTCACCAGGGTCCGAGAGGAAATTAAACACCTAACACTTGAGTCAGCGAAGCATATGTGGAGGGCATCGTCCGCCCGAATTTATGGCTGGGGGGACAAAAATGGGAAGCTCTTACACTGGTTGGCCACTCGACCCTTAGCTAACAGAATCATTCCCGAAATTAGAGATAACACAGGTACCCTTCACAAGACACCCATCGAGATTGCACAGAGTTTTGCTTCCTATTATGCATGCCTATACGCAGAACACCCCCGGCCTACGGTTGAAAAAGCTTCCCCCCTCTTGAACGACATAACACTCGCCAGAGTGTCTCAGGCGACTAGGGACAGGCTGGACGAAGCACTTGACCTAGCGGAAGTAACGAGTGCGATTGCCAGTCTGGCTTCAAGCAAGACACCAGGTCCGGATGGGTTTCCTGCGGAACTGTACAAGAAATGTAGTGACATTCTGGCCCCACACTTACTTGAGATGTATAGAGAAGCCGAGCAGAAAGGTCACTTCCCCTCAGGGATTGACCTTGCTACAATAGTAGTAATCCCGAAGACCCAGCCCCCATCGCCAAATTGCTCGGCTTATCGGCCTATCTCCCTCCTCAACACTGAGATCAAGGTGCTAGCCTTGATCCTTGCCAATAGATTAAAAGAGGCAATGCCCGTCTTGGTGCACCCTGACCAATGCGGCTTCATGCCTACGCGGAGCACCAGGCACTGTATTAGGCGTCTACATTTAGCCTTAGCACACCGTAAAATCCTGTCACACACCCCTCTAGCGCTGCTCCTACTTGATTTCGAGAAGGCCTTTGATACAGTGGATTGGTCCTATCTTGAACAAGTACTTATAAAAAACGGCCTTGGACCCAAGTTCCGAGGTCTTGTGGGACTGCTCTACTCTAATCCGACGGCTCAGGTCCAAGTAAACGGAGTGGTCTCAGGGGTGTTCCCGATCGGGCGTGGTACCCGACAAGGATGTCCACTATCCCCGTTACTCTTTGCATTAATAATAGAACCTCTGGCGAAGTTATTTCGAGAGGATCCTCTGATGGAAGGCTGGTCTTGGCCAGTGTGTCCAGAAGACCGTGTGGCACTTTATGCGGACGATGTCCTATTATACATAGCCAATCCGGCCAGGAGCGGTCCCCGTATCATGCAAATTCTGGATGTCTTCTCGGAGGCATCGGGTCTCGCCCTAAACCCCCAAAAATCCCTGTTGGTTCCGCTCCATCAATCTAGAGAATGTATGGACTGGCAACAAAGTATTCCAGTGCGAAGAAATAGCTTTAAATACCTGGGGGTGCATGTCGCAATGCTCCCTGAATTAGCATGGGAGCTCAATGTCACACCTTTAACCAGAAGAATCAAAGACGATCTTCAACGTTGGAAGGACCTTCCTCTTAATTTGCTGGGAAGAATCGCACTCTATAAGATGATGGCCCTTCCCAGACTTCTCTACCTCCTTCAAAACTATCCTAACCCTATCCCCATGAAATGGTTTAGAGACATGGACTCGCTAGCACGCCAATTTCTATGGAGTGGTTCCCGTCCCCGGCTAGCGCTTAAAACCTGTCAGAGAGATGTTAATGAAGGGGGCTTGGGAATGTCTAATGTCCATTACTACCACCTGGCGACGCAACTACTAGTGATCAACGACTGGTTGGGGGGGGGGTTGGACAGATCCGGCGTACCGTCTGGAACTCCAGACATTGACCTACCCCAAGATCTTTGACGCCCTATATGGTGGTAAGATCACTCGTGAGACCCCTAGGGTGACAGGGGTGGTGCTGCAGGGATGGCGGACGGCTCAAAAGATCTCGGGATGGTGGGGACGCCTTACTCAGCAGACCCCACTGTGGCAGGGGACCTGCTTGGGCGAAGTTGTGGGTCTTGAGGGATTCCAGAAATGGGATATTATAGGCATCTCTACTCTGGGTGATGTATGGGAGGGCACGAGCATGCGTTCCTTTGAGGATCTCCAAGAAATCTTTGCACTAAATAAGACACAGTTCCACAAGTATCTCCAAGTACGACATGCCCTTCTGACGCAGGTCCAGCCAGGGAATAGCATACCCGTAACCAGTCCTATGGAGAGGAGAGCTCTGATGGGGAATCTGGGCAGGGGAGGTGTCTCCCAGGTGTATCGCACACTAATCTTTACTACGGCCTGCTCCCTGGAGGAACTTCGTCAGAAATGGGAGGGATGGGTGGGCCCTCTTGAAGAGGAGGACTGGACTGAAGCTTTGGCAGCTCCCCACTCCCTGACTATGACGACACGTCTCCGACTAGTACAGACATATTATCTTCATACTGCTTACCTTGCACCCTCCAGATTGCACAGAGCAGGACTCCGGCCTACGGCTGATTGTCCCCGTTGTAGTAGCCCTAAAGCTGATTTTTTCCATATGGTGTGGTCATGCTCGGTTATCAGTACATATTGGAAGATGATCTCGCGTGAGGTCTCGTTGATTCTGCAAGTAGACGTGGCGCTGACACCATTGACATCCCTATTAGGGGTTATGGGAGAATCGGGACTACGTAGAGCAGAACGTACCTGGCTGGGGGTGGCATGCCTAGTGGCCAAAAGAGACATCGTGGCGGACTGGAAAGCCACTATGGCTCCGGCCCTGACCAAATGGAGGAGGGGAATGGACTGGTGTGCCCAATGTGAAAAGCTCGTATATGAGGTTAGAGGGTGTCCGAGTAAGTATAAAAAGATCTGGGGGAAGTGGGACGGAATGACATTTTAACCCCCTGGGATGCGGACCGACACAGTGGAAAGAAGAACCCTCACACACTCCTCCAACTCCTTTGGAGGGAAATGAGACACATACGTGGCACGTTGGTATTGACATGTACCGTCTATCTACTCAAGGTGCTGTCTGGGGCTTTGGAGCTGACCACTGTTTGGTGCCCATTGGCGCCTTGTTACTTTATTTTTAGTATATAAATGTATTGTTTGTTTTGTATTACTTTATTTTATTGTAAAATCAATAAAAATTCGTTATAAAAAAAATAATTTCGAATTAAGACATTTGCTTCAGCAGTCCCTCCTTTGATGACTAAATGTCATCACACCAAATTTGTCACTTACAATTTTTACAATTCTATTTCTTCAACATTTTGTCTTTTTGAATTTTCCCTATAAATTCTTTCCCTTTTCATTTCTTCCCTCCTCTGAATCTTTTTTGACCTCTTCAATTTAATTATTTTGCATAATTTGCCTAATCCCCATATTCCTAATAGACACCCAATGACAATTAATATTCCCTGTATAATTTTCAACAGCACCCCGTTCCAAATACTATTAAGCCAATTTCCCACTGAAACAAACCCTTTCCCATACTCTTGGTTCTTTCAACTCCTTCAAATCACTACTTGCACTACTTGCATTAGTCAGATTAGTAAGTAAATCTCTTATCTCTTTACTATTGTTAGGAATCTAAGAGCAGCAATGTCTAGAGTTAATCATTTTACAGATTCCGCCATCTTTTGCTAAAAGAATGTCTAAAGCAAGATGATTTTGAAGAGTCATAGCTCTATCTGCAGCCAATTCAGTATCTATCAGGAGTATAGCCCCTGAAAAATGTGTCAGCATGTTATCCACAATAGTACAAAACTTTCAAATCTTGATTGAATTCAGGATGACTCCCACTGAAGGAATCACTGCACCAAATAGATCTCCCACTATCGCAGAAGAGGACTCCCGCCTCTGTCTCTTATGATGTAATTCTGTCATTTTTGGAAACGTTTCCAAATCCTCCATCTGGTAAATCTTTGGCAAAACTATCCCCAAATAACATGTCCCATGCCATCCTCTTGGAAGATGGTAATAAGCATTAAGTCCACAGATATAATATATCCCTGGAATCGCAGGGTCCTGCCCATTCAACATAAATGTCCATTTACTCTGAAACAAAAACACATGCCTACATTCACTTGTACCCACGAATGAAGTATCAGTGCGTGATTTTGGCCTATACATACAAAGCTTCCCTACATGTAATGCATCTAAAGCTAGTTTCCCTTGCATTTTAAGTGTAAGCATAATCATTCTTGTAAGACCTTTTCTCTAAGCCTTTTTCTAATTTCTCCTTCAGCGCCTTTCTCCTGTCATCAGTATGCCTTCTCCTGTCATCAGTATGATCTAAGAAGCTTTTCTCTAAAGGCATACGCAAGCATGTAAGGTTATTTCCGTGCGCATAAGCTGTGCCAAATGTTAGTGTAGGTACAAAGAATCCTCTAACTCTATATCATTATCTTCAGCTATTCTACTCAAATACCTAATAATAGGAACAAACGAAAACACGCGATGATTAGAGTAAAAATATTGAATATTCTCCAGGTTATAGAACCTTATTAGTAACAAACTACAACTTATCCCGTATGTTAGTGGAAGACTATGATAATTGACTCCTTCTTAGACTGATGAAGGAATCTGCGTACACACAAGACAATCCTTTGCATCCATTGTCTCGGCATACTCACTCAACAAACGATAGAAAACATTAGAAGAAAGTTCTCCTTGAGCATTAGTAAAGTCATGCATATATTTCTCATCTACCTTAAACCTCTCTAAAGCTGTCAGTGTAGTAGTCTCAAAAGTAGAAGAATGGTTGGCTCCTTTTGCATCAAGAACAGAAATACCCACAATCATCACTATAAACAAAATCCCGCACATAATTGCCAACCAATGCTCATATATTTACAGCGCCTAGCATCCCTAACCTGTTTATCAAAATCAGTCATGATCTGTAAAGAATCAGAAAGCAGAAGTAATTTTGAAAACGTGCAGCAAAAATAAAAAAAAAATAGAGACCTCCTTTCGTCGGTTCAGTTTCACTTCCATGAACCCTTCTTCCTTCTCAAAATCAGTTAGCAGCTTGTCAAATCAGTTTTCAACAAGTCAGCTCATCAATCTTCTTCAAATCACTTCAAAATATTGACATGGAACTTCCCTATCAAAACAAAAAGACATAAACTCTAGCTGCCATTCATTTGTAGTTGCATACACCCATTCAGGACCTGCGTATCTTCGACTTGCTATTCTATTTCTTTTCAACTTTCGATCACCATTCAACTCTCCTTCACTTAGTTCTTCTTTTCTCGTAGTGTCTACTTCACTCCTCTATTGTTGGTTCAACTATCACCTCTTTCCTTTTCTCCACTTGCAAATTTGGCCACTTATCTCCTTTTTGTGAATCTTCTGTCAATATTCTCTTCAGGATTGAACTTGAATCCTTTTCTTTTTCTGTGGTGTTTTCTCTTGACGGACCTGCAACTGGTTCAGGAGGAGCCAGATCACTTTGACTTTGATCCAGCTCAACTCCTTCCCTTTCTTGGTCTGGCACTTGCTCTCTTTGTCCCTCGTCTGCTTCTGGGAGAACTCTTCCTGTACTAAACTCTCCTGCTGGTTCAATTGAGATGGGTTCCCCAACACCTTCCTGGAGGTTTTCACCTTCGTTTTTCACAGTAGTGATGGAACCGTCTTCAACAAGCTCAGTTTCAGCTTCAGTTCTTCCTCTCTCCTTTTCTTGTTCTGGTGCTGTAATTTGTCTCACAGTTGTCGGTACTCTCAACAACACTTCTTTCTGATCCAGTGGAAATGCCAATTTCTTTGCGTGACTCGCATGAATCCAATGCGGTATACCAGCATACTTCACAGCAGTCGTAGTTGTTAGGACCACTTGATATGGTCCCTTCCAACTTGGCTCCAAATATGTCTTTCGCACATGTTTTCGGACAACGACCCAGTCACCACCTCTCAGTATGTGCCCTGGATCATGGATTGGTGGCACCGTGGTGGCCTCCACCTACTGAGAGAAAGAGCGGACTATATCAGCCAAACCTTTGCAGTAATCCAACACCATATCATTTGTAATGTTGACAAGTGCATTTGCAGGAACTGCTGGCAACCTCCTTGCTCTGCCCATGAGAATCTCATGGGGCGACAATCCTGTCTTTCTGTCAGGTGTGTATCTCATTGACATCAACACCAAAGGCAATGCATCAAGCCATTTCAGATTTGTAGCTGCACACGTTTGCATTTCTTGACTTCCAGGTATTATTCATCTGCTCCACTAGTCCTGATACTTCAGGGTGATAACTACAATGCAACTTCTGCTCAATGTTCAGTGCAGCACACAATAGTTTAATCACCTCATTGTTGAAGTGCGTTCCCCTATTTGATTCTAAAGAGATCGGAAATCCGAAACGCGTATCAGTTCGTGAGGAAATGCCTCCTTGACATGGTTACCCCCTAACTTTTTGCCTTTGCTGATGCTAAGTTATGATTTGAAAGTCTGCTGGGACCCTGCTAACCAGGCTCCAGCACCAGTATTCTTTCCCTAAACTGTACCTTTGTCTCCACAATTGGCACAACTCTGGCACTCAGGTAAGTCCCTTGTAACTGGTACCCCTGGTACCAAGGGCCCTGATGCCAGGGAAGGTCTCTAAGCGCTGCAGCTTGTCTTATGCCACCCTAGGGACCCCTCACTCAGCACATGCATACTGCTTCACAGCTTGTGTTTGCTGGTGGGGAGAAAATGACTAAGTCGACATGGTACTCCCCTCAGAGTGCCATGCCAACCCCACACTGCTTGTGACATAGGCAAGTCACCCCTCTAGCAGGCCTTACAGCCCTAAGGCAGGGTGCACTATACCACAGGTGAGGGCATATGTGCATGAGCACTATGCCCTACAGTGTCTAAGCAAAACCTTAGACATTGTAAGTGCAGGGTAGCCATAAGAGTATATGGTCTGGGAGTTAGTCAAACACGAACTCCATAGTTCCATAATGGCTACACTGAAAACTGGGAAGTTTGGTATCAAACTTCTCAGCGCACTGATGCCAGTGTGCAATTTATTGTAAAATACATCCAGAGGGCATCTTAGAGATGCCCCCTGAATACATACCCAACTTCTAGTGTAGGCTGACCAGTTCCTGCCACACAACAGACATGTTGCTGGCCACATGGGGAGAGTGCCTTTGTCACTCTGTGGCCAGGAACAAAGCCTGTTCTGGGTGGAGGTGCTTCTTACCTCCCCCTGCAGGAACTGTAACACCTGGCGGTGAGCTTCAAAGGCTCACCCCTTTTGTTACAGCGCCCCAGGGCATCCCAGCTAGTGGAGATGCCCGCCCCTCCGGCCACTGCCCCTACTTTTGGCGGCAAGGCTGGAGAAGATATTGAGAAAAACAAGGAGGAGTCACCCACCAGTCAGGACAGCCCCAAAGGTGGCCTGAGCTGAGGTGACCCCTGCCTTGAGAAATCCTCCATCTTGAGTTTGGAGGATTCCCCCAATAGGATTAGGGATGTGCCCCCCTTCCCACAGGAAGGAGGCACAAAGAGGGTGTAGCTACCCTCAAGGACAGTAGCCATTGGCTACTGCCCTCCCAGACCAAAACACACCCCTAAATTCAGTATTTAGGGGCTCTCCAGATCCCAGGAAATAGGATTCCTGCAACCTGAAGAAAGAAGGAGGACTGCTGACCTACAAGCCTGCAGAGAACGAGAAAGACAACTGATTTGGCCCCAGCCCTACCGGCCTGTCTCCAACTTCGAAAACCTGCTCCAGCGACGCATCTGACAGGGACCAGCGACCTCTGAACCCTCAGAGGACTGCCCTGGACTACTCCTGTGAACAGTGGCCCTGTTCAAAACCAGCTACTTTGCAACAAAGAAAGAACTTCCAAGGACTTCACGTTTCCCGCCGGAAGCGTGAGACTCTACACTCTGCATCTGACGCCCCCGGCTCGACCTGCAGAAAACCAACACCACAGGGAGGACTCCCCGGCGACTACGAGCCCGTGAGTAAACAGAGACGGCCCCCATAGCGATGCCTGCAGAGAGAATCCAGAGGCCCCCACTGACCGCGACTGCCTGTAACAAGGACCCGACGCCTGGAACCAACACTGCACCCGCAGCCCCCAGGAATTGAAGGAACCGAACTTCAACGCAGGAGTGACCCCCAGGTGAACCTCTGCCTAGCCCAAGTGGTGGCTGTCCCGAGTAGCCCCCACCGGTGCCTCCCTGCACCGCTAGAGTGACCCCCGGGTCCCTCCATTGAAACCTATACAAAACCCGATGCCTGCTTTGCACACTGCACCCGGATGCCCATGTGCCGCTGAGGGTGTGTTTTGTGTGCCTACTTGTGTCCCCCCCAGTGCTCTACAAAACCCCCCTGGTCTGCCCCCCTAGGACACAGGTACTTACCTGCCGGCAGACTGGAACCGGAGCACCCCTGTCCTCCTTAGGTGCCTATGTGTTTTGGGCACCTCCTTTGACCTCTGCACCTGACCGGCCCTGAGCTGCTGGTGTGGTAACTTTGGGGTTGCCTTGAACCCCCAATGGTGGGCTGCCTATGCCCCAGGACTGAGACTTGTAAGTGTTTTACTTACCTCCTATTCTAACCTTTACTTACCTCCCCCAGGAACTGTTGATTTTTGCACTGTGCCCACTTTGCCAATGTGTCCATTTAGCTTATTGCCATTTTTGACAAAGACTGTACATGATATTGTTTTCATTCAAAGTTCCTAAAGCATCTAAGTGAAGTATCTTACATTTAAAGTATTGTTTGTAAATCTTGAACCTGTGGTTCTTAAAATAAACTAAGAAAAGATTTTTGTCAATATTTAAACCTATTGGCCTGGAGTAAGTCTTTGAGTGTGTGTTCCTCATTTATTGCCTGTGTGTGTAAAAAAAAAAAATGCTTAACACTACCCTCTGATAAGCCTACTGCTCGACCACACTACCACAAAACAGAGCATTAGAATTATCTACTTTTGCCACTATCTTACCTCTAAGGGGAACCCTTGGACTCTGTGCACACTATTCTTACTTTGAAATAGTATATACAGAGCCAACTTCCTACAGTTCCCTAAGCAACAATTTTGCTACTGTGAGGCTGTCATTTCTCTGTGTAGGGTACGCTTCAATCCAATGACTAAAGATGCACACAATCACCAACACATATCTTAAATCTCCACGCAGGCATTTCGATGAAATCCAATTGCATTCTGCTGAATGGGCCTCCTGCTCTTCCAATGTGGCTCAAATTAACCACTGTCTCTTTTCCTGCATTTATTTGCTGACAATTGACACATCGATGGCAAACTGCTTCAGCTGCTTGTCTAAACTTGGGGTAAACCAGTCAATTTTGAACAAACGTACCATGGCATCCCTCCCAATATGTGCCTGACCATGAAAATACCTCGTCATCTGAGAAAACAGGCTATTTGGTAAAACCAACTGACCACCTGCTGAAACCCACAACTCGTCTTGTCTTTAAACATGTTTCATTTTGCTCCATGAACGTTTCTCTTCTTTGTCAACATTGCTCTGCAACAATTTTAACTCTTCTAAAGTATCAACTACCTTTAATGCAAAACTTTTACATGTTGTGTCTCCTTCAGGTAACAATTCCCACTTGTCTTTGAACGATATACAGTTCAATGCGCAAAACCTTGCGACTTGATCCGCATATCCATTTCTTAAGGACACCTAGTCCTGCGATTTTAGATGTGCACTGCTGCATTTCACCATGGTAATTTCTTCAGGCAGTTGAATAGCGTATAACAACTCCATTATTCTCTCGCCGTTTCTCACTGGTGGTCCAGTAGAGGTCAGAAAACCTCTCTGCGACCACAATTGACCAAAGTCATGAACTATTCCAAATCCATATTGGCTATCTGTGTAAATGCTGACTCTCAATCGAGCAGAAACATAGCATGCCCTAGTAAGAGCGACCAATTCAGCAACTTGAGCAGAATACACTCCTCGAAGCCAGGAAGCTTCTAAGGTACCTGTCATTGTGCACACTGCATATCCTGCTCCCAGTGTCCCTGTGCTGTCTCTCAGACAAGAACCATTGACAAAAACAATGTGGCAATTTTCTTCCAATCTGGTATCTCTAATGTCAGGTCTCGGTTTTGTGCACAACTCAGTTACTTCAAGACAATCCTGTTCAACATCTTCCTCCTTCTGGATTTCAGTGGTATCACTTGGAAGTAAAGTTGCCGGGTTCAGCACTGTACATCTTTTCAGTGTCAAGTTTGGAGCACCCAAAATGCTTGTCTCATACCTAGTCAGTCTAGCACCAGTGAAATATTGAGTTTTCGTCCTTGTCAGTAAAATCTCAAATGGAGTGAGGGCCCATTACAGTCAGGGGATATCCCATCACCACACCTTCACACTGTGAAAGACTCTGACCAAATGCGGCAACTGCACGCAAACAACCTGGTAAGGCTGCTGCAACTGGGTCCAAAGTAGCTGAAAAATCTGCTACTGGGCGATGAGCACCTCCATGGACCCAAGTTAAGACAGACAATGAACATGCATCACACTCATGACAAAACAATGTAAAAGGTTTTGTGTAGTCAGGCATACCCAAACCTGGAGCTCTGCACAAACTCTCTCTCAACTCCTTGAACACTTTCATCTCATCCTCATCTACCACTATGGGGTCTGTGACATCCTTATGGGTCAACTTCTGTAATGGCTTTGAAATTTCTGAAAAATTTGGAATCCATTGAGGACAATAGCCCACCAATCCCAGGAACATTCTGACATCTGTGTGGTGGGGGACTTATCTGCAGTATCATTGTAATCCTCTCTCTGGATATTTTCCTTGACCCTTTCTCAATTTGGTGTCCCAAGTACTTGACTACCTTCTGACAATACTGCAATTTCAATGGTGACACTTTATGACTATACTTTCCCAAATGATTCAGCAGGGCAATCAAGTCATACTTACACTCGACCCTCGTCTTAGAAGCAATCAACAAATCATCAATGTACTGTACCAGAGTCGACTGAAAAGGTAACTCTAATGACTCCAAATTATTTTTCAAGATCTGTTTAAACAAAGAAGGTGATTCTGTGTACCCTTGAGCAATTCTACATCAGCAGTAGACTTGATCTAAGACTTTGAAACTAAAGAGAAATTGACTATCCTCATGCAGGGGCACAGAAAAGAACGCTTGTGACATCAACCACTGTGAACCACTCTGCATCACATGGAATATGGAACATTATTGCAGCTGGATTGGGCACTACGGGACAACATTTGACCACAATGCCATTTATTTTTCTCAAATCCTGTACAATTCGGACCTTTCCACATGGCTTCTTCAAACCCATTATTGTTGAATTACATGTGCTCAACACCTCCTTCAAAACTCCCTGCTTCCCAAAATCTGCAATTATCTGATTCACTTTCATCAGGAAATCTTGTGGCATATTATACTGTGGAAGCTGCGGAAACACTGCATTCTGCTTCAAGGTAACTTTAATCGGCTCCACTCCTTTGATCAAACCCACTTATTTCCCTGTTAGATCCCACACATTTTCTTGCAGTGTTCCCTGCAAATCAGAATGAAGCTCCCTCACTGTAAACATCGGGAAAAACTCAATCAAAGGGTACTCCTCATTTGTAGTTTCACACTCAGTTTCTGGGGCTGGGTCTTCCTCATAGTCACTATTCACCTGGATCTCAATTCCATCATTTGAACAAGCATTCAGTCATTTTGTTTAACACAACAAGTCCCTTCCCAGTAAGGATACCGAACTCGAATCACAGACTACAAACGTATGCGGTCCCTGGAAATTGCCAGTCTGTACTGGATCTGTCACTGGGTTTGTCAAATACTGATTCGCTACTCCCACAAACTGAATTGTTCGACCTGAAAGGGGTAAATTCAGAACCTCTGCACTTCTCACTGTACAGCACGTTGCTCCTGTGTCCACCAGAAATGAGACTGTGACCCATTACCTTTCCTTTCACGTAGGGTCCTCTTTGATCTATCTCTAGAGAAGTCGCAAGCATACATGGCTCCTCATCAGAACTATCGCTCATCGATTCACCATTTATTTCATTCTCACTGTGTAACAGGAATTGGTGCACTGTGTTTCTACTTCTGTCTTGTCTCTGACCTGTTGAGAAGGCATCATCTGTTGCTGCTCCCTCAGCGCTTGCGGTATCTGCATTTGTTGTCTAGGTACCATGGGAACTTCCTGCTGCATTGTCTTCAACTGTGCTACTTGTGCATGGGGCAATTGCACCTGTTGCATAGGCTGAAAACGTTGCTTTTGATTCACATTATTCTGAAAATTTGGATTTGGACCCCTCATTCTTAGTCGTCTCCCATTTTGAAATGTATTGACGTTATTTTGCTGAACACCCTCTTGCACTATCATCGAACACTCCTGCTTCCAGTGTCCCACGGCTCCACAAATATGACATAGCAATAGCTACTTCATTCCCTGCACATCATTGTGAACCACTACAGTATTCAAATCTGGACCACAATTCATATTGCCTCCATGACCCCTACCTCTCATCTGAGGCTGAACCATGACATTTCCCTGTGGCTGCGGCATCTGCTGCACAAAATTCCCTTGCACTCCTGTTTGAGCTGCTTTAATCTGCATCACCATTGCCTTCTCTTTCAACTTTTTCTGCTTCAACTCAATCTCATCACTACAGTATTTTGCATACTGCAACACCTCATCATTCGGCTTCGTTTGCCAGCAAATCAAATGACTCTTAATCATCTGACCTATCTCAGGTCTCAGTCCTTCTACAAATCTGAACACAAAATGCAGCATGTCTTTTGGTTCAATCGCTTCTTTACCACTGTACTCCTTAAATTCCTACAGCAATCTCTTAGTACGCATGTATTGACTCCATCACCTCCTGCACTGTCCAGTCAATCCTCTGCCAATCAATATTTTTAGGTGAAATTTTCATCTTCAGGAACTCAATTACCTTATAATATTATTTCATAACCTTGGGAGATGGTGCACCTGTATTCTTCTCTCTCCGGTTCACTTGTTGGCCAATCTACAGATCTCTTACACTCAACCCACAAATCAGCTGGAACCACTACCTTCAGTATGGTGTTCAAGTCTTCCCACAAACTTCGCGAGCTTCACAAACCTGTCTGTCTGCTGATACCATTCTACTGGCTTCTCCCTCAGTTTTGGGTAATCATTCGTAAAGGATAAAATATGACTCCTACTCCAAGGGACATGAACAAAATTTACCCCTGGGATTTCCCTCATTGGTAAAATCTTTACCGGATCCTTATCCTGTTGTATAATTCCGGTCACTTCTAAAGAATCTTTTCCTTTTGTCTCTTTTCTTCACCCATCTGCCTTCCCGCTTCTCTAATGCTCCCCAAACCTGAGCCCTCTGCAATAATTCTTTAAGGTGCGCCTTCATTCCGGCAGACCTCATGTGTTTAAAATCCTTTGCCTCAAAATCTAATCTGTAACTTTTCTTCAGATGCTTTGTTTTCTCGATTTCTATGCCATGCTTCTCTGCCAATCTCAGATGTACCTTGCCCACCTCTCTCTCGTGATTCTCGGGCATAAGTATCTCAACTCTGCTTCTGTGTAGGACTCTAATCTTTTCATCTCCATTGTTCCCTCAACTAGTTAACCTACTTCCATGCTAAATCTGACACAATTGATCTGCTCTTCTCCCTTGGAAGTATTCTGTGGGGTATTCAACTTGTCTAACCATCCAGTCAACTGCTGAGATGTCAGTCCTTGTAATGAAATGTTACTCTCGTTCACTGGTGTCACCTGTTGTACCACTGCATTCGGTGTCTGTGGTGTCAATAGCTTCAAGCTCTGACCTGCACTAGGTCCATTCACAGCATCTGCTAATGCCTCAAACTGTGCTGGTCTTGGAAGGGGCTTCGATTCATATAGCGCCATCCGCAAGTGCTCCAAAATTCTCAAATTAAACGTCCTATTCTCAGGAAACGCTAAGCTCCCATTTTTCTCTGTCAATTTGCACCACTGCTTTAACCACAGACATGGCACGACTCACCTCTCCTCCATTACAATGTAAGCCAATGTATTCTCTGGCAGTGTAGGCTCTCCTACATTTCCTCTTAAGTACGTATCTCCCCTTAGGGGGCACTCTTTAATGCCTTGAAAATCTTCATCTTTTCTACTTTTATTTATTCAAAATCAGATCAGGAAATGACTTTTACTCCCAAGATTCCTTTCACCCACGTTCTCAACCAATAGCCCCTCAAGGACAGCTGCCAATCCGTGTGCGACCCTTCTCCTAACCAACCTATCCCAGTGCGGCTCTAGTGACATCACACTCACACGTACTAAGGCTGACAAAATCTTGCGCCTCGTCCTCCAAAACTTCAATTCACACAAACTAATGCAAAATATTGCGAGCACTAAACAAAAAACAAAAACAAATCTGCTAGTTTATTACAGGAAGGTAACACCATCACTTCAGGAACCTTACGGATTTTCACTGATGGCCCTTTCACTCATGCAGCTATTCCTCTTTCTCGGTCTCCCAGATTTGCAAGTAAAATTCGACCTGCAAATCGGACTCTCAATGGATCAATGGGTCTGTCCTGGTGCACATAGGACTTGCCAAATCTCAGTTCAAATTTTCACTCACCCACTTTAACTCCCACACTGACTCGTTGACCACGCCCGATCAACCTGCTAAACCAGATTACAACATATAACCAAGTATCTCATACACTTTTCAATGTACTCTGGAGTCTTAGTCCATGCAGGGTCCGTACATCAACAACCATGTGGACAATTTTTTAACGCAAAGCGCCACACACATGTGAAGTTCGACTTCCCTACTCTCACACTATGCAGTACGCACACTCCTACTAAAACTTAATTTGGAGTACAGACTCCCTAGATTCCCTCACATACGTCACAATTCAATTGCTAGCAGGATCCAGAATCTGGGAAAGTCATTTCTGGGCTTAAGGGGACATCATTTTCTCTACAAATACCCTTTCGAAAAATGAAATCCAAATTTAAATACTGAATTCGCAAATGGATCAATTTTTTAAACTATTACCATAACTATCAGTCTCCTACCACAACTACCAACACCTGTCACTCAGTTCTGGACACCTATAGCAAACTCACGGTCTCTCCACTATAACTGTTAACCCCTGTCACTATGTACCAAACACCTATGGCAAGCCCTTAAAGAAACAAACCATCAGTCTGCTACCATAACTGTTAGCGCTTTGTCCTTAATAAGTAAACTTACAAGGGGACGCGTATAGGTCGATTAACCTTTTGATTCATTTAAGGTGTTGTTACCATAGTTCCAATACAGAAACAATCAACACACGACAATCAATGATCATTAGTCAAATCAATAACCAATGGAGGCAGGAAATTTTACGCACCATGACTTTTCAGCCATGAATAACCACACCCTTTGATTATAAGTTCAGTGAGTTTATTTCCCTATTTTTAACAACTCTTAAGTCATGTAGATTAATCTTCAATCCAAATCAATGCAAATAATAATAATTGTTAACCAAAAGATGCAAGAAACGTGATCTAATCAAAACTTGAATCACAAGGCATTCCAAACATCAGCACCAATCACTGGTAAAATCAATTTCGGCAAGGCTATAATGTCCATAAAATTCAGCAAAATAGTCCGTCAACAGTTTGTCAATTGTCATGTGAATTACCTCAACTAACCCAAATTTGCATCAGCATGTGGGGCTTCATGCAAAACAATTTAGAACAAAAAATTTGAAAAACATCTAGCTAAGAAAACTAATAAGACAACACAGTTGGTACCTAGAAAGAAAAGGCATAAGAATGCAATTCAGTCACATTTTCATATCTTCCTATCCACAGTATGGGTCAGCAAGCAGAATCAGTCTTCGTCCTCAGGTCATCAGTCGATCAGCAAAACATCAGGCTCTCAGTCAGAGAGTATAAGCCCAATGACAGAATCTCGAGTCTCTTCTTCTCTCAATATTGCAGTAATTTCCTAAAATGTGAAATCTTTCTCCTCTGTCACGTTATATCAAAGTCACCGTAACTATCCCTAATTCCCTATTGGTCAATTAATCGTATGTTATTACTCTGTCCAATAATTTTCATATTCCAAATCTATGAATTCTATTATTTCGCCTTTCACACGCCGTTGATTGGTCTGCTTTACGATGTTCTCATCATCCGGCTCGTCCGGTATCAAATTTGTTGCATCTTCTTCTCGAGTCAGTGTCTTTATTGTTCACGTCCTGGGAAAGTACATCTCACACATTTTACACACAATTTGTTACTTTACGAGAGACCCCATCTCCTGTCCATCAGTTCCCAGAAAAAGCTGCGGTTAAGCATTATATTAAAACAATAAGCATTTCACAGTTATTTCACTTGGTCAGCATTTTATATTAAATGCTAAGAAATACAGCTTCTGTATGAGGCCTGGCAAAACTAGGCCAAGACACTTCGCTAAAGTAAGACCTACCATTAATAAGCAAGAATGTAATTCATAACCCTTAATATGACTATTACTACTCTAATCCAATACATTTTCAATATTTCATACATATTAATCATATTTTAGTACATTTCGTGAACACTGGTGGCCATTCTTCGAGGTCACATTTTCAAACGCACACATTTTTTCTACGTTATTAATTTTTCTACATAAATCATTATTCAAAATATGTAAACAGTCATTAATAATTTCTAATTAAGACATCTGCTTCAGCACTCCCCAACAATAAATCAACATAATACTGTACTAGTGGTTTACTTGCTTCCTGACCTAATCTACAATCTTCAAGTATAGCAGCATACGTTTGCTTCACTACCTTCTTGCTTATTAACCTCTTCTGTGCCTTGGACGAGATCATCTCGTCCAAGGCTACAGTTCCCCTGTGCGCGCCCCCCGTGCACCCCCCTCCCCCCCGCAAGTCGGGGATGGAAGGGGAACACCTTCCCCTTCCACCCCGACCCCTCCCCCCCCGTGACGTCAGCGCGCATTTCTCTTTCAATCACTGGGGAGGCCCGGAGGGGCTTCAAAGGGAAGGAAAAGTATTTCCTTCCCTTTGAAGTCTCTCTGAGGGTTTCAAAAGCCGGATTGCTTGCAATCCGGCTTTTGAAACCCCACTAGACACCAGGGATTTTTTTTTTTTTTATTGTTATTGACAAAAGGGAGCGACCCCTAGGGCAAGGGTCGCTCCCAGGGGGGGCATATTTTCGGGAAGGCCTTTTCTGCCCCCCCTGGGGGCAGATCGGCCTATTATTAGGCCGATCTGCCCCCAGGGGGGGCAGAAACCTCTAGGCACCAGGGACCCTTTTTTTTTTTTTTTTTCATGTTTTTTTTTTTTGGTGGGGAGCGACCCCTTAGGCAAGGGTCGCTCCCCTTGGGGGAAAATTATATTTTGGCCATTTCTGCCCCACTTGGGGGCAGATTGGCCTATTTTGATGAGGCCAATCTGCCCCCAAGGGGGCTAGAAACCACTAGACACCAGGGAGTTTTTTCTTTGCGTGAATTTCACGCAAAGGGAGCGACCCCTTAGGCAAGGGTCGCTCCCTGGGGGGGAGGGCAATTTATTTTAGGCCATTTCTGCCCCCCCTGGGGGCCGATTGGCCGATTTTAGGTCAATCTGCCCCCAAGGGGGCAGAAACCACTAGGCACCGGGAATTTGTTTTTTGGCGCCAATGTCACGCAGGAGGAGCGACCCCGTAGGCAAGGGTCGCTCCGGGCGGGGGGGAAATTTATTTTAGATTAGCCTATTATTAGGCCGAACTGCCCCCAGGGGGGGGGGGGGCAGAACCCTCTAGGCACCAGGGCAATTTTTTTTTTTTTTTTTTTTTTTGTTTGTTTGTTTTTTAGAGATGGGAAGTGACCCATCAGGCAAAGGTCGCTCCCCTGGGGGGCAAATTGTATTTAGACCATTTCTGCCCCCCTTGGGGCAGATTGGCCGATTTTAGGTCAATCTGCCCCCAAGGGGGCAGAAACCACTAGGCACCGGGGATTTGTTTTTTGGCGCCAATGTCACGCAGGGGGAGCGACCCCGTAGGCAAGGGTCGCTCCGGGCGGGGGGGAAATTTATTTTAGGCCATTTCTGCCCCCCCTGGGGGCAGATCGGCCTATTATTAGGCCGAACTGCCCCCGGGGGGGGGCAGAACCATTAGGGCACCAGGGCAAATTTTTTTGTTGTGTTTTTTTTTGTTTGTTTGTTTTTTTCGAGATGGGGAGCGACCCATCAGACAAGGGTCGCTCCCCTGGGGGGCAAATTGTATTTAGGCCATTTCTGCCCCCCTTGGGGGCAGATTGGCCGATTTTAGGTCAATCTGCCCCCAAGGGGGCAGAAACCACTAGGCACCTGCGATTTGTTTTTTGGCGCCAATGTCACGCAGGGGGAGCGACCCCGTAGGCAAGGGTCGCTCCGGGCGGGGGGGGAAATTTATTTTAGGCCATTTCTGCCCCCCCTGGGGGCAGATCGGCCTATTAGGCCGAACTGCCCCCGGGGGGGGGCAGAACCATTAGGGCACCAGGGCAAATTTTTTTGTTGTGTTTTTTTTTGTTTGTTTGTTTTTTTCGAGATGGGGAGCGACCCATCAGACAAGGGTCGCTCCCCTGGGGGGCAAATTGTATTTAGGCCATTTCTGCCCCCCTTGGGGGCAGATTGACCTAAAATCGGCCAATCTGCCCCCAAGGGGGCAGAAACCACTAGGCACCTGCGATTTGTTTTTTGGCGCCAATGTCACGCAGGGGGAGCGACCCCGTAGGCAAGGGCCGCCCCCGGGGTGGGGGGGGCTGGGGGGACAAATTTATTTTAGGCCATTTCTGCCCCCCCTGGGGGCAGATCGGCCGATTATTAGGCCGAACTGCCCCCAGGGGGGGGGCAGAACCCTTAGGGCACCAGGGCAAATGTTTTTGTTGTGTGTTTTTTTTTTTTTTTTTTTTTTTTCGAGATGGGGAGCGACCCATCAGACAAGGGTCGCTCCCCTGGGGGGGCAAATTGTATTTAGGCCATTTCTGCCCCCCTTGGGGGCAGATTGGCCGATTTTAGGTCAATCTGCCCCCAAGGGGGCAGAAACCACTAGGCACCTGCGATTTGTTTTTTGGCGCCAATGTCACGCAGGGGGAGCGACCCCGTAGGCAAGGGCCACCCCCGGGGTGGGGGGGTGCTGGGGGGACAAATTTATTTTAGGCCTTTTCTGCCCCCCCCCGGGGGCAGATCGGCCTAATATTAGGCCGAACTGCCCCCCCGGGGGGGCAGAACCCTCTAGGCACCAGGGCAAATTTTTTTGTTGTGGTTTTTTTTTTTTTTTTTTTTTTTTTTCGAGATGGGGAGCGACCCATCAGGCAAGGGTCGCTCCCCTGGGGGGCAAATTGTATTTAGGCCATTTCTGCCTCACTGGGGGCAGATTGGCCGATTTTAGGTCAATCTGCCCCCAAGGGGGCAGAAACCACTAGGCACCGGGGATTTTTTTTTGGCGCCAATGTCACGCAGGGGGAGCGACCCCGTAGGCAAGGAAGGAAGGAAATTTGTGGCTCCTCTCAGATTCCAGAACTTTCTGCCACAGAAATGTGAGGAACATGTGTTTTTTTAGCCAAATTTTGAGGTTTGCAAAGGATTCTGGGTAACAGAACCTGGCCCGAGCCCCGCAAGTCACCCCATCTTGGATTCCCCTAGGTCTCTAGTTTTCAGAAATGCACAGGTTTGGTAGGTTTCCCTAGGTGCCGGCTGAGCTAGAGGCCAAAATCTACAGGTAGGCACTTCGCAAAAAACACCTCTGTTTTCTTTAAAAAAAATGGGATGTGTCCACGTTGTGTTTTGGGGTGTTTCCTGTCGCGGGCGCTAGGCCTACAAACACAAGTGAGGTATCATTTTTATCGGGAGACTTGGGGGAACATAGATTAGCAAAACAAGTGTTATGGCCCCTTGTCTTTCTCTACATTTTTTCCTTCCAAATATAGGAGAGTGTGTAAAAAAAGACATCTATTTGAGAAATGCCCTGTAATTCACATGCTAGTTTGGTCACCCCGGAATTCAGATATGTGCAAATAACCACTGCTCCTCAACACCTTATCTTGTGCCCTTTTTGGAAATACAAAGGTTTTCTTGATAGCAATTTTTTACTCTTTATATTTCAGCAAAAGAATTGCTGTATACCCGGTATAGAATGAAAACGCACGTCAGGGTGCAGCTCATTTATTGGCTCTGGGTTCCTTGGGTTCTTGATGAACCTACAAGCCCTATATATACCCGCAACCAGAGGAGTCCAGCAGACGTAACGGTATATTGCTTTCGATAATCTGACATTGCAGGGAAAAGTTACAGAGTAAAACGTAGAGAAACATTTATATTTTTTTCACCTCAATTTCAATATTTATTTTTTCAGTTATTTTCTGTAGGAAACCCTTGTAGGATCTACACAAATGACCCCTTGCTGAATTCAGAATTTTGTCTACTTTTCAGAAATGTTTAGGTTTCTGGGATCCAGCATTGGTTTCATGCCCATTTCTGTCACTGACTGGAAGAAGGCTGAAAGCACAAAAAATTGCAAAAATGGGGTATGTCCCAGTAAAATGCCACAATTGTGTTGAAAAATTGGGTTTTCTGATTCAAGTCTGCCTGTTCCTGAAAGCTGGGAAGCTGCTGAGTTTAGCACCGCAAATCCTTTGTTGATGCCATTTTCAGGGGAAAAACCACAAGCCTTCTTCTGCAGCCAGTTTTTCCAATTTATTTGAAAAAAACTAAATTTTCACTGTATTTTGGCCAATTTCTTGGCCTCCTTCAAGGGAACCCACAAAGTCTGGGTACCTCTAGAATCCCTAGGATGTTGGAAAAAAAGGACGCAAATTTGTCTTGGTTAGCTTATGTGGACAAAAAGTTATGAGGGCCTAAGCGCGAACTGCCCCAAATAGGCAAAAAAAGGCCTGGCACAGGAGGGGGAAAAGGCCTGGCAGCGAAGGGGTTAATGTACCCTTTTCTGGGTCACTACAAAGCTCTAGGACCCCCTAAAAACTGGAATGTTATTAATATGCATTAGATGGGGATGCAGAAGGTTTCTTAGGAATTTGTTTTCTGCTAATTGAAGTGCATTTGCTGCTTCAAAGCCCCACAAACCAGCCTTGCACGTAGCAAGAGAGATGCACTTGATCTTGTATAAAATAAGCAGTTCATTAATAGGTTTATAACCCAGTTTCTGTGCAAAATTGAAAATCGCCTCTATGGAGCTGATAAATTGTTGAACTTTAATTTTATTTAGATGACCCAAAGCGAGTGATGAATAGAAGGGAATGTCTGTGTATGTCTGAACTTGGCCCACTGCAATGTCCTTCTGTTTTACAGGGAGGCGTTTCTTTGTATACCTTAAGCATCAAATCATGGTAAAGGACTTAATTTGATTCGTATTAAAGTCCAGGTTGTTCATAAAGGAGATAAACAGGTTAAGAATACCCTGCAGACCATTTGCAGTTCTGACCAGCAGAATTGAATCATTGGCAAGTACTTCCCACATATTTCTACGTGGTCCACCAACCCATTGATATAAGTGTTTAAAAAAAAAAAGGGGGGGGGGGCAATACATCCTTGACGAACCCCTCAATCTGATTTAATCAGCTCTGTGCATTCCTCATTCACACCAAAACATACCCTTGCCGGATCATCTTTGTAAACCCCTCAAGAAGCATAACAATGGCTCTTCCACCCTCAACTCAGACTTGATCGACCAGAGTTTTGAGTGATTGACTGTCAAAAGTGCTAGTCAGATCCATAAATGACGAATGTATTGTGGTACCTTTAGCTTTAGTATGTTTTGTGGTGCTAAGGTATAAATTAAGTGATGTTTCTATTGTGTCCAAGCCATATCTGATAACATTGAATTTTGTTCTGCCCAGGTTTCCAGTCTTACCAAAAGAGTTTTCCCCAAGCACTTGATTGAGGAGTCTAGCAAGGATATTGGCCGATAACAGCAAGGATCATTCCTATTACCGTTTTTAAAGATTGACACAGTCATGGCCCCCAATGCCCTTGCTTGGAGAGGATAATGATGGCTCAAAGTAAATTAGCTCGAATTGGGCACCGTAGATGAATGAGGAGTCTAAGTAAAATCCATCAATGCTACAATGGCGAAACAAGGTGGAGAAAATCTTTGAAGAGGGCTAAAATAGCAAAAATGATACCGAAGAGAGCTAAAATTACGATGGAGATAAAAAGGCATAAAGTAGTAGCAAAAGAAACATGAAGAGTGCAATGCTGGATAAATAAGGAGGGACACCCTGGACTCATGAAAGTAAGGTGTTAAGAGAAGAGGAAAGATGGAAACTGTAGCGAGGGAGAGTAAATGGGAAAGAGGAGGAGATAAAAAAACAAAGGTCTAAAAATATCTCTGAAGAGTAGGAAATAAGAGTGACTCTAGAGACATGAAAAATAAAGATGTGTATACATGGGCAAAGATGTCCACTTGTGAGAATTGTGTGCAATATTGAAACCTTTTTTAGATTGTTAGAATGTTTAGATACATTGCAATGGCAATGATAACCTAAAAATAAACGGTATTGCATGAACACAAACACTTGATTTAGTGTGTTAGTGTCTCTCTCTCAGGATCTTACACATGATGTGAAAATGTCACACCTAGGTACACTGAAAGTATGGGAATGTCACAAGTGAACCGACACCTTGAGGACTAAGGGTGCATTTTCTTCAATTAAATTACAATATTTAATGTGGAGCAGTTCTGCAGAGAGGCACTAACTGGAAGGTTTAAGGAAGGCATGAACTCTGTTATATAGGGTTCTGATCATAATTTTAATATTTTTAAAGCAGAAGACCTCATCTTGTGTTAATTCCATCAGAGACGGTAAGTAGATTGGAATACATAAAAGGCAAATTGTATAGCACAGAGATTTAGTACTGAGATATCCGACTCTCCACTTATAGGTGCACAGAACTTTGCAAGCTAATTAATCACTGGTGTTTCACTTTACATAAAATTAAATAACATTAAAGGGGGCGGACACAAATTTAAAAATATTGGAATGACACCTGGGGCCGTATTACAGATACTGTGCAGTTTTCCTGTTTCCGCAACAGTGCACCTTTAAGCAGATGCGCCCAGTGCAAACAGCGAAACCGTGCCCTATTGTGTTGAATGCGCTGCCCACAGAAGAGCCACAAACGTGTACTTCCTTCAGGGCAGCACATTCAAGAGAAATACAGAGCAGCTTTTTCAAATCTGCTGCACATGTCTTTATGCAGGGGCAACCCAACTGCACTTTTCAGAGGGATTAGAGATCCCCTTTTAGTTGGTTGTAGTGACTTTATCCCCCCCCCCCCTTACATCCCGCCAGAGGGCTGTCTTTCAATGTACCTCCTAAAAGCATGTTTTCCTCTGCACTCGCATTTGTAATGTGGTGCCAGCGCAGAGGCAATGAGATTACCTAATTTGCATGGGCCTACACCCCCATGCCAATGAGGGACCGCACTACATGTGCACCAGCAATATCTGTATTACAGAAGGGGCCGCACAAACGTCTGTGGGCCCTTCTGTAATACCAAAGTGCCCCAGGGGCGCAGCAATTGGGCGCAAATGCTTGTCGCACCACAGGGCACTTTCTATAATTCAGCCCTGATCTTGTTTTTAGTTTTGTCCTTGCATTTCAGACTTTAAAATTAACTGCTTTAGCTGCTTCGTGGTTCTCTTTTTCAAGGCTGAAATGTAAACGCTATCACAATCTTGCAGACGAGTGTTATTTTAATGTATTATTATCCCTGCTACTAAAAGTGCCCCTAAAAAAACTTCAGGATGAAGAGTCGGACATAGTATGAATTTAACTTGTCTGTGGTTGATCAGCTTGACCGTTATTGCATGTAACCTCTAAGGTGCTGATGCATTCAAAGCCGGAGCACTGTTGGCAATGTTAGCTGATGCAAAAGGCTTCCAAAAAAAGTGTACAAATGTAAACTTTTTACATGACAATTTCTAGACTATGATGTGTTGCATTAAAGAGCTTGACTAATGCTAGTAAACATTTGATTTTTTGTAATCACAATGTATCACATTTCATCTGCTATTTAACATTGGAATGGTTATGTTCTAGAAACCTAAAAGATGTTTATAATTGCGACCATTCTTTTCTATCACATGGAGTAAGGATTCTTCTGAAATTAAATACCTTTTTCCCATACCAGGTTCCTGTATGAACTATCATGCATCCCTAACTTTTACGAACGGACTTTCTGCATTCTTTTTCGAGACACATTTTCTGACACACTTCCTTCAATCCATCGCAAAATTGAATTGTTAAGAAGCGTGTGTGAGGTAAGTCCTTTTGACTCTTATGTGCTTGAGAAGTGGAGTAAATTTTGTAACATGGGCCCGTATTGAAGAAATGAAGCATCTTAATTTTTGAAGAATTGTGAATTGTAACATACATTTTCGGATTTCCTTCTGTTGCAACACACTACTATTTAAATACTAATCACCGCTTAAACCCAGTTTGAAAAAGTCAAAGACTTTAAGTTTCATCAAACAATTTGTAATGAGAAAAGGGTAAAATATTTGCATAGTGTGAGAATAATGCTTTTCCAATAGGGGATTCAACTTCAACCTAGGTGGCTTTGCATATGTTTTATAGACTTAACTGGTTGTAACTGCCATAGCATACACTGAGTGGCATACGCACGCACACAGTGGGCTTAAAGTCAGTTAACTATCAATGTGCACTGATTTCTTGATGCTCAGTGCGGCATATCTTTTACAGAGTTAGACTTTTGGGAGCCCAATGATACAATGTCTTTTATTTTGCTGAACTAGCTAAAAAGCACTCCATCCTTATGATTCCTCAGTTGGCATTTAAAGGGGGGGGGGTGGGTGTGTGTGTGGGTGTGTGTGGGTGTGTGTGTGTGTGTGTGTGTATATATATATATATATATATAACTACCTACTGGCGGTCACCAGTAGGTAGTTATAGTTAGGACCTAGTTTCCACAACAAAAGTGCTTTCTGTTTAGCCAATAACTTTGGAGCTGTTTGAAGAAACCTCACAATTTTCAAAACTAGTTTGCCACTTTCCTCAGCTGCAGGCTTGAAAGTTTAAGGGTGATTCGTCAAGGGAGGCCAGAGAAAAAGAGGGGGTGTTCCAGAATGCTTCTTCTCCATGCAGTTTCCCATAGGGATTTCAGACACGACCCAAACCGCTAGATGGAATTACGCCAAATTTGCCAGAAAGGTAGCTCTTGGTTCAGAAAGTGCCCTTTTTGTTTTTTGGTGTAAATCCATTCAATAGTTTTGCAGAGATCTGATTGTCTGCCAACACTTCAACCAGGAAGTGTTGACAGCCGTTCTTGGACTCAGATTCAGCCTGATACCCTGAACCCCAGCCTTGCTGCTGGGGTCCCGCCAGGGCAAAAAGCATTTTTTTTTCATTTCCGCAAAAATCCGCAGCGAATTCACAAATTGGGGGAACAAATTTAAAATAAATGAGCGCTGTCTCCCGCACTTGTTTATAATATAGCTGCTGGGTGGGCCAGGGCCCGGGGGCATGTGAGCATATAAAGAGATGGCACATGGAGCCCCCAACTTAGGGCTCTTTTGAGCTCCAGGGAACACCACCTCCTGGGGCTTTATTGCAGTGGTGGGGGGGGGGGGTGCGTGAACCCCCCTTTCCTCTTGGGCACGTATGAACCCTGCTGACCATCACCTGCCCAGGGACTTATATTAACAATGAAGGGGGGGCTGCACAAACCCCCCTCTTAGGGCTTTCATTTGCCCCAAGGACCACGACCTCCCTGGGGCTAATTTAAATGTCTGGGCATGGGGCTGTGCAGACCACCCTCTTGGGGCATTACCTCTCCGGGGCTAAATTAAATGTGTGGGCTGGAGGGCCACTCACTCTCCTGGGCCCCGTGGGGGCACCACTACCCTAGGACCGGCCCATGTAAATTAAAGGAGGAGAGCTACGCCCCCCCTCCTCCTGGAGCCATTAATGGCCCTAGGGACCACCGCCCCCCCCCAGGGCCGGCTCCTGCTATCTCCCAAGGTGTCCATCCTCGGGAGATAGACGTTTACTTTCGGTTGGTAGGAGCTGTAAAACTGCTCCTGCTTGCTGATAGAGGACTTTTCATCATTGCTCCTGCATTTCTTGGAGCTCCCTATGTGCGGGAGCAGTGTGGGCTCCTTCAGGAGGCAGGGAGCAGGCTGAGCCCCCCCCCCCCCCAACTCAGTCCCCATAATTGCACACCACAGTCCCTGAGTGGGCCTGGGATGGGGTTCCCAGGGCTGAAATTGGCACGAAGGGGAGGACCATGCAGACCCCCTCCCAGTTATCAATATGTTACTGGTTCTGGGGGAGGTGGTGGTCCCTGGGTCCAGGGAGGTGGGGGGGTCCACTCAGCCCCTTCAATAAATGTTAATTTAGCCCTGAGGCGGTGATGGTCCCCATGGCATTTTCAAGGCCCAGGAGTGGAGTTGGCGTGGCCCTCTCTGTGTTAGTACTAAATACCTGGGGAGGTGGTGGTCCCTGGGGCTCATAAGAGCCTAAGGGGGGGGGGGATCTACACGGCCCCCTCCAAGATTAAAAAAAAAACAAAAAAAAACAGGGACATGGTCACTGGGGGCCCGGTGCACCCTTTATGTTTTTGTAATATTTCCGCATGTCTCCGGGACCCGGCCTACCTGGGGGCTACCATGAAGAAGTTTGTTTGCCCTGATGGGGTCCCTTGTGAGCCCCAGCACTAAGGTAAGAGGGTCAGGGTATTTC
Source organism: Pleurodeles waltl (assembly GCF_031143425.1). Taxonomy (NCBI): domain Eukaryota; kingdom Metazoa; phylum Chordata; class Amphibia; order Caudata; family Salamandridae; genus Pleurodeles; species Pleurodeles waltl. The sequence continues at coordinate 725,146,642 of NC_090444.1, forward strand.
TACCCTGCACCCTTTTTTTTTTCTTTGCGAAGGCTGTGCGTGGCACAGGTTTGGCTGCTTAATGGGCTTTTGACCACAGGACAGGCCCAGTAGCCAACCCCTGCTGTGCACAGCCAAAGGCTGTATGTGGTGCAGGCATGGTTGCTTCTATGGGATAGGCCAGAGGGCCTGGCCTGTGGGCAGGCCCTGCATCTACACCCTGCGCCCAACCCCTGCCGTGCACAGCCAAAGGTCGTGCATGGCACTGGATTGGGTGTTTGGTACAGGCCAGGCCCTGCGGCCAACCCCGTTGTGCACGATCAAAGGCCTTGCAGGGCGTGCAGGTGGGTGCTCATACTGGGTAGGCCACAGGGCATGGCCTGTACGAAGGCCTGGCAGCCAAGCCCTGCCAGTGGTTGGATTAACATAAAGTAATTAAAGTACTTATAATAGAAAAAGAAAACCAAGAAATTCACTGTTAAAAAACTAAGGTTACAGGGATGTCATAGTAAGGAAATGGAATTAACAGAAGCATAGAATTTACTTAAAAAACAGATCACAGGGACGGTATAGTTGGGTTCACATTTTACCTCCCTGAAACCATAGAAATTCAGCAGATTATTTCCCCAGCGAATACATCACTGATAACTTCTATGCGAACATTGATATTATCACTGTAACATTTGCAGTAAAATTATTGAGGAGAAAACTCTTCATGACGAGGGCGTGAGTTATAGTTGCCTTAGGGGCGAGAGTTCGTCATTTAACTGCTACATTTCTATGTTTGGTGCGAGTAAAATGTGAACCTAACAATAACATCCCTGTAACATTTGTTTTTTTAAATATATATATCTATATATATCATATATATATATATATATATATATATATATATATATATATATAGAGAGAGAGAGAGAGAGAGACTGACACTGGATAGAATTACTCCAAATTTGGCAGAAAGCTAGCTCTTTTGTGATTTGGTGTAAATCCGTTCACTAGTTTTTAAGATAGTAAGTGAAAAACAAATTTATATATCTAGGGATGCTGTTACTTCACGGATCTACAGTCCTCGAGCTGAAATCTGATTGGCTGCCAGCACTTCAACCAGGAAGTGTTGGCAGCCATTTTGGGACTTGGACTCAGTTGAGTCCAAAAAAACAAAGTGAAGTTAAGGGGACAGGGAAGGAATAAGATGCTGGCGTCCTCCTGAGACCCTGAACCACATGGGATCTGTGGATTGGGCGAGCTAGGTCCCGGGGCCATATGCAATTAGATTCTTAGAGGGGGGGGGACTGTGTGCCCCAGGGACTGCCACTTCCCTGGGGCTTTATTTTCAAAAATAGGAGGGGCTGTGCTGCCCGCCACTGTAGGCCTTTCATGGCCCTGCGGACCACCACCTCCCTGGGGTCAGGTATATATATATTAGAGTGCGGCCTTGCAAACCAAACCCTCCCTCTTTACAGGGTATTCGCCCTGGGGACCGCCACTTCTGTGGGGCAAAAAAGATGCCAAAAGGGGCCATGTAAATCCATTCAGTAGTTTTACAGTTATTGAAGGTAGGATTTATATATATCTAGGGATGCGAAGGGTCTGCAAATCCGACAGATTTCATGGTGAGATCAGGTTCGCTGCCAGCACTTCAAGTAGGAAGTACTGGCAGCCATCTTGAGACTTGGGCCTTAGTCCGAGTCCCAAAAAAAAAAAAAAGAGGTGGGCAGGTTAAGAATCCGCTTACTTCCTAGGCCTGGTGATGGGATCCCTTCCAGACCCTGCCAGGGGCTTAAAAAGTTTCCTTTAAAAAAAAAAAATTCCCTCAAATTTGCTGGAAAAGTTTTTTAAAAAGAAGCATGGTTTCCAGCACATGTTGTTAATGTGGGCCAGGTCCCCAGAAGAAATTGTGATATTTTAATTGAGGAGGTGTGCACATGAGCCCCCCCTCCCTGGACCACGTTTGGCCCTGGAACTGCCACCCCCCAGGGCATGGCCGATATTTATAAGGAGAGGGGGGCTGCTCAGCTCTCCTCCCTGGCCGATTTTGGGGGCCCAGCCTTTTGGAATATTGGAGGGAGCATAAATCCACCCCCGGGCCTATTTCGGCCCTGGGGACCGCCAGCCCTTGGGGCCCAGCTGAAACAATGAAGGGGGGATGGCACATGGCTCCCCTGGCAAGCAGAGAGGGGAGCTGCATGCCCCCCTCCTTATTCCTATTATGGTCCGGCCCTGGGAGATGGGGTCCTCGGGCCAGAAATAGGAAGAACCTATAAACTCATGATGTAAACTAACTTTAGGCCACAAACTAGTTTCTTAACATAAAAATAACTAGTGTGCTTGTGTACATATATATTACATATGTATATATTGATATATATTACTTAATGGCGTTCGCCACTAGGTAGTTATAGTTAGGACCATGTTTCCATTGAAAGTGTTTTTTGACTTGCCTATGTCTTTGGTACCGTTTGATGAATCTTCACAAACGTTTCCCATAAAAAGTGTGCTGGTGAGTCTAGTTGCATATGCAAACATTTGGGGTGATCCCATCAAGCTGGGGCCAAGAAAACAGGGGGGGTAAAAAAGAGTTGCTTTTCCCATGTTAATTCTAATTGCTCCTTTTGACCACAACTACAGCCCGAACCACTGGCTAAAAGCTAGCTTTCAGTATGCATATTATGCTTTTGCTTATTTGGTGTAAATCCGTTCAGTAGTTTTTGAGAAATATCTCTATCCACGGCCACCTTGTGATTATTTTGCAAATATTTCACAAACATTCATGAATTTTCGCAAATACACATGCAGAAGGAAGCACTGTAATGGCTCACCGCGACCTCACTAGAAATTTGCAGCCGCCTTTTTATTTCACAGGACACTGTCCCCGGGGGGGGTGAAAATCCAAATTGAAAGTGGTATAAGGGGTCAGGGTGAAGGTACCCTGACTGCAGGGGGTCTGATTATAGATGTGTTTCAGGGGCAAATTATGGGTTTAAAAATAAAATTCGTCACCATATGCAATATATGTGTAAATTTGCGAATTTTCATGAATTATTCACAAAATATTTACAAATCTGAAAAAATGTGAAAGAAAAACCACAGACTCATTCATACACTAACTCATTCACTCATACATGCACACTGAGACGCCCACTCTGAACAACTCATAAACTGACCCCCCACTCAGACACTCACGCACCCCCTCACAGATCCACTGACATAGACAGGTCCTGTGGCCAACCTGCATTGCCCACAGCTATAGGCCACGTGTGGCGCAGGGTTGAGTAGGTATAAGGGCTTGGTTGCAAGGGCTTGGCCGTCCACAGTGGGGGTTGAAATAATGTATAGTAACTAAAATTATTTTACGTTACAAAAACATAGAAATTCACTGGAAAAAACAAAGGTTACAGGGACGTTATAGTTAGGTTTCTGAATTTACTCGTACAAAACCATGGAAATTCAGCACCCCTTTTGATGGATCATTTCAAAACTTTCTATGCACATTCAAAGAAAATGGGTGAGGGGGGAAGACTGGGTGTGGTTGAAAAAACTTGCTATCTTATTACATAGTTATGATTTGTCCTGCATATTGCAAAACTTTATTCCCATTAGCATTGCTGAGGTTAAAGAAAATTGGGTCTAGATGTATTGCAATGAACACCATCACTATGAAAAGAGTATACCAAACTGTCACATGCATTCCTTGACATCATTGAGAAGTCATCAGTGATGTCATTAAAAATGTCATGACTCAGTGATGTTATATAGAAGGTTATAAGCAATGCATGGCATGAGTGCCAGTTATAGTTAGCTCATAGAAATGGAACTGGCGAACTAGAGTTTTTTGTGTTTGCAATGTTTTGATGTGGGACTTTGTTACGTAACCATAACATTACTATAATCTGCTTTTGAGTGAATATATGCATGTTTTTTAAATCCTTAAAAAAAAAAAAGTATAAATATTATTTATTTTATTTTTGAGTTCTACGCATTTGAGTCCCGAGACACACGCATGATATGGTACAAAGTGACGTGGTGTGTAAAAATTAAACCAAGAAGGAGAAATCAGATTTATATTACAAAATATGAAATTGAAAATTTAACAGCTACATAAGCCATACTAGGGATTGGTATATTTTATCATTGTATTTTGTATGCTTCATAAGGTTAAAGGGAAGGTCTGAAAACATGAAATCTTAAGTGGACTTGTTAACTCTTTCCAAATGTCCGTTTGCAGTTCATTAAAGGCATACAACAAAGCCTGTTATATGGTGCATGGTGTTTGCTGCATAAAAATTATAGTCGCTGTAAGGCTTGCCACTTATTGCCTTCCGACCCGCTGTGTCACTTCCTAGGCTTGTTTGAATTGTCTTTGGAAAATGTGTCAAAATCTCTGCTTTGTGTGTTAGCATTGACTTTTTCCACCATTAAACTATCTAGCCCAAATGCAATTTGACTAGGATCCGACAGTTGAGGTCATCACATCCCAGACTGACTCAGCCACAATTGGACTCTCTAGGGATACCAAGCCACAACTAACCCTCTTCTTCCAAGAAGAGCCAAGTGGGCATACACATCTGGACCAACGTCAACTATAGTGTCCCTACGAAACGAACCTATTTTGGGTATCTGACAAATTAGTTTGCTTGTTAAAATGTCATAGTGGCTAGATCGCCGTACTACTGCGGAGAGCTGAAATAGGCATGCAAGGACACACTGAATAGAATGCAGTAGATTACATGTGACAAAATGTTTTTCCAAATATCTTTTTCATGAATATTGCTTTTTTTCGACAGTTTATTTATTTGACAAACATTTTGTTTTTATAAATGTCGACCTCATTTGACATCTTTTTAATTAATTGCTGTACCATACCTTCTTTTAGCACTCTGTGTAATGTTTACACATACATCATACAGAGATATACAACATACAAAATGCTATTTGTGGTTATATTTTGCATGAGCATTTGTCTATTTTTTTTGCATGTGATTTTGCAAGTATGTTTTTATTTCTATGTTTACTTTTTTTTTTGGCTGGAAACCTCCCAAACGCCCTTGTTATATTAATATGTATTTAGTTTATTCTATTATTCTTGTGAAGTACCTTTGGCTTCAGTTTGTAAATGTCACCAGAACCCCTCAATGGCCAAATAAGTTCATGATAGCTACCCTTTATGTATTCTGTCTGTCTGTCTCATATATAGTGAAATGCCACAAGCGGTTGAGATAGCAAACGAGATCTTGGGATTGGGAGAGAGAGATTGAAGGAGATTGAAATTGCGATTGAGTGAAATTGAGAGAGATTGATTGAGGTAGATTGAGAATCGGAGAGATTGAGAGTCAGGGGATTGAGTTCAAGAAACTGGGCTCTTTGCAGATGCCCCCACCTTGCTCTTTGACCCCATTTAGACTACTGATGGTGTTGTAATAAGACCTCAGTGCCAGTGCTCTTCTCACACCAAGTGCAGGCAGAGTCCCTTCACTGCCCATAGTACAGGACTGCCACTACTCCAATAACCAGGTCTTAAGGCATTTCCTGAAGGTCAGGAGGTCCTACGTCTGTCGTAGGTGGGCAGGGAGGGTGTTCCAGGTCTTGGTGGCGAGGTAGGAGAAGGATCTGCTGCCGGCAGTAGTTCGATGGATGCGAGGTGGGTGGAGTTGGCGGGTGGGAGTGTGGAAGGTATCGCTCGTTGAGGTAGGCCGGGCCTGTGTTGTGAAGAGGTTTGTGAGCGTGGATGAGGAATTTGAAGGTGATCCTCTTTAGCGACAGGAAGCCAGTGAAGGTCTCTGAGGTGGGCTGAAATGTGGTCGTGGCAAGGAATGTTAAGAATGAGGTGTGTAGAGGCATTCTGTATGCGTTGTAGTTTCTTCTGGAGCTTGGCTGACCATTCTTGTTTCGGGGGGATCCATCAGAAGATCTTGCAAAGCATGCGGAGGGTGTTGAAGCAGGAAGACGAGACGGCATTGACTTGCTGGGTCATGGTGAGTGATGAGTCTAGGATGAAGCATAGGTTGCGTGCATGGGTGGCGGGTGTTGGTGCAGTTCCTAGGGTGGCTGGCCACCAGGAGTCGTCCCATCCGGACCGGTTGGAGCCGAGGATCTCTGTCTTGTCCGAGTTAAGTTTGAGGCGGCTCATCTCCATCCAGTTGGTGATGGCATGCAGTCCGTTGTGGAGGTTGGTTTTGACGGTGGCATGGTCCTTGGTGAGTGGGAGGATCAACTGGGTATCGTCGGCGTAGGAGACAATGTTGAGGTTGTGGGATCGGACGATGTTGGTGAGCGGTGCCATGTAGATGTTAAAAAGAGTTGGGCTGAGAGAAGATCCTTTGGGAACGCCTCAGATGGTTTTGGTGGCCCCTGACAGGAAGGGAGGGAGGCGGACTCTCTGAGTTCTGGCAGACAGGAAGGAAGTGATCCAGTCCAGAACTTTGTGTCGGATCCCAGCGTCGTAGAGGCGAGTGCAGATGGTGTCAAAAGCAGCCGAGAGGTCCAGGAGGATGAGGGCAGCGGTTACGCCTTTGTCGAGCATGGTCCTGATGTCGGTTGCGGCGTTGAGGGCGGTCTCTATGCTGTGGTTCCTACGATATCCTGATTGGGAGATGTCCAGTGTGGTGTTGTCATCCAGGAAGCGGGTCAGTTGGCCGTTGACTAACTTCTCGATGGCCTTCGGCGGGAAAGGGAGGAGGGAGATGGGCCGGTAATTCTTGAGGTCTTTGGGGTCCGCTTTGGGTTTCTTCAGTAGGGTGTTGACTTTGGCATGCTTCCAGCTCTCTGGGAAGGTGGCGGTCTCGAAAGAGCTATTGATGATCAAACGGAGTTGGGGGGCGATGAAGGGCTTGCTTTGTTGAAGACATGGTGGGGCCAGGGGTCGGAGGGAGATCCAGAGTGGATGATGCTCATGGTTTTGATGATGTCCTCGTCGTTGATGTGGGTCCAGGAGAGCAAGAGGTTGGTGTGGCTGGGTGCGTTGGGGTTGGTAGTGGCCGTGGTGGTGGTGGTGGGGTGTCAGGAGTTGAAGCTTTCGTGGATTTCCGTGATCTTGCGATGGAAAAAGGTGGTGAGGGAGTCGCAGAAGGCTTGCGATGGAGGGGGGTCAATGGAGCATGACCTGGGGTTGGTGAGTTCTTTGACGATGCTGAAGAGCTCTTTGCTGTTGTGGGCGTTGTTGTTGATGCGGTCTTTGTAGAAGGATCTTTTGGTGGTCCGGATGAGCTGGTGGTGCTTGCAGATGACTGTCTTGAGGGTGGCCTGGTTGCTCTCGCAATGTTGGTTCGTGGCACCACTTCTTCTCGATTTTCCGGCACTCTTGCTTGGAGTTGACAGCTTTCTGTTGCCTTGGTGTGCTGCCCGAGCCATTTGCCTCCAAGACAAGAGTCTTCCCTCCTTCTGGTTGTGATAACACTTTCTCCAGGATGGAGATGAAGAACCTGGGCTGGGAGGAGGTCACACCTCTGCCCTCGTAGGATTGCTAGTGCTTACAGTAATCAGGGAGGTGAGCCTCAAAGGTTTTTACCACCCTTGATATATAATCCCTTGCCCACTACTCAAGGATAAAGCCCTTCCCACCCTGTACCAAGCTGACCGACTGTAAAATTAGTTATTCAGGAGGCGTCCACCTTCAAGATGCTAGCCACACCTTTGAGGTGGGCTAGGAGGTCTCTACAGCTGAGAAAAGGTCCAGCCATGTTGGCAGACCTTGTGATTAGAGGGTTCTGGGTAGAAAAGTAACATACGCATACTGGATGTCGTCACCTCAGGGGTGGACTAGCCACAGGGACCAGTGGAACAGTAGCCCATTGGCCACTGTCCCTCACACCCTTAATGCCCCCTAAACTAGGATTTAAGGGGCTCCCCTGGCACCAGAACCTCAATTGTGACCTTGAATCTGTGAAGTAGCACAGAGAAGACGCCATCACAGACAACAGGACTTTGGACTCCGGCACAGCTCAGAGACGTGTGCCCATGGCAAAAACTCAGTGCCCCCAGCAAGAGGGACTTTAGTAGACACATGAAACTGAAGCAGATCCCAGACTGGTGGAACCAGTCACCTGCAACCTGCAGAAGAATCATTGTGCTGGGTCCCAAGAAGTGCAACCGGTTGGGTCCCAAAAAGTACAACCTGTTGGGTCCCTCTTGAGTGAGCCCAAAGAAAACTAGTGACCTGCTCCCCAGGAGTTGTAGTGAGGCTCACAACAAGTTTCGAGCTGCTGTAGAACTCCGGTTGACCTCCAGCCAACGAAGTACGTGTGGATTACTTTTGCCACATCCAGGGCTTGTTGGGCAGCAGCCCAGTAACTGACACGTCCCCGGATGTCACCAACTCCAGAGCAAGTCCCAATAATAGGGACCGATGTCGGCAATGACCCCACTGCTGAGATCCTGCATCCTTAAGAAGGCGCCTTCAACTAAGTGGCACGGCATCTTTGGCGCATCCCTCCAGTGATTGACAGCAGCAAGGCAACCTTTGTACGTGGAGCCACTGGGCATGGTGAGGGAGTGCCAGCTGTGGAATACAGGTCCTTGGACCCCCCAAGGCCTCTCTATTCACCAAGGGTAGAGGGTAGCTCCAAATGTGGTTTTGCCGAGTGCTGCATCTTCAATTGACAGCACTTACGGTTCATGATCTTTTCTAAGGACCGCAAAGCTGCCTCTGCACTGGGCTCCCTGGGCAAGGTATAAAGGTACTGTCTATAGAAACTTGGTCTAGAGGCCCCTCAGACCTTAACTCCAGGTGGGATCCACGTAACTCAACACACAAGTGACCAGTTGCACACTGTGCTTTCCCCCCATTGACTTCAATGGTATTTGTTTGACAACTAAAAGTGCATCTATCTTTAAACGATTAAAAAATCTGCACCTCTGACTGTATGTAAGATACAAAGTTCGTTTTGGTGTCTAAATTAGGATACAAATCTGCTTTGTTTTTTAAAAATTGGTGTTGGATATCTTTCAAGTCGTGTCAATTACTTATCATCCATGATGGTATTGTCAAATGCTTATCACATAGCCTGACTGCTCTTTGCCACTCTACCAGGACTGAGCTAAGGTTTACTGGTGTGAATCAGAGTTCCACTTCTGGGTCATGTGTTAGTATTACATGGTAAAACCCTCTCAGTCATAACACATAATACTGCCACCTTGCTATTCAGAGAGATTACGATTCAGAGATTGAGATTCGGAGATTGAGAGAGAAGGATTCGGAGACTGAGAGAGAAGGATTCGGAGACTGAGAGAGAAGGATTCGGAGACTGAGAGAGAAGGATTCGGAGACTGAGAGAGAAGGATTCGGAGACTGAGAGGGAAGGATTCGGAGACTGAGAGGGAAGGATTCGGAGACTGAGAGGGAAGGATTCGGAGACTGAGAGGGAAGGATTCGGAGACTGAGAGGGAAGGATTCGGAGACTGAGAGGGAAGGATTCGGAGACTGAGAGGGAAGGATTCGGAGACTGAGAGGGAAGGATTCGGAGACTGAGAGGGAAGGATTCGGAGACTGAGAGGGAAGGATTCGGAGACTGAGAGGGAAGGATTCGGAGACTGAGAGGGAAGGATTCGGAGACTGAGAGGGAAGGATTCGGAGACTGAGAGGGAAGGATTCGGAGACTGAGAGGGAAGGATTCGGAGACTGAGAGGGAAGGATTCGGAGACTGAGAGGGAAGGATTCGGAGACTGAGAGGGAAGGATTCGGAGACTGAGAGGGAAGGATTCGGAGACTGAGAGGGAAGGATTCGGAGACTGAGAGGGAAGGATTCGGAGACTGAGAGAGAAGGATTCGGAGACTGAGGCAGGCAGATTGAGGCAGGCAGATTGAGGCAGGCAGATTGAGGCAGGCAGATTGAGGCAGGCAGATTGAGGCAGGCAGATTGAGGCAGGCAGATTGAGGCACTGAAACAGAGAGATTGAGACACTGAAACAGAGAGATTGAGACACTGAAACTGAGAGATTGAGACACTGAAACTGAGAGATTGAGACACTGAAACTGAGAGATTGAGACACTGAAACTGAGAGATTGAGACACTGAAACTGAGAGATTGAGACACTGAAACTGAGAGATTGAGACTCTGAAACTGAGAGATTGAGACTCTGAAATTTTGTTTGAAAGACAGATTGTGGGAGAGTGAGATCGATAGAGCTCGATTGAGGCGGAGCTTTATTGAGGGAGACGGAGCGGAGCTTGATTGAGGGAGACCTCAGGATTGCGGTGTCCTGTTCCTAGGATGCTTGTGCAGCTGAGGTTATGTGTTGGTTCTGAGGAGCTGTGAAGCTGGGATACAACGTCCTGCATCATCGAGGGTTTGTTATGTGAACTCCAGCATCCAGGATTTGTCACATAGTCTAGGAGATGCTTTAGTTCCGGGGAGCTGTGAGGATGCGATGGGCAAACCTGCGTCGTTGAGGCTGCGATGAGAGATTTGTGATGCGAGGGCCCTGTGTTGGGAAAACTTTGCACAAGGACAGGTTCTGATGCAGGCTATGAGGTCCAAGCAGTTGCCTTACACTGATAGAACCCCCACAGTGACGGCGATGTGTCTCTTCTGCTCTGAATTGCGCTGTGCTGCAGAGGAGATGCATCAGTTCTGATGGGTCCATGGATGGCAGAGCATCTTCAGGCCCACTTCCAGGGGTCCAGGACCGGGGTGGCACCACTTGGCAGGATCCGACTCGGACGGCAGTGTCCAGGTACTGGATTCAAGGTTGTTAGTGCCTTTGGCCCCGGAGTCAGGAAGCCAGACAACTATTCCTTGGAGTAACTCTGGGGTCCTGGGTTCAACATATGCAGGCCCATTCCTTCTCACCCAGGCAAGCAGAAAGCAGGGCAGCAGTCCTGTAGAGTGACAGTCCTTTAAGCAGCATAGCAGTATTCCTTCCTGGTACACAGGTATACATAGGAGTGTACTGAAAATTTGATGTGTGGCCTAATGTATATATTTTTTTTAATATTTCTTTATTCACATTTTAATCATATAACATCTGCAGTAGTGTTACAGCTGCTCCACTTCACCAACAGCAACAATTAATTACAACCAACATGTAGTGAGGCATCCGGAAAATCAGAGAGGCAGTGGGTAGGAAGAAGACCATATCCATCCTCCTGGTGTCATGATTCAAAAGAATCCTGCAAGCCATCAAGGTGGAAGGGGAGCTGGAGGCCAGAGGGCAAGGTAAGCAACGTCAACACAGAGACCAGGTCCTAGCACTCTTTCATACAGGCATACATTCTGCATTCACACAGTCTGTACCCCCATTAACCAATGGTGGCCGCACTCCGCCAGGTGATATGGCTTAACTAGATGACACCTGTGATGGGGAGGGGAATTAAGTGTAATCAGGTGGTCCCCCGTAGGGTGGGTCCCTCCTCTTTCCCTCCTCTTCCCCCTCATGGCCATCTTCCACACAATCCACCATCTCATTTTCTTTCACAATCCCTCCCCGCATGTTAGTCTGTGCGGACACTCAGGAGGCGTTTCCCTCTGCCATTGCCCACTCCAGTATATCTGTCCTCCATTTGTCATATGACAGGGGCACTGCCTGTGCCAATAAATGGCAATACGGCTCCTGGCCAGCACCAAACCGTGGAAAGTGAACCTGCAACCCAATTTTTGTCCTCCTTGGGCAGCAGAAGAAGGCCAAGGAGGGAGTGTCGGATCGTCAGGGTAAGTCGGGCCTCCATTATCCAGGTCAACGAATGCACACCTCAATACGTGCATTACTGCCCATTCCCAAGTCAAAGTAATTTGGACACTACAAATAAGGTGTCAACTGGACTTCTGCACCCTCCCCTGAGGAGCTTTGGGAGATCAATAATCTGTACTTATCCAGCCAGCCGCCTCTTCTCCCAATTAGGTTCATCCATTGCGCCACCCTCCTCCAGGTCAAATTTATTTCAGGATCCCCCAGCTTAATCCTGCTGCACTTGCTAACTCAGATCAGCGAGACTAAAAGCCCATTGAGCCATCGAAACAGCATAGCCGGTAAAATATAAAGGGAGTTCTGCATTACATGCAGGCACCTAGGTAGCAGTACCATTTTGCTTAGGGCCAACACTCACTCCCCCCACCCTCCACTGCAGTACCATTTTGCAAAGGGCCACCACCTACCCCCCACTAGTGGGTGGACCTGCACGTCTTGTCTGCCAGCACCAGATGGCCACCTCTCCTCCCTCAACTTCTAACCTCTGTGCTGGCCGTGCACGGACTGTCGATAGTCAGTAATTGCACTGCAACAGGTGTCCTCAGGCATTTGAGTAGTATCCGCTCTCGGGGTGGAGAGGCCTCTACCCATACAGCACACCAGGTGCAGCTCCTCACTGGTTCCGGGTCTGCAACAGGCTAAGCCCAGCACCTCCACTCCAGAGGGAGGAGCAGGTGGGCCGGGCAGAAACGTTCTCCACAGAGGGTGATACCGCATGTTATCTTCGCCACCCCGCAAGCCAAAGCACTGAGGTGCACTGACAGGTCACCCCTGCCTTGCTCAGTGAAAAGTCAACTCGCCAGCACATTCCGGGCCTCACAGCAGCCCTGCGACGGGACCACAGCAGCAGATAGGTAGGCAAGCGCAGGTGGGCGAAGTCTGCTTGCACAAGGAGCTGAACTTCTCAAGGCCCACAGGTCCCTCGTGGTGCCACAAGGGGTAGGCTTCAGACTGCTGCTTTGTGCGACCAGTCGGCCATGTTGTCAGCTATGTTCGCCCCCTCAGGACTAATATTTATACCTGGGACTTGCTCTGAAGTGGGTGAAGTTTCTTGAGGTTTCCTGTTGAAGTCTGCAGGCATCCTGCCATCCCTGCCCTGGCTCCAGACTAACTGCAGGGGGCATGCTGCCCTTTATGTGGAAAAATGGCAAAGCCTATTCAAGTGTAAGTAGGGATGTGCCCAGCTCCGCCCTCCCATCCTAACAGTGATGGCCCATCCAGGCACACCTAAGCTCTATTGTGTGTGACTGTCTAGCAGAAATACACAAAGCCTAACTGTCAGCTACACCTAGCAAAAGGTTTATTTTGACAGGTCGAAGTGGCAGTTTTAAAACTGCACACTCAGGATGCTATGTCGGGCCTGGCACATGTTTGAAAGGCTACTTAAGTGGGTGGCACCACAAGTGCAGGCCCACTAGTAGCATTTACTTTACAGACCCTGGACATATGTGGCACCACTTTACTAGGGACATATAAGTAATTAAATGTGCCAACAGAGTGTAAGGCAATTCTACCATGTTTAGAGGAGATCGCACAAGCACTTAAGCACCAGTTAGCAGTAGTAAAGTTCACAAAATTCTAAGGCCAGCAAAAACAAATTTGACAAAAAGTGGGTAGGAAAAGTAAAAGGCAATATTTTATATAAATAAGTGTTAACATTAATGTGTTAAGTTTTGTGTACCAAATGTTTTTATAAACGGTAGAACATTTTGCCATGCAGTAGTGACAAATGGCAAGTAGCATATGTGGCCATGGTTTGTTGCTTTTAAACAGGATGGCAGTAAGGGACTCCAGTTTTTAGGTAAGAAATGTAGCGCTGCAGCAGCTGCATTTATGCAAATTGGAAGGGGACTCGTACTGCTCAAATATAATTATACAGCTCACTTGAGTAATGCCGATGTCTTCTGGGGCAAGTTGGCAGTTAAAATTAGCTGAAATATGAGTTTTTATATATTGAGAAGTATATGTCAATATATAAACTGTGTTAAAAAGAAAAACAATAAATCAAATTATGGCCACATATGAAAAATATTATGAAATATTAACTTCTCAGATTTCTAAACACAAAAAACATTATACATATATCAATAAATGCAATATATGAGATTATTTATAAGGCATCCATCTGTGCATTAACTCTTAGAAGTAGACCTATAAAAGAAAATCTGGAAAGAAAGATTTATGCAATATGTATTAAACCATATATTATAGGTTGTTAGAAGATAGTTGAGATAGTAATATCATACAAATCCACATATATAACATTTCAAATGGAGATATTCCTGACAATTCAACAGTGTTGAATTGGTGAGCAGTAAGTCCTACTTAAAATAAGTGTTAATGGGTTAAGTGTCAATTGTCTTAATAACAGCATGACTCTAAACAATAATACAAATGTCTTAAGGATAGGAGACAAAGAAGGAGAAAACATTTAAGTGTGTATATTAATAGAATATGTATTAGCTAGAAAGGGTTTCCAAATTTGGATGAAAATCCCAACATTATGTTGCAATCTGTAAATCAGCTTTTCATATGATGCCATGTTATACATTTCAATAAGCCATTCATCATGTATAGTATGTTGTGGTGTTCTCCAATGTCGTAATATACAAAGTTTTGTTACAGTGAGTGCGATAGCCATCAATTATCTTGTATGGTTTGTTAGATTTGGGAGATCAGTAACATCTTGTAATATAACTTATTTTCCTGTTAAAGGAATGGGCACATGTATAGCTCTGTGTAGAGAGGAAGCTATAGTAGAACAGTATTCCCTCAAAACTGGACATCGAATTAAAATGTGTAGGATACCACAATGCTCATGAGGACACCTCCAACAGGTAGAACAGTGTAATAAACCTGCTACCTTGAGTTTTTGTGGTGACCAGTACCAATTATGAAGAATTTTGAAAAGAGTAAATTTCATTCTTGCCTCTCTGATTCCTTTATCCATGTTCATAACATCCGTCCAGTCCTATTTGGAATACACTACATTAAGTAACCCTTGCCATTTGACGTGGAGTTGTGCTAGTAATGGTGATGTGTAGTTTATGCACAATGAGATTATAAAATCCAGAGACCGCTCCTTTCAATTTCCCCCAAGTTTTTAAGTATTGTACGACTGGGGAATCCTTAGGTATCCACCGAAATGGTCCTAGTCTACTAAGTAGAGCTTGTTTCAATTGTAAGTATTTCCCCTTTTCAGAGCTAGGGAGTTGAAATTCTATCTGAAGCATTGTAAAGGTTTTAAGCTTGCCTTCTAAAGTCAATAAATGATCCAGCATTAGAATACCTCCTCTCTTCCATGTATTCCAGGAAATTGTCTGTTTCCCTATTCTAATATCAACGTTATGCCATATGGGAGCCTTATTATGAAGCCTTAGGTTACTCTTAAAGAGTTTGTGGGCGTGTATCCATAACTTAAGCATAGACTGAATAATAGGGTTAGAAGTTTGTAAAGCAGGTGATTTATGAGTATACAACATTTGCAAACCTGAAGATGCCTGTAAAGATTGCCTTTCAATAAGAACTCATAGTGGGGAGGGGGTCATCCTGTCTTGGCCAAAGATAAACCAATTGAGATAAATGGAGGGCTGTATAGTAATGTTCAATGCATGGTAAACTATGGCCACCAGATCACCTGTGTGCAATCAGTTTGGAGATTTTGAGTCTAGGTCTCAGAGATCCCCAAATAAAGGTTTTAATACCTTTGTCAATGTCTTGCAATTTTGATATTTTAACTGTCAAAGGTAACATACCCAAAATATAAGTGAAACGAGGCACTATAATCATTTTCACTGCCTGGACTCTACCCCAAAGGACAGGTTAAGGTGGGACAATTTTTCATATTCTGACTGCTTTTTAGCAATGAATGGATCTAAGTTATCTTGAATCATACATTCTAAACCTGTGTTGATATAAATTCCCAGATACTTCAGGCAATCCGCTTGTCACTGAAAATTGTAGCCTAAGATAGCGGCTTTTGTTGTGCCCCGGGATAATGGGAGAGCTTCACTCTTATTCCAATTGACTTTGTATCCTGAAATGTTTGAGAAGCGAGAAATAGTAGACATGAGTGCCGAGAGCGAAGTAGGTAGATCCGTAAGTGTGAGTAATATGTCATCTGCATATAGAAGTAGTTTTGAGTTGCCTGTTGGTGTGAGAATGCCTGCTATTTGTGAACACTGTCTTATTGCTGCAGCCAGTGGTTCAAGTGCAAGAAGAAATAAGAGAGGCAATAAAGGGCAACCCTGGCGGGTACCTCTTTGCACAAAAAAGGTTTTTGAAAGGAAACCCCCACAATTCACTTGTGCAGATGGTGTCTCATGTAACCATTTAACCTTAGAGATAAAATCATGACCTAATCCCAACCTGTGCAATGTACGGAACATATAACTCCATTCAATGCGGTCAAAAGCCTTCCCGGCATCTAAGGATAATGCTACTCTGTCTTCTCCAGCATCCTTGGAAAACCAAAGTATGTGAGCCTAATTGCGGAGATGGCTACAAGAGTTTCTGCCTGGCATGAATCCAACTTGAGAATTTATGTATGAGTTTAGATATAACGTGTTTGAGTCTTTTGGCAAGAATGGTGGCTAATAACTTTGAATCTGTATTCAGAAGAGAAATCAGACAATAGTTACTGCCGTATAATGGATCTTTCTCAGGTTTGGGAAGGACAGTTATGATAGCTTTATTTGAGAGTGATGAGAGACTAACAGTTTTTTCTGCTTCTTTATAAACCTCATAAAGGGCATCTATTGCTTCTGGTTTTACCCAATGGTAAAATTACCCACGAAAACCATCTTCTCCCGGTGCTTTATTGTATGGGAGACTGGAGATTGCTTGTGAAATTTCATCCTTTGTTATTTTGCCCGCTAGTATGAGCCGGTCCTGTTCATTGAGACAGAGGAGTGTTATTTTATCAAAGAATTCCTGTTCTTTGAGGAGGTCATCATCCACTTCTGAACTATATAACTTGGCATAATAATCTGCAAACATATTCGCTATTGCTTGAGTCTCAGTTATTAGTTTACCCTCAGGGTTATATTTAGCTGGAATAGCTGTCATTGCTTCTCGCTGTTCTAATCGTGCCGCTAGTAAATAGCCTGCTTGTTCTCCTTGTTAGTAATTGCGAGCCTTAAGTCCATATAGCATATATTCTGCTTAGGAAGTATATAGTGTATTAAATTCCATTTTAGCTTTTTCCAATCTGCATCTGGAAGTTTCAGTTGGATTACTAGAATGAGTATGTGTCAGTGTTTTGATATAATTTTCCAAAATGGCCTGTTCTATTCTGCGTTTATTTGTTATGGCAGAATCCCTCATAATTTGCCCCCTAATAGTGGGTTTTTTTTGACAGTGTAATTTCTAAAATATCACAATCCAGTACTTGTGGTGTAATAGAATGTGAAATAAGGAAGTAATCTATTCTAGAATGGGAATCATGTACTGTCAAGTGATATGTAAACCCCTTATCTGATGGATGTAGTAAACGCCAGATATCAATCAAACCATGATCTTCTCTGATGTCTCCCAGTATG
The DNA here is from genome assembly GCF_031143425.1 of Pleurodeles waltl. Classification (NCBI taxonomy): domain Eukaryota; kingdom Metazoa; phylum Chordata; class Amphibia; order Caudata; family Salamandridae; genus Pleurodeles; species Pleurodeles waltl. The sequence goes on from NC_090444.1 coordinate 725,163,843, forward strand.
GCTCTATCTCTACCATGAGTTGTGTCCAGGGGACCTGTTCTGTCTAAGATCACATCTGATGCAAGATTCCAATCGCCTCCCAAAACTATTCTGGAAATTCCCTTTTCTGTTAGAATTCTATTTAGATGAAGGAAAATGGGGGCTTTAGTCCCAACAGGGGCATTAATGGAACCCATGCCTAATATATTATTACCAACTTTAAGCCTGGCTCAAACAAATCTACAATCCTCATCTGACCATGACTGTAGTATTTGGCATTACAGTGTTTTCCATATTAGAGTGGCTACACTACTTTTCCTAGTAGTAGTGTGGGATGTAGCATCTCCTGATATGTGGGAAGGGGATTTGCAGCTGTAAAAAATTTGGCCTACCCAATCTCGTTTTCGAGTCTCCAGGATGAGCAATGTCTGTATGTTTGGAGGCTAAATAAGAAAAAAATGTCTTCCTTTTGATGTAATTAGTAAAGCCATTGACATTGAGAGAGACAATTTGCATAGGACTTGTTGTCATGACGACGACTGGAAATGTAAGAGTGTATTTGTACTGTGTGAAACCGAGTCAAAATGCTAAGAAAGGGAAAAGGAAGTAGATAAATTATATGGTAATGTGATAATGGGAACTTACTGGAGGAAAAAAAAAATCTGGAGTATAGTAAACCTGAAACAAATATGTGGAACTATAATCCTAAAATATTAACACTAAACTCTAAATGGTGTAAGTACACCGTTCTAAATGCTAGAATGTAAGAGAACACTGCAGATCAAAGAATGTATCTTTCATCAGTGGGTCTAAACCTCAATTCAAAACCCAGACTCTGCAGGGGAGGAAAGAAAAACCATTCATGGTAAATGGATTATAAGAAAAACCACTCCTTGGAGTTATAAAATCTATCCAAGAGAAAATCTGTATATACAAATACAGTAGGAAATGTACATGGTTATTGGATACAATATATGAGGATAGGAAATTAATCATATCCATCAGAATGAATAACTGCAGTAAAACAGTAATAACATTATATAAATACATAGCATGTACAAATATACTCATCTGGCTGGGAGAAGTGATAGTGGAAGGTTGAGCATCAGTTACTTTATTAAAAGACGTGGATGACTTTAGAGGTGATCTCGATTTGTCTCTGGGATTTTCCTGTGTGAGTACCTCTACGCAGTGGACTGCTTTATCTCTGTCAAACTGCTTCTTAAAGGTACAGACGTGTAATCTACTGGTACGATAGCTTTGTGGATCATTCTGTAATTGAAGCGGACTATTCATCGATGTTTTGTTCAGGGGTGGTGGTGTTGAGTCCATATGTTGGTCATCCAAACTGTCCAGGAAGAGTACCAGATCCTCTGTGTAATCCCTTGATTTCCCATCCATTGTGATCCACATTGTGGCAGGTTCTAAAAGCCCATATTTGATATCCCATTTGTGAAGTCTTGGCCTAAGTTGCAGGAACACTTTTCGTTTGGCATTGGTTTCAGTGCAGAAGTCTGCAGCAATAAATACTTTATGGCCTTCCAAGTCATACGGACGATGTTTATGAGCAGCTGTTAATATTTGGCAGACCTGTTCATGACGTAAGAGGCATGCTATAATCGGTCTATGTCTAGATTCAAGAGTTGAAGTTGAAGTTCTTGATTGAATTCTGTGAGCTCTCTGAGACTCAAGGGGATACTCAAAAGATATGTTCAGTAGCCGCAGTATTAACGTCAGTAGCAAGTTCTTCACATCGTTATTGACTTCCATTTTTTCTGGAATTCCATAAAAACGATTGTGATTTCTTTGGGCCCTGTCTTCCAAATCTATAACTTTTTGTTTTAGGTGCCAGATATCCGGACCCCAATACTCCGCATTATCTAATTTCTCTTCCCAAAAAATTGTTCTTTGATCTAAAATTTCCACTTTGGTATGAATAGAGTTTAGATCCATCCGTATTGTCTTCATTTCTGTTGCAAGATCTGAAATTTTGACATCCATAGATCCCAATCTTTGCCCCACGGCAGAGATCTCTTTTAAAATAAGGTCCATAGAAACAATGTCTTGTGGGACAATAGTAGATGTGCCTGGAGGTACAGTGTTCCCTACTATTTGTGTAAACAAAGGCTTTCTATTAAATTTGCTACTGGCCATACTGTTATACTTTAATGTTAAAGACAATAAATAAGTACAGCTTAGTAATCAAATATGATAGCCAATCGACTTACAAAGTAGGTAGATATTAACACTGTAAATGGTGACCGACATCTGGGATTTTTAAATTATGGCTATATGTTTTCAAGCGGGCGTCACTGAAAAACAGTGCCTCAGAAATGTTGTACAGTTTTCGCCTGCCTAACCAAATTCACTTTATCCTTCTTTTCCTCCAAACATGTTGCTTACAAAACCTTTTGTGTCCCTCAAACAGCTCTCTAGTTCCCTTCTCTATTATCAATCTCCACCAGTGCTTCCGCTTCCGGACTCACTAGATGTGTCCATTCTTTCAAAAACTTCAGCGTCTTTGGGTACTTTACCTGAACTGGTACATTTAGAAAATGTACTCCATAACATTTTGCTATCTGTACTACCCACTGACTTGAGGTTTTCTCCATCCATCATATTACAAAGTGGGTGAGTCTTCCACCCAGTTTAATGAGATACATAAAGGGTCTTTTTGCAAAATATCTTGTGCTTCTCTTGCCCTTCGGTCACCCCTCGATGATCTTCCTCTTCGCCTTTGTCGTTCTGGGTAAAATACTTGTTTATAGTAAACACCAAAGGGTCTAAATCCTCACGAGAATGAAGCTCTTGTGGTACCATAACCGTGGCTGGAAAGCTGACCCCGCGTTCTCTTGGCCCTGCCATGAACCTCATAATGTCTCTCTTAGCCTTCTCTATAAAAAGGTACTCACATATCCAGCCATATGTTTAAATATCCTTTACCAAATAATAAACCAGTGGCCTTCATTTCTGCCTCTTTATTGGCCAGTTGTGCAATCTTGGGGTCTATCTGCATGAGGATAATCGACCTCCTTCCAATACATAGTGCACCATTAGAATTTCCCAGCAAGCAAACTGCTGCCTGAACCCATTGCCATAATTCCTCAACATTTACCTTAGAATTGCCTATTTACACATCCTCATATAAATCAAATATCTTGGTCAAAGGACCAAACGCATCCAGAAGTCTTTCTAGACATCCTTTTTAGACCTTCATCCAAGCACTTCCTTGGGTCTCTCCCAGTGTTATTCAGGAATGCAATCAATCTAACTCTGTGGTGTAAACTATCTTCTCTAAGGAAGGCCTTGGACACTGATAACTTTCTGTTTCGGACCGCTTTAGGTATCTCGGGCCTTAGCCAATATTTCACATATTGGGCTTCATGATCTGCTGGTGTTCATTGAGGAGAAAAGGGATGTTGTATTAAATAAGGGTCAAACATGTTTTCCTCCAATGTGTCAAACAATCACAAGTCTCTTAAGTCAGAGGAGGAATTTAACTCAACATTCCCACTTGTAGGGGGACACATCACAAGCCACCACTTTGATTCCCTTTTTTTGGCCTCTATAGTCACCTTCTCATCCAACCCCAAATGAGTTCCCCTTTTCCTCTTTGCCTGAGGACCCTCTTGCCCTTTATTCTTTTGAGCGCCATCGCTGTTCTCCACATGAGAACTTAACCTTTACTTCCTCCATGGACCGTGTGAGTCTCTTTACTTTTAATTTTAGATACATGTATTTCCATGCAATCATCTAATCTCTTTCCTAATTGAGATGAAAAAATAGTAAAAGCTTTATCAACACAAGCCTGTACCTTCTCATCCAAACTCTGTCCTTCCGCTGCCTTAGACTCCATTTTATTAATTTCCACAATATATATTGTAAGAACACTAATTCACCTCGGTGTCTTCCGCACTAACTTCTGTTCTCAACCATTGCTTCTGACAGAATAAAACATCCTTTATTTAGCCCTAAATATGGCGGACTTGTAGCTATTTTTTATAATATGCAACAAGATCAATCCAAAATAGCCACCAGCACCATAGACGCTATTATGGCAAGCCACAAAGACTCAAATACCAATTAGAGCCCAGACCAATGCATGTTACTCTCTCGCAGCATGCTGTAATTTAACCTCAGGTAAATCGTATCTTGATTATGCGTCCACTCGTATTTAAGCATATTATGACTTTCCTTCATGCGTGTCAGGCAGTAAACAGCTTTGTTGTTGTGCGGCATTATAAAGTGCACATGCTGCCAAAGCTGCCTCGGCTCACGCAGCTTTGCAGAGCAGCCAGAGTGGAGCTAAATCAGTCGCACACGCGAATACAGTCCGCTGTGCTTGCGCCGCTCTGCATCATTTAAAAATCCTGCATTGAATATCCATACTAAACTTTTTATTGATATTTTGTAATTATACAATGCAATTATATTAAAGGAAACCAGCAATGTACTTTGGTGGAAAGCAACATGACACATGCCTCAAACAAAATACTGTTGCAAGTATATTATGCCGTCAGTACGCTGATGTACATAGTTGAACACACACCAGTAAACCCATTCTATATGGTAACTTTTGGAGCTTAATTCTAATTAGGTCACAGTTTTAAGTTTACTTAGTGGCATGGTATGCAATATTACTCTATGGCAGCTCCTACTTTACAAGAGTTTTGTTCTGTGTTGTAGCGAATCGATATTAGCTTTTTTTTTTGGGACTCAGGAGATTAGCTTAGCCTTTTAGTTTGCAGGCTGGTGCCCCAGTCACCTAGTGACTTTTAACCTACTTAGTGTGCTCTGTTTTAGTCCATTTATTTTATTAGTTATTTTAAGATGGCTGCCATTGTTTATAGTTAAAAAATGTTTTTATTTGTGTTATCAGTGCCACTCTGTGAAAGCGTCACTATCAGCATCATAATCAAGTGATGTAGGCAGGTATTCACGTAATGTCCCTTTCTCACTCACGTGTGACAGGAACATAATGTACACTTGTTAGGGTTTGTTTATATAATTGCCGCCACAAGTCTGCCTCCTTATCAATTGTTTGGGAACATACCTGCGTCAGGCGTCCTACATGATCTTCATAAATACATCTGACACAAACGAGGTTATCAGAGGATTCTTTCCAGATGCAATCTACACTGCATGCCACCTTGCTGCAGAACTCAGCCTTCCTCTCACCACAGAGTCTGACCAAGAGAACTGATTCTAAGATAACAAGGGTTTGGGGGAGCTTCTTATGGATATGGTTTCATACCTAGCTCTCGTTAGGTTAGAGATTAGGGTCTCTATGCTAGGGATTTTGTATTTAATGGTTATTGCAAGATGGTGGGGGTCTTCGTATTCACGACTCATCTTCACAATCATGCTCTTATTGTTCGTTATACTAATCATTGCAGCTCATGCATTTTACCGTAGATTGCAGTATTTTCAGTAAACATATTAAACTCTACTTCATCTCTTTCATTGCTTGTGTGCGACAGAGATTTGTTGATAACGTGAGAAAAGGGTAACTTCCGTTCTACCACAACTCCCCTCAGATATCGCAATCTAGAGTGTATGCGTAAGACTGCCAGAAATCACCTTTTACTGTTTGGATTTTTTGGTGAGGTACTGCTTGTGAACCGGGAGGTTTGGGCCGACAGCTGTGACTTGTTTGTAGAAATGGCTTAGTCACCTACAAACAAAAGTGCTGTCATCCCCAAACCAGCAGCCTCATCTAAGAGTGAGATTCCAGCTACAACAGTGTCTTACGCTGGTGAGGCTAGCACTTGCTATAATAACAGATCAATTCTCTTTGCTAAACATATAACCATAATGACATGATAAAAAACGTAATCGACCGTCTTCGTAACGACCTTTCGCAGCTGTTCATTCTGTATCCCAGTGCAATACCATTTAAATCGCCAAACGCTAGTAACCTCAAGCACTCAATACACAAAAGCACAACATAGTCATCAAGATTAATGGTTATGGCCTGTTGCTTCAGCCTGTCCCTTGGACTCTCTTCTGTCTCAGCACTACCCCCGGTCTCATGTAATGGAGTGAACTGGAAGTCAGATAAAATAGTATCTCAAAAATTTGCAATGGGTTAGTTCCGCAGCCCAAGAGCATCTTTCCTGTGTAAAGTCACACTTTCTGCTTGTCCCCAATTGGTCATTGATTGTTTCCACACGGTAGCCAGTAGGGACTCAAAGGATTTTGATTTGCAGGTAATAAGACATTTAGCTACTATGAAACCCAAGTCCAGAAAGAGGGAAGTAACCCTATGTTTCTTGCTCCTACAGTACAGATACTTCCCACTTATGCAAATCTAGGCGTCCAGTTCAGGGAGTTAAGCGTGTTGTGATACCAGACCAATATGTATGCAAATGAGGACAAGTCCAAAGCATATGTAATAAACCAGAATCTGCCTGTTTGCACTAGGGGCAGGCTGCATCTTCTCTACTATAGAATCTATTGCTGTTAGCCTGGGTAAGATACGCCCTATGAACTATAAAAAGCTGAATAAGTTTAAATCGGGAATTGCGTGGTACATGTTTTGGCCTTCTAATGAGGCGATCCATTCCTTATCAGTGCAAGGACGCTGTATGTCTGCTCCAGCGGTGCTGGAAACTGAGGAGTTGTGGGGAGTGTGAGCTGAGCGACTCTGCAAACCACCGTATGAGGTGACTTCCCCTGCACATCACATGTAATTATTGGATAGTCAGATGCATAGGAAGTTCTGTGGTCACATCTCCCCAGTGATGTCCAAAAGTGGCGAGTAATGATTTATGAAACAAAAACTTGAGCAGGGGGGGGGGGGGGGGGGAAGTCTGTCCTCATCCATTAACATCTCATATGTGGCTGACGTGCCTTTTCTATACAGTGCCCTCAGTTTATGTAGACCCACAGGGTGCCTCGACATCAACTCCGCAGATGACGTGGGCTTCCCAGCCCTTGGCTTACCTAACAGTGCTAACCCCGGTGGATATGGGATCACATGTTTAATAGCCAGCATATGATAAGATCGAAAAGCCACACCCAATAGCTGTGATCAGGCGCCCGCGTGCAAGGGTGAAACAGATGTAGAATGGTGGGTAGGTTCCAACTAGGTAAGGATGTGGCTGTGTCTGACAGAAGAAGGCCCACCAGCCATTTAGCAATCCATTTGGTTTTGGGCCGCAAGGTAGCAATGCTCAAATGAGGAGCAGCTAAAGACCTCCCTTGTCTGTAGGCGAATAGTTTCATCTGTGCTACCCTGCATCTTGATTTATTCCAGAGGAAGTCTCAGACTTGTTGGTCAAATGCACAGAAAAATGCAACAGGTATGTAAATGGGAAGGTTGGTGAAGAGAGATAAAAGGTGGGATAAGACCACCATCTTCAATAAAGCCACTTTCCCTGTCACGGCCAGATGCAGCGTGTGCTAAAATACCATTTGGGCTCGCAGAGATGTCACTGAATGAGTGACATTGCCCTCAAATCGTTCTGTCGTAGTGGTATACCTGCACCTCCAAATATCAGAATGTATGTCTTTGCCTTTTCAATTGTACCATCTAGAACAATGCATGGATCGAGGACATCCGGGAGAAAGGGGAATAGACATGACTGCTTCCAGTTTACATGCAATCCGGAAATGGTTGCAAAATTGGTTAGCGTTGCAGCAATCGTGGTAGGAGTGTGCGTGTCAATATATAGTAGCATGTCGTCCATCACCTAGCTTGTCCGGTCTTGATGCTTTGCCAGCGCTAGTGCTTAAATCACCAGCAAAAGTAGTAGGGTTTTAACGGCAGCCCTGTCTCGTTCCTCTATGTACGCCTGTGTTATCTGACATCAGGGGCCCTGTCTTGACCCTGAACAGGGGATCAGTGTATAAGAGTTTTACTAGTCGGAAGAAACATTGTCCTATGCCACATCGAGACAGCACAGTAAAGATACCTCCATTCCAAGAAATCGAAGGCCTTTTCAAGGTCTAAGACCAAGCACCCAGCTCAAGGCCATGCTTGATGAACATAAGCCATGACTCTTACGTTACGTATTACGTGTGGGGAGAAACACATTTTGATCTCTATGTACCAAGGATGGGACCAGAGGTGCCAATCGATCTGCAAGTATCTTCGCCAGAACTTTATAGTTGGTGATGAGTAATGCTGGTGGCCTGTAGGAGCTAAGAAGTACTGGTTCTTTGTTGGGTTTAGGTAAAGTGATGACTGTCTCTTCCCTCTGGGAGGCAGATAGAGTACCTTTAGTGAGGGCCTCAGTGTACATTTCCAAAGAATGTGATGTGTAAATTTTGTATAGATCCACCGGCAGAGTGTCAGGCCCTGGAGACCTACTGGAAGCAAAAGCCTTGATTGCATCTTGATTTTCTACCAACGTAATAGGGCCATCTAGTGCCTCACTGGTCTATTGTAATGCAGGGCAATGTCAGGTTGGCAAAGAAGGAATCGCAGGCACCGGAGTTCACGTTCATTCAGGAATGATGCACTTGTGTATAATGACTTGTAAGTTCATTGTTGATGGAGAATTGTGTGTAAAAGAGTGGACCCGTTGCAGAACATACAGCCATTTTAGGCTGTTAAGGCTGTTCCTGGTAAATAAGCCACGCCAAGTGTCGCCCAGCTTTCTCTGTTGTGGCGTGAGTGTGGGCTGAGTGTGCAGCATAATTTAGACATTGCAGCTTTTCTAGCAGTGTAACATGTTCGCTCTGTGCCTGTGCCAGCCCCTCTACAATAATGTGGTCCCCAGGTAGCTGAGTTTCCAGGTCCAATAGTGTGTGTTCTACCCTAGATTGGTCTCTGTTAATGAGTTGCCTCATGTTTCCCTATACTCCCAGGCAGTGTCCCTGCGAAGTCAGCTTAAACACACCCCATTCTATCAACTTATTTGAAGCTTTACCACTATTGTCTTTAAAGTAGTGGGTGATCACAGCTGCAAGGGAAGCTCTGAATGGGGGATCTTTCAGTAGTGCTTGCTGTAGGTGCCAGAGAAGAATGGGGGTGGGTCGCTCACCCATTGTAGTTGTAAAATATGGGGATTATGATGGCATGCATGCATCCCATGTACTTCACCTGTTTGATAGATGGGAGCAGCGACTGTGTGCCTGCCAGCCGGTCTATGCATATATATAATAATTTGTGAGGTGCAGAACAGAAGGAATATACCTTTGTGTCTGGGTTACGAAAGTGCCACATGTAAACCATTTGCCACTGCTGAAGCCAATCTGTCAACATTTGCTCGTTGAAGGTCACTATTGTGCGATGTAGTGGGGGATAGGAGTGATCAAGTGCGTTTTCTGATATACTTTTAAAGTCCCCTCTCAGAAGACACTGCAGGTCATTCTGTCGCAATAGCCTAGTAGAGATCACACTAAAGGATGGATCAGAGTTTTTGGAAGTAAATAGAACCTACTAGAACTGATCCACCATATAGACTGCCCACCACTATTACATACCTACCCTCTGAATCTAGTAGGGTGTCCTCTACCACAAATGAGGTTCTGGGACTAACCCTTGTTAGCACAACCTGGGCACAGATGGAGTAGTTGGTAGCAAACACCTGCCTGCGCTAGCGTCGTAGTTTTGAGCTTTCAGTATGAATGAGCTGTCTCTCTTGCAATATATGTGGAGTTGTGTTTCAGATAGGAATAAGCTGCATGGCGGCGCAATGGCGTATGCATGCCCCCTCACGTTCCATGTAAGTATATTAAAATGGGTCATGTGTGATGGTAAGCATTGTTCACTCTCTGGGTGCTTTGCTAAGCTAAAGTGTGGCTGCATGCATTGTGTACAAGAAGCACCATCACTGGGGATCCGGGTCAGGGGAGAATCATGAGTCATAACTAAAAACATATAGGCCCTCATTCTGACCTTGGCGGGCGGCGGAGGCCGCCCGCCAAAGTCCCGCCGTCAGGTTACCGTTCCGCGGTCGAAAGACCGCGGCGGTAATTCTGACTTTCCCGCTGGGCTGGCGGGCGGTCGCCTTCAGACCGCCAGCCAGCCCAGCGGGAAAGAGGCTTCCACGATGAAGCCGGCTCGGAATCGAGCCGGCGGAGTGGAAGCTGTGCGACGGGTGCAGTTGCACCCGTCGCGTATTTCACTGTCTGCGCAGCAGACAGTGAAATACATGTAGGGGCCCTCTTACGGGGGCCCCTGCAATGCCCATGCCAGTGGCATGGGCACTGCAGGGGCCCCCAGGGGCCCCGCGACCCCCCCCTACCGCCATCCGGATCTCGGCGGTCCGACCGCCGGGATCTGGATGGCGGTAGGGGGGGTCGGAATCCCCGCGGCGGTGCAGCAAGCTGCGCCGCCGCGGAGGATTCAATGGGGCCGCGGTACACTGGTGGGACCCCGCCAGTGGTGCCGGTCCGACCGCGGCTTTACCGCCGCGGTCGGAATCCCCATTGGAGCACCGCCGGCCTGTCGGCGGTGCTCCCGCGGTCCTCCGCCCTGGCGGTCAAAGACCGCCAGGGTCAGAATGACCACCATAATCTTTAAACAAAAGAACAGGAATACCAAAAGAACATAAAAGCAACAGAAATCCACTGAAACCAATTGATAAATTCAACTCAACAAGAGTAAACCCGTCATGTGACTGATAGGGTTAGGCTAGGTAGCCAAGGAGCACCCCATATTGTTACTTACAGGAGCCCTTGCAAGTGGCAGATCCTATGTCGTTGCTCTGCCAGTGTGTTTGTGAGAGCTAGAGAGATTACCCACCATCTGTTCTGGTATCGGCACCCTCTCGTTGTCCCTTGCCTTTGCAGGAGAAGATAAGCAGTTGAATTGCGCAATACAAGAGAGGGGCACAGCAGTGCATGCTCCTGCTGCCATAGCAGGATTCAGCAGTCAGGCACTACAGTCTTTAGGTAAGCTCATCAGATGTTTTTGGCATAATATCATGTAGTGCTGATGAATGCACTTTAGAGGGCCACTTGGTTGAAGAACCGTCTTCGCTGCTGGGTTTATCAGCTCAGTCTTCTAATACCGAGCCTTAGTATTGTTCATGTATCACAGCAGCACTCTGCAAAGCTAGCTGCCTTGCACAGATGACCTGGTTCAGGTCAGGCGCGTCTCTCATCCCCCTAGAGTGTCGCAGTCAGGAACATTTTCTGTCTCATCCCGGAAATGCTCATTTGTGTCGCTGTTAGATCATGCAGTGCAGTCAGCAGCTGTATGTCCCATCTCCTCCAACCAGTCCCATGTGTCTTTAGGTGTGTTGAAGAAGTGACTTCCCAGATGTCAAGTTTGCGAAATTGACGCCTGACTGCGAGAAAGGAACTGTTGTTTCGGTACCATTATAGTGTAGTCCTGGAAAAGGGGGACCTTTACGTTATTCACCAGTCTCCTGTGGTTTGCATGACTCATGCAATATAACATCTGTCTCAATGGTGTAGTAATCAAAATAAGAACTGTCTAGGGATAGCGCCCGGTGGTGGATTGCGAGTCGGAACTCTGTGGGCACGTTCCACTGAGAAAAATTATGAAAAAGTGTCTTGAGGTAGCAGCCGCATCAGCCACTGATCCATGTGTGCAACTGCATCCATTCCCTCTTCTCCCTTTGGATATACTATGTGTATGTTATGGCGTGAGCGGCCCTTTGCGTCCTCCATAGGGCACTCCAGTGTCTCCACTCGCTCCAACATCAGGTGCATGGAAGAGTCAATTTCACCGGCTTCCGCTTGAAGCTCCACAATGGCCAGTTCTGCAGTATGGACTTTGTCTGCCAATTTGGGGTGATCTGCATGCAGCAGTGTCAAGTCTTTTATTACTGCGTCTATTTTACTTTCCAGCGATGTCCGCGTGGTCTCGGGACTATTGCCAAACTTCTCCACTGCTGCAAAAACTGAATTCAATTTGTCACTGATGGAGAGCTGGGGAGCGGGATCATCTGATGAACCAGCTCCACCCAGCATTTTGTCATGGTCAATGAAGGGCCTCGGGAAGGCACCCTGCTGTGCTGCTCGTGGACGACACAGGTCACCATTCCCTGGCTGATCAGTGTGATGCAATGCCACACCACCACATAGGATACTTGTGTCCTTACAAAGCAGGGTGAAAGAAACAGCAACTAGGTCAGTAATAATTGAACATTTGTTCCGTTCCAGGAGGAGCTAGATTCCTTTTTTCACATAATACAGGGCATCAGTCGCTGAAGTGGTTATCAGTTGTCTCCCCGGACCCTGTTGTGAAGAGGACCTGCTTCTCAGTGCCTTTCTACTCTTCAGGCACAGTAGCACGTGCAGCCCTGTGTGTTACAGGTAGTGGTATGTAGCGGGTGAGAGATCACTCCTGTTATAGACGGCCTGCTTACTCGCATCACCTCAGCGCCCAGTTGTTGCAGAACTGCAACAGGTTATTTAGTGTTCTGTCAGGTGCTCAGTTGTGGACAGCCTCACTTTATAGTTGTTCCAGATCACTCCCAGGTTGTTGGGCACATCGTATTTTCGGCTATCTTTGATAAGCTGCTCCTAAGATATGCATTCAAAGGGTGTGACAGTTAACAGTAGTCACAGTCTTCAACATTACTTGTTGGTTGTCAGTGTGTGCAATGAGCAGAAGGGCTGCTTACTGCGCCTCACAGAGCACTGCAGCACGAGTGGCCTTGGCTCTAGATATGCCTGCAATTCAGGTGATTGAAGCTAAATAGTCAATTAGAGGAGGGCTGTAGCAGGAGCAATGTTTGATATATGCTGAACCACCCTCTATTTCAAGGCAGGAAGTAAGCTTTAGCAAGCCTGTTAGCCAGTGTATGATGGTGCAGGATCTAAATAGTTAGACTTTTTCAAATGACGAGCACTCATAAGGTCCGAGTTGACGAGCAGGGGGAGTCGCCTCGTCAGTGTGACAGTTGTAACGCCCAAAGGAGCAGCACCCCTCCCCGGCAATTTGCAATGCCCTGCTTACTTTTGTAACCGGCAGCTCAGTCGACCAGCGTCTTCCCCTCCGCAGTCGGAGCAAGGAGCAGTGAGTGGCAGCATGTCAGTGAGGTGGAGGGGAGGAGAAGCCCTGCAACAGTGATCCCTTTTGCAGCTCACTGTTGTGAGCTGCAAAAGGGGGAAAGAATGAAAGCCGCGAGGGCAGCACAACGTCTATTCCCCGGGGCTCAAGGCCGGTAAGTTCTTCATGCGTGCAGCATCTACCGACGGCTCACAGGCTGTCACGGTCTGGCAAAAAGGATCCCTGCAGCCCCCACACCCCTCCAGCAGTCGGGATCTGCACTCCACTCGTGGGCCGCACCACAGCTATCTCAGTTCGGTTGGCAAGACAGGCCTCACCACAGGTGCACAGTGGCCAAGAGACTCGCGACCCCGGACCTCGGGAATGGAACTAGGGGCTCACCTACTTAATTGCCGCAGCTTGGCTCCTATGGGGAAGGTCTGCAGTGTAACGGATGCAGGCCTGTTCTTAGGCCACAACGGTCTCAGGCCGCACCTCCATCATTTGCTTTCCCCGGCATGGGCGTAGGAAGTGTGGGGGACGCGGGGGATGTATCCCCCCCAGATTTTGGAGGGTGGGGGACACGGGGGACTAAGGTGGGGGGAACAAGGGGACACAATAATTTCCCCACTCACATCTGTCATTCAGAGGGCCATTAGCGCACAAAAGCGCTACTTACGATAGCCCTGTACAGACAAATCCTCCAAGCTGATGGTAACCAAATGAAGGTGAGTCAGGGGGCCCCCTGCGCCCTCTGCCCTTTTGTCCTGTTCTAAGGGTGCTCATAAGAACAAAGGGCACAGGAGGAGAAAAGAGTTTTGGATGATTACTGTCACCTGCTGCCTTGAAGAGGAGCACTGCAGGATGCCTTCAAGAGGAGCTGCAAAACAATGAGGAAGATCTAAAGAGAGAACAGAGTCCCACTCACCGTGATGCCTGCAGGCTAGAAAGGAGACTCTGTGAAACACAGTATTTGTATTTGCCTAAGATCACACCAGTTGGTGAAACAGTGAAGTCGAGACTAAGCCCAGATTTTACATTTTTACACAACAATTTAGCTATTAGAAGGGTATATTTTTCTAACATTTATGTTTAATGTTTTGTTTTCTAGGTAATGAAGTGCTTGATTACAGCGTGGCTAACAGGGAGAAGCCATATTTCATTTTGGGCCGTTATGCCTAGCGTTATTATTTATGTTGTTGATATCGTTACATACTTCAGCATATTGAAGTATATTATATTTTCTCTATCTTTTCTTCACTCTACTCTGAAACAATCTACCCTATGCCACTGCACCCTACACCACTTTTCTCCACTCTGTGCCACTCTACGCCACTGCAATCTATGCTGTACCTCTCCACTCTACACCACTGCAATCTATGCTATTCTACTCTAACCACTGTACACTATACCTCTGCACTCTGCCAGTGCACTATTCACCACTTTACTCAAAACCAATGCACTCTATCCCACTGCCAATCTACTCTGCACCACAGCACTCTATTCCACTGCTTTCAATGCCACTGTACTCTGCACCACAGCACTCTATGCAACTGCACTCTGTCACTCTACAATACACCACTGTACTCTGCGACCCTCTAATCTGCAACATTGCACTTTCTGCCACTGAACTCCACGCCACTCTACTCTGCACCACTGCACTCAATGCCACTGTGCTCTGTCCCACTGCACTCTTTTCTGCACCACTGCACTGTAATCTACTCTACACCACTCCACTGTAGGGCACTTCACTCTACTTTGAAATCATCTCCTCTATGCCACTGCAATCTACGCAACTCTATGCTATGCCAGTCTAATCTATCTTGCACCACGCCAATGTACCCTGCACCACTCCAATCTGCTCTTCACCACTCTATGCTACTGCACTCTACATCACTATGCTCCACTCTGCAACAATCTACTCTTCACCACTGTACTGTACTCTGCAGCAATCTACTCTATGCCACGGCACTCTATGCAACTCTAATCTACTCTAAGCCACTCTTCTCTACTCTGCATCACTGCAGTCTACACCAATGCATTCTATGCCACTCTACTCTACACCACTGCCCTTTATGACACTCTACTCTGCAACACTGCACTCTGCCACTGAACTATACTCCTCTCTACTCTGCACCACGGCACTCTACTCTGCACCGCTCAACTATATGCCACTCTACTGCACTCTACACCAGCGTACTATATGCCACTACACTCTATGCCACTCTACTCTGCATCACTGCACTCCACCACTGCACTCTACACTAGTCTACTCTACCTTGCACCACTCCACTCTACCATGCATCGCATCACTCTGACACAGTACTCTGAACCACTGCAATTTATGCTGTGCCACTCCACTCTGTGCCCCTCTACTCTTCACCACTCTACGCTACTGCACTGTACGCTAAACCAGTGCAGTATTCGCCAATGCACTCTACACCACTTTACTCAAAACCAATGCACTCTATACCACTACACTCTACATCAATCTAGTTTGCACCACTGTTCTCTATGCCACTTCACTCTAGACCACCCAACTCCACTCTGACACTTTACTATGACATTACACTCCATGATATTAGACTCTGACACTCTATTCCATTAAACTCTAACACTTTCTCCACTCTGTAACTCCCTACACAACTCCCTATACGCCACTCCATTCCACTTTACTCCACTGTATGCCACTCCACACCACTCTATGCCACTTCAATCTACGATACTCTGCTCAATGCCACTGCACAACCCTCTACGCCACTCCAATATACAACAATGTACTGTACTCAACAACACTCTACCCAACTTTCTCTATGCTAGTTCACGTTACTTTACTCTACTCCAGTTCACTCTTCTTTATGCCTTTCCACTCTACGACACTCTGCCACTCCACTCTATGACACTCTATTACACTGTGACACTACTCCACTCTAAGACTACTTTATGGCATTGGCGCTTGATTAGAGATTCAGATCTCTATTGATTGCCTTGTCACTCATATGAGACGTAAGTCCGATTTATCTTCGCCGTTATGGTTACAAGCACTCTGTAACCCTTTTAACTCAAGCTTAACCAAGGTTTAGGATGATCCTGATACTTGTCTAGGGGATCAAAATATTGTCGGCCAAAGTACCTTGACTTGAATTTGTGATATTGTACATAAGTTGGCATTAGCATAGGTACTATGAGCTAATGACTTCTTGATTCACTATTTGAGTCATTAATGTAAAAGTCGGTGTATAAAAGCTTGTAAATCATTGTTGTGGATGCTAACCTTGTAGGAAAGTAGCCTCTTTCTAGTTTGGTTACCCCCACATTTGGCCTGTTTGCCAGTGTGTTTGCGTGTGTCTACTGGGATCCTGCTAATCAGGACCCCAGTAGTTATGCTCTCTCCCTTAAATTATGGTTTTTGCATACTGGTAACCCAGTATTTCACCCAAAATTGGCATATTGGTGCCCCCTTATAAGTCCCTAGTATATGGTACTTAGGTACCCAGGGCATTGGGGTTCCAGGAGATCCATATGGGCTGCAGCATTTCTTTTGCCACCCATAGGGAGCCCATGCAAAGGCTTCTGCAGGACTGCTATTGCAGCCTGCGTGAAAAGGTGCATGCACCCTTTCACTGCCAGTTGCACTGCACCAGGTCACTTATAAGTCACCCCTATAGCAGGCCCTCCAGCCCTGAGGGCAGGGTGCAGAGTAACTGTGTGTGAGGGCACCCCTGCACTAGCAGAGGTGCCCCCACGACCTCCAGGACCATTTTCCCAGACTTCCTGAGTGCGGGATGCCATTTTACACATGTACTTGAAATAGGTCACTACCTATTCCCAGCTACATAATGGTAACTCAGAACATAGGTATGTTTAGTATCAAACATGTTGGAATCATAACCCAAGGCTTTTGCAAGCATTGGTTGTATGATTTTATGCACTCTGGGGGCTCCTTAGAGGACCCACAGTATTGCCATTCCAGCCTTCTGAGGTTTTCCAGGCAGGCCCAGCTGCTGCCACCTCTCGGACAGGTTTCTGTCCTCCTGTTGCTTGAGAAGCTCAAGCCCACAAAGGCAGAACAAAGGATTTCCTTTGGGGGAGGGGTGTTGCACCCTCTCCCTTTGGAAAAAGGAGTTACAGGCTTGGGAGGGGTAGCTTCCTTCCCCAGGCCACTGGAAATGCTTTGAAGGGCACATTTGGTGCCCTCCTTGCATAATCCAGTCTACATCGGTTCAGGTACCCCCTGTCCCTGCTCTGGCACGAAACTGGACAAAGGAAAGGGGATTGACCACTCCCCTGTCCATCACCACCCCAGGTGTGGTGCTCAGAGCTCCTCCAGAGGGTCCCTGTGTTTTGCCATCTTGGATTCCAAGTTGGCAGCAAACTCTGGGAGCATCTGAGTGGGCAGTGCCAGCAGGTGGTGTCTGAGCCGTCCCCTGATAGGTGCTTACGTGTTTAGCTGACCAATCCCCCTTTCATGGCTATTTAGGGTCTCTCCTTTGGGAGGTTCTTCAGATTCAGATTGCAAGACTCCAGCAGGAATCCTCTGCATCCTTTACTTCACCTTCTCACTGAAGAAACTGCATCTGGACCCTCCAGGAACTCCACAAACTGCAACAACGAAGCAAAGACGACTTCTGCAACATTGTATCTTCAGCTCTTGCTAGCATATGCAACTGTTTCCCGGTCGTGCATCCTCAGAGGACAGCCTGTCTTCAGCCTGCACCAGAAGAATGAACAAATCTCCCTTGGAGTGAAGGAGTCACTCCCCTGCTTCAGCAGGCAAATCTCTTCAACGAAGACCATCTGCTTGGGTCCCCTCTCCTGTTGAGTTGCATGGATCCTACATCACGGGTGGTGGACTGAAGTGGTCCCAATGGTCCTGACGTCCTACTGTCCAACTTTGGTGGAGGTAAGAGCTTGCCTTCCCACGCAAGACAGTAACCCTGTTCACCACGTGTTTTTCAGTTGCCAAGGCTTGTTGGCATCCTTCTATGAAATTCTTTGTGCACAATGTAACTCTGGCCCCCAGCACTCCTTCCGGCAATGCACAGCTTCCTGAGCGGTTCTCTGGCGGTGTGGGATCCTTTGTTTTTGTGCTGCGTGGGCCTCCTTTTGCAACTCCTTTGTCCCTGTGCTGGAGGACTCCTGTGTGCACTGGCTGGTCTTCTGTGGGCTCTCTGAGTTGCTGAGAGCCCCATCTGACTCCTCCGCCTGGGTAGAGTCCACCAGGTCCCTCCTGGTCCCAGGCAGTGCCATTTTCCGCTAACCGTGAGCTTTGCGTGTGCCAAGGTTTGTTGGCAGAATCCAGCGACGCAACCAGACTGCAATCATCCATCCGGTGTGGGATATCATCTGCACCAACCAGGAACCCGCATCCATCTTCTTGGGTGCAGTACTGACTGTTGTTCTTCACCAGTGGTTCTTCTTTTGCACCTTGATTCGGGTTAGCAGGGGCTCCTGTCCTCCCTGGACTCTTCTGTGCTTCTTGGACCTAGTCCAATTCTTCCACAGGTCTTTAGGTCCAGGAATCCACCCTTTGTGTCTTGAAGTAGCTTCTGGTTCTTGCATTATCTTCTTTCTCGTGTTCTTGTGTGTTCTAGGAAAGTTACTGTCATTTACTCCTGCTTTCCTGGGCTCTGAGGTGGGTTCTATTACTTACCTTTGGTGTTTTCTAATACTCCTAGCGCCCCTCTACACACCACACTTGTCTAGGTGGGAAACCGACATTCGCATTCTACTTTCTTAGTATATGGTTTGTGTTTACCCTAGGCCCATTTCTAACCATTGTGATTTTCACTAATTGCACTTTTC
The DNA here is from genome assembly GCF_031143425.1 of Pleurodeles waltl. Taxonomy (NCBI): domain Eukaryota; kingdom Metazoa; phylum Chordata; class Amphibia; order Caudata; family Salamandridae; genus Pleurodeles; species Pleurodeles waltl. Next base: position 725,182,543 of record NC_090444.1, read on the forward strand.
TAACTTTTTATTGCTATTGCTGCATACTAGTGTATATAATTGGTGTATTACTTACCTCCTAAGGGAGTATAGTCTCTATGGTATTTTTGGCATTTGTGTCACTAAAATAAAGTACCTTTATTTTTGTAACACTGAGTATTTTCTTTCATGTGTGTGAGTGCTGTGTGACTACAGTGGTATTGCATGAGCTTTGCACGTCTCCTAGATAAGCCTTGGCTACAGCTACCCCTAGAGAGCCTGGCTTCTAGACACTGCCTACATTTCACTAATAAGGGATAACTGGACCTGGTATAAGGTGTAAGTACCAAATACAAACCAGGCCAGCCTCCTCTAAACCACTGTTTACCTTGGCTGCTAGCTGTGGCGAAAGGCATTGTAATGTCAGAACTCGACTGTAATAACCCTATCATAGTCATTTTCCGATGTCTTTTCTTTATAATCAGTGAATGTCTTTTCTTTACACGCAGTGACTTGGTGCATCACAAACAGCCGTTTCTAGAGAAATTAGTGACTGCAGTTTATACAGAGATTAGAGAATCCATGTTTATATAGCCTGTAACTGCAAGAGCTTCTTCAGTTGAAATGCTTCTAGTTATGACTGATGTGGAGCTGAGCTGCCCAAGATCACACACAGGAGTAGAAGTGTTATTAGAACTATGGTTTCCGAGCACAGTTTACAACTCTTGTACGTAATCGCTTTTGATATCTCCAGTGCGGTTCCAATTGGCATGAGGCGAAGAGCATGGTGGGTGTGGGGCGCAAAGGGTATGTTCTTCCTTTTTACCCTCCTACCTTTATTTGCTTGGTGCATGAAGATGCAAGGTTAATCAACATGTTATTTTCACATTTTAGCTAATTACTTTGTGAATGTAAATAACAATTAAAGATACTTTCAGACTGTGAAAACATGCCTTCCTTTCTCCCTATTTCACTTCCAATATATATGATTGTGTAAATTTATCGGAGCCTGCAGTTCGTAAACAACGAGCGATTTGTATAGGGTTGATTGAAAGTCCCCAAGGCTGTCCCTGTCCCCCCCAGAAATGTATTGTCTCCTACGCCCCTGTTCCCCGGGCTGTGTTTTCGCACGACTTGGCGGACGGGTGTCGTGGGTGCAGAACCACTGTCCTGGGATGATGGGCTCCTGTCAGATGAAATGTCGGACTGGCAGGATGCAGTGCTGAGCTTGATTAGAGCATGTCTGCCATATTGGCTGTACAAGCCACGCCTCGATTTTCTAAAATTAATTAACATTAAAACTATTTGCCAAGAACTCTGATGAACCCTATCGCAACAGCTATAAATTCAGCTAATATCTTAAAAATAAACGATCCTGAAGACAAGTGCTTTTACGAGTGCCATCACTCAAATTTAAAGCATATCTTCCCTGCATTAATTTATTGTAAAAACTAATGTTGTTAACATAAATACATTTTTTCAAAACTATACCTTATCTATATCAAACATATATATTATTTCCTATTTTAAATTCAAATGTATTTTCACTTCTTTCATTACAAATTATGTATACTTTCACTCTTTAAATTTAACATACTAATATCTCACATAAACTTTGTTCATCAAACAGAGAACTTACCTGATGCGTGAGCAACAGCAAAGACATGGCTGCTTGTTGGTGACATTTACTCTTTGAAATGTTACCAGTATTCTCATACTGGAAGTTTAAAGTTCTAGTTATTGCTGCTGTGTGTGTGGCAAGAAAGAGGATATTGCATAATATTGGTTTCCATGACTGTCATAAAGTTCCTTCAGAATAGGGCCAAAGGTCAATTTTGTGTAGCACTGAAGGCAGGAAGAGCAACATCAACTTATTGAAAGCCTTTTCCACGTCCAGTGGCCTGGCCATTGAGGGAGTGGGAACCAATCTGGCTTTTTCTAAAATGTTTCCCTCCTAAGTTTTGTGGCCAGGTTTTTTTGCATATGTTTTACAATTTACATTAAGTTGAAATATTGGCTTGCACCTTAGTTTCTAGGGGGCGCTTATCTTCCTTATGAAACACCACTGTAGTAGCCTCTGAGGTCATCCTGCCAAAGGTAACAGATCTTGCAAAGTAGGCAGAGTTCTACCTTATGGTTTAACAACTGAGCCTGGCAAATTATAACGTCCATGGAAACCCATCCCAGGCTTGATGCCTTAATGTTTTTTTTACTGAGTTAATAATTTGAATGATTTCTCATTTTCCAGTGTGTGTATTAAGTTCTGACTTCGATGTATTGTCAAATAAAGATAGTTGTTGTTTATTAAAAGAGGTTTGTCTGTCTTTGGCCAAGAGTTGGACTTTCGGGTTATAAATATTTAGTAACGTTTGTGAACGCATTCTAGGATATTCTAGATGTTCGTTTTATCTGCCCCATTCTATCTCTGATTGCAGCAAGGCTACATTTATTACCTTTGGCCTCAAAGTAGTTGGCTTGGGTCCTAGTACTGTATCTTAGTCACTGACATTTCTTACCCATAAAAGAGCTCTTTCACTAATTACTTGATTCTTATTTTATGAATTTTAGTTTGTATAAATTATCTTCTCTTTGGGATATGGAAGAGTGTGTGCCAAGGACTTCATTTCTTTCTCTTGAACATTCAACTTTATATTCATGTGTTTGTGTTTGGTGAACATGATATGATCATAACCTTTCTTAGTCACTTTCATGGCACCCCAAATGAGTCCTCGGAATACATCTGTCATATTTTCTTAAAAGGAAAGTTTTTAGTGGCTGTTAATATTTATTCCTTTGTCTCGTGATCATTTAAAATGTTGTCATTCATTCTCTGCTTTTGTTCCAATAGAGATTTTTCTTATACTTATTTCCAATTAAATACAGGTGTGAACTTAAACTGGAATTGGTTCTATTTTCGGTTGAAGTTGATGTTAAGATATCTTTGGCTAGCAAGTAAACACTTTTTGTTAATATGTTATGAAGATGAGTGTAGAAAGTGAATTCACTTCCAGTAGGGTTATGTAATTGCCTTTTCCTTTCAATTGTTTTACCTGCAAAGGTTTCTCCGCTCTGCTTGTGGTTTTTTTTTGTGGCCTGTATGTAGGAGATCTTGTCAAGGATTATGTCCCCAGGCATATTGAAATCACCCTTTACCATTATCCATGAGTCATGTGGTATTTCATAGATTTTTTTTATTAAGGATCAGACAATAATTGTGCTCATCACCTGTTAGGACGTTAATGTAAATTGCATAAAAGTTCATCCCATCTTTGTGAGCTTTAGTGATTAGCCTTCTACATTTGTTGTCATACATTGTGCTTTGAGACTCCTCTTTCTTTGAAATGACTAATTACTGTGTTGTTTCTTGTTCACCGGAGCACAAGCAGGTTCTTTGATCCATTGGATATTCGCAGTCTGGTCTTCTGTATTTCCATTCCTGGTTTCTTGCAAAAGGATAATGTCTCCTCTTAGTTTGCTACAATCAATATATTTGTTTTGAATGAATGGTTTAGGACCTTTGTATTTAGGGATGTGTTCTTGAGTGTCTTGCTAACCATCAGTTGTGTATAAGATTAATGGGGATCACTGATTAATATTATGAAACCAGCAATATTTATGTTGTCCTATTAATATGATTGCTCTATTTTTTAATTGTGTTGAAATCTGGTGTGTGCCCTTACTATGAAACTCTGGTACTGGTAATGATGACCAGGTTTTCAGATCTAGTTTAGAAAGAGGTTAGGAAAAGAAGAAATAGAAGTATGAATAAAGAAACAAATAGAAAAATGCCACATCAGGAGACTCGGGATCATCCTTTCCCCAGGAACACTTCCTCCTTCCCAAAGAATCCATCGGAGGACAATGGGTACCTCGAATGGTCAGTCAAAACAGTTCTTCAAACTGACAAGAGAACCAAATTGCATATTAGTGAATCAAAGATATAATAATATAGGCTTGACCTAAACGTAGAATTAATAACATTAAAACAGCAATGCAGTAATCAGCTAACAATGTATTCTCCCTTGATGAAATGGTTCATAAATCGTTTGACAGAGCAGTTTAACAAACTTTAACATTTTTTAACATAATACCTTAATATAGAAGAACATAGGTTCAATAAGTAAGTATCCATGCCTGACAGTATGAGACCTTTCTGCAGACTGACCCTGTAAATTCAGGTGCTCTGTACTGTAAATTTAGAAGGATTGTTCATAAGGTAGTAGACAGTCGACATGGAGCTAATGGTGTCAAATAGTGAAGCTACATGCGTGTATGTGTATAGGTGTGCCTTTGCCACATGGGCATGAATTATACTCTATATCCTACCTGACAATTGTTCAAAAGTATGAGTATTTTTGCATGGATGTGTTCTGAGTGAAGTACAGGTAAAAGGATGTGTCTGTGAACTATGCTTGTATTATTTTTGGTATAATGTGTGTTATATACCATCAACTTCAACACATTATCTAAGGTTAGAGATGTATAGTGAGGCGTAAAAAGGTAAAAATATCTCTGGAAATGCAATGGAAATTGTAAGACATGCCTTAAATACTTTATTACAAGGTTATGAATGCAACAGTGAAGTGTTACCCATATTTTACCAGAGAAAGCAACAAGTGACATAGTAAAAATAAATGAGGTTGGACTTGCCTTTATCGTAGGTGATATAGCCTATCAAATCCAAAAGCACTAGACATTTGTGTGAATCATGGCCTGTGGGAGACAGTCTGGGATATTTAATGGTCAATCTCCCTTTGCAGCAGATTGCCTCGAACAGTTTTCAAAGCCTACAGTTTAGTTGAAAACAGTGTTTTTCTCTTTTTTTTTGTCTATTTTACATGAGCTCACAAAAGAGAAGGGAAATGTTAATTGCTTTCATGTTCACTCTCTAAGCCAAGACGTCTTTCCCTCTGGCAACAGTATCTTTTTCATAGTCCTGTAAGATGCTTATTTTTATAACACTTTATTACTTTAACTTTCCTCATGTTGTCTAATATCCCTTAGTATTTCGGTAATGAAGATGCTTGAAGATCATGGATTTTTCTTTTCGAATGGGCTATAGGTTTGTTGGGTGCCTTATGTGCTCTCAGCTTCAAAGTCTTCATCAAAAGCTCTTCCAAGGACTTGAGGAATACATACTTCTAAGAAAATTGTGCATGATTTTGTATCTTTTTGTGTGTTCATTGCGAGGGCTGTATAGTTCTCTTCAGTTTTGGTCTGCTAACTCTGATTTCTCTTTCAAGGACAGATTTACTTGCCCAAAGGAACTGTTTGCTTCAGCAGCCTAGTATTTTTTGCTTCTACTTTGCTCATTCTTAATTCAGCATGTTAGACTGAAAGATTTTTCAATCCTTTCTTGGCGCAATCATCTGAGTCTCATGTAAGTCAATGTTGGTTTTAGTTATTTGGGGTACATTGTGAAGTAAGGACAGACATTGCAAGATCAGATCAATGTTAGCATTAGGGTCTAATTTTCCATTGATGGAGATTCTGGAAATGAGATTGTGTTCTCTTCTGTCCTTTTTTTCTTCTTTGGCTTTTTTTTCTCCAAGTCACCCATTTTTTATGTTTAATCCTGTCACTGGGCATTAATTTTCTGAATGGTGCGATATACTGTGAATGTTGACCCTTGTTGTTTGGATACAGTGGCTATCACACTTTGTATTGTTGGTTTTCTTCCTTACTTGATAGTTTGTCTATTTGGGTAATTATACACCTTGTATCATCTAATATCAGATGATGTATATGGTCTACTTGCATGTTTGCTGCTTTTATAGTATATTTGTGTAGATGAGGATGGTGTTGGTGTGACACAGAGAGGCAGAACCCTGGGCAGGCTGCAATATCAATTTACACATCAGAGGCTGGTGACATTGGGTGCGGGGGGTTGGGGGGGGAGAGGGGATGCAGTCAGTACGGATCAGCCTGCAGACATCCAATATGGAGGCGCTTGCATCACCTTGCCTGGTAGGGAGCATCTCTGTAAAGTTCTGTACCCGCACACAGAACCTGAAGATCACTCCACAGTAGCAAAGAGTCCTCAAAACACACAGTATCAGGCCAGGGCCTCAGCAGGAGTGGTGCAGGTTATGGAGTAGCAGCCGCTTGGCAATTTAAATTCTTTAGGACAACACGATAAGGAGGCAAGACAAAATCTGTTTGTTTTGGGTATTGAGGGTGTCTACTGACTAAGTATTTTTGAGTTGGTATATTGTTTTTTTCTTATCATTGTGTAGAAGGCCCCATATTGGATCTGTCGTAGCATTTTGGTGCACCACTGGGTCAGGTATTTGCCAAAAGAGCAAGAATACTTAATGGCTACTAACAGACCACTTTGTTACATTGCTTGCTTTCAGGTTTATTAGGTGGGTGCTATTTTGGACCTACTACATCTTGTACATGACATTGCCAGATGGTTTCAGGTCGGAGTTTGACTGATCCGCTGCTCTGTCGGAGCAACCACCTGTTTTATTTCGGTTGCCAGTACTTGAAGCTTATTGTTTAGTGAGTTTACGGTGCTCAATCTGTGATGCAATACTATGCTGGTCTGGTGCAGCCAAACTCACAAGCTACATTCTGTGTGCAACACTGGATCCTTGCCTGCAGTCATTTTTGAATTCCTGTTTGCAGTTTACTTTTCTAAAGAGGTCGCTGGATGTAAGCCCATTGACTCCCTTAAGGCATAGAGCTCACAGCTCAGATAGCAATCTTCCTTGAACTCTAGTTACAACCCCTCTAACATTAATTTCTAAAACAAAATATACATTACAAGAAGAGAGAAAGTGCTTCTAATTCCATTTATTCCAAAAAAGTAGGGATTTTTATACAGCATTCAAACCACTTCCTGCTCAAGACTGGCAAATGCAGGCCAAGGAGGTGGTGTAGAGAATAAAAAGCTGTGCTTCAGGGGTCAGTGTCCTAACAGTCTAAAGCAATTGGAAGAGTTGAATTTCTATCGTCTCAGGTTCTGGAAGTTGGGTTCAGATCTCTAGTGTAGGGTAAAGGAGTTTGAGACTGACAAATCACTTTTATTAGCATGGTGTATTTTCTTTTTTGGATGCTGATCTTGACATTTCTAGGGAAGTTCTATATGTGCATGAATGGGGTCCGAGATGGGATTCCGTGATCGGTGACTCTGGAAGATAATTGGACATAAAACACCTCTACTATATGGGTACAGGTGGAGGGCAGTTTGAGGCAGAGGCATATCTGCCTTTGTCTGAGTGATTTTGACTATGGTGATACGTCAGAGACGCTATCATTGCTGAAGGAAGAATATTGCTGAGGAAAAAACAAATGACTAATTTGTTATAATGGCCTTATCATTAGTGCAAGTGTTAAATGAAAATGTTCTCAACCAGCCTTAGAGAAAAAAATATGTAATATGCTGAGGTGAGTGTGTGCTCAGCATGTAGGTAGCATATGGAATGTAGGGTAATATTTTCTGTGATTTGTTGGCTAAGGAGTTGGTTGGAAGGCTGTTTCCTGGCAGTTTGATTTTTATATTGTTTCTCTGCTTCTTACTGTTATCTAAAATAAACATCCTTGAACTTGATTTAAGTCTGCATCTTTCATTTCTACTCTGGTGATATTAGTAAAGAACTAATTGGAGGGAAAGGAAACCCCACTTTGGTGCCACTGCTGCTTACCCTGTGGATATCCTTGTTTACTTGGCTGACCAAAGATTGGAAGAGACCTGCTCCATGACAGGGAATAGGAACCAACTGAGCAGTTCTGGTGGCGGTAGACTGGAGCTAGGAGTTTGATGCCTGTTAACGCGTCCCTTTATGATAATTTATTACACATTAGGACTCGTTTTAGGCCAATGAATCTTTTGACCCAGTTGAGAGACACCTTAGGACCAGATAGCTAATCAATATGTCAATCAATACGTCAATAATGTCATCAATATTTATTACCACAATGCATTTTACTTTAGTCAAAGACACTAATCGATTCAAGACACCAGCATGACTTTGCAGTCATGAATAACCACACCAGTTTAGTAGAATTTTATGAGTTTTATTCCCTATTAGTTACAATTCTAAAAGTAGATGTGTTAATCTCAAAACCAAGAAACAAAACAGCATAGTCACGATATGGCAACTCTGATAAGATTTCATTAAGGCAAGAATCGCGAACATCAGCACATAACACGGCGTGTACATAGATCAACTTTAGCAGAGTGTCATCAGCGCGTCAGTTCAACAAAGCATAGATTCAGTTGTTTGTCTATTTGCGTCAGTTTAGTGAACACCTGTCCTAACCACTGATTAGCATTGGCATGTTGGGCTTAATGCAAAACAATTTAGAACACCAATTTGGAAAACATCTAGCTACAGTCTCTGTCAAAAGTAAGCAGTTGGTACCTAGAAAGGAAAAGCAAACAGACAAATCACAATTTCATTGTCATAGTTAACCTCCAAGGTTTAGCTCAGCACTCAGGGTCAGTCTTCGTCTTCAGGACATCAGTTGATTCGCCATCAGTCAAAACACAGCTCTGGGGCAAAAAGGGGCACTTCCCTCATAAGGAGGAAAAGTGTAAAATGGGCAATCTAAAGAAGAGGATGGTTCGGAGTAAAAATCAGCAAAGTCACTAGGCAAAGTGACAGTCTCTGGATCAAATCAACAGCATTTCCCTAACCAATTCTCGATGGCTCCCTGTGTCATGGGTTTTTATCCCTTTTTCGTTGTACATTCCCCTAAAACTTAATTGGTTGAATGTTATACCCCACTATCTCTACCCCATTAGAAAACAGATTGTCATTAATCTTTCACCCCATATTAGTTTACAAACATTTTATTGGTCCATATGATTGACGTCTTCAGAGGTAGCACGTCCGGTATGATTTCATCCTCCTGTAATTCTTTGCACATCTTTTGGTCAGTAGCTCCATTGTCTTCACCAGTTTAAACGACCTTGTACATTATATTAATCTACACTGTTGCATTTTAACTAAACATTTCTACAAGCAAGATGAATTTCATGAGAACGGATCCACTATGGTTACATTCAGCTTCTAGTTGAAGAAAAACAAGAGGTCATGTCCTTTTGCGAGTCAGCACACTGCACGTTTAGAAAAACACATTTAATATGAGAGCCAGGCAGCTAGGCTTCAGCTCGTGCTAACTTAAGGCCTACAAGATTTATTTAGCATAACTGTAATAACATAATCATGAATAATTAGTACAAAATCATACTTTAATACCAGAATTCATAAGCATTAGTCATTTCTATTAGTCCCCGTATACATTGGCGGCCACTCCCCGTGGTCACATTTCAAGTGCACGTTTAAGCAAAATATATTAATACAATTTCTATGCGGCATTATCACACATTATTTCATAAACATTTCATGTTAATATAGATTATATAAACTACGCTCTCTCAATGCTGGCTCCTGACTGTTTAATGAGCCTGCCCACAGCCTCTGCTCAATCATGAAAAGAATGCATCTTGCACCCCGTTCACCTAAGAACAGGTGTGCTGCTCCAATGAAGTTGGCTTCGCTCAAACATTGTTTGGGTTTATAGCATGAAATGCGTCCATCTTGTGCTAAAAAAGAATAGTGCAAAATCATAGGTGCTGTAAACAGCGGCCTCTTGAGTTTGGTTAGTTTGCACTCCTGCCACAGGATTTGTAACCAACTAAGTCTGTTAGGCAGCGTTGTGTAAACCCAGGCATTTCAGGTAACACTTCTAACATTATAAGTTAGAAATTGTGAAAGATTTTACCTGTAAATATGAAATGTCACCCTGCCTCTGTTCTCAACTCAGCATATAGGTTTTCCATGTTATATGTACATTTGGAAACCAAATAAAATAATGAATTAAGCATGTCTGTTCAGAGTTGCCCATTTACCAACCACTAACTTTGCCAAAAAACGTTTACTCCTACTAGCCTAAAATACTATTATTTAATCCATTCACGTAATATCAAAGCCAGGCATTTCACTTATTTTCGAAGCTCTTTACATTAAAGTTACAAATCTGTGACAAAAGATTTAACTTTCTCCCATTAGCTTATAGGCTTCACATTTGGTATATTAATTTGGAAACCAATTCAGACATGAAAATAAGCGTGTCTGTTCCAGATAGTATGTAACACTTAAGTGGAGCGGGCAAGACGTTCACATCCTCCGCGTTACTTCTTTAATTCTAGTAATCATCCTCCAAATTGGTAGCAAAAAGCTTTCTGGTTCAAGCATCTTAAGGATTTTCTTTTTTTGAAAATAACATTACGTGAGGGAAGAGCTTCCTTCAAGTCTTGAGGTTTTTTTTTCCCATTGGGTGTTCATCCGCACAGAGCATGCTAATGTCTAGAATGAAAGTAAAAGCAGTTTATGCTATTACACACATTTTAATCTGTTTAGGGGACATGACCTCAACCCGAGCACTGACCAATGCAGCAGTGGTACTGCTGCAAAGGGGACACAGTCTCCTTTGCAGCAGTACCTCTCAAGTGGGTCACTGTTTGGGTGGGAAATCTTAAATAGAAATGCAGCCATGGGGGGCTGTACATCATGTAACAAACTAAACCACTTTGCAAGCGTTTGCTGGTCTTCGACCAACAAGAAACCGCTAAGACCAGTCTATGAATACCATGGAAGTGCTGGAGACCCCGGACGAAGAAGACATGGACAATGATGATGCTGAAGATGCAGTATGTCATACATGCCATGCAACCAGATGAAGGCCAGAGGTGCTGTATTCCTAAAGGTACTGTCACAGTTTCTGGTCATTCCCTTTCCACGTTAATTGACACAGGCACATTGATCAATATATTGGCACAAACCATATTTCAAACTCCTATGCCAACCGGCGTTAAGTTCCACTGTGACGCAAGTGTATGCGTTTGGTTTGACGACCCCACTACCGGTAGCAGGTGTTTTCAAAACCAACATTGCCCACGAAGATTGGACGATCAAAGCCAAAGTATATGTCACTCGAGGGTGCTCTGGAATGCTATTGAGCTGGAAGATGGCTGAGCGACTCCAGTTGGTCACAGTCACATTCAGTGTACACCGGACAGCTGTTGATGCTCTGGTGGGTGAATTTGCAAAGCTGTTTGAAGGGATTGCATGTCTAAAGGGTTGCATGGTTTGCCTTAATATGGATGAGTCCATTCAGCCTGTCGTCCTCCGTCATCACCAGATGGTGTTCCATCTTAGCCCAAAAGTTGAACAGGGGCTCACGATGGCCCGACCCCTTGGGTATCACCAATAGTAGTTTCTCAAAAGCCCAAGCAACTGGGGAAGGGTTTGGATCTGTGTGGTCATGTGCCTCCCCAATATGGTGAGAAAGACAATTGACTCCTGCTGTTGATGACCTAGTGGACGAATTGAGCGGCTACAGGTGGTTCTCAAAAGTAGACCTCCAAGCACATTACCACCAACTGATCCTAGCAGCAGAATCAAGGGTGATTACATTGTCCACTCACGTAGGTCTAAGACTGTGCGAGTGCCTCATTTTTGGAGTGTTTAGCGCTACTGAAGTGTTTCAGGACACCATCTGGGGAGTCCTGGCAAGATGTCCTTGCATTATCAATGTCAATGTGATATCCTTGTACATGCTTTAACCCTAGAAGAACGCCTCGAAAGACTGCAAGCAACATTTCAGCTTTCTGGGTAATGGACTCACCCTCCACAACGAAAACTGTGCCTTCCTCCAAACGGAAATCAGTTTCTTTGGATACTGATTCTCAGAAAGTCGAGTCATGCCTGATCGACCTCGTGCCCCAGTCACATTCTTAGTCAGCAACCAGGAAACCCTATCAACCAGTGGATTTCTGAAGCTTAGAGACCAAGAGGAATCCAGTGAGGTGTGCCTTGTATGGATTCTGGAATGTTTTCCAAACATCAAAATATGGGTCCAAAAATGATATTTTCCCTTCGACATGAAAGTTTGTCACTTCCATTTAGTGGCCAAGGTCTTACCACCATTAATTTCATTCTATTTTTGGCTTTCAAATATAAGCCAAGTGTGCAAGAAAGAACACAGTTTGCAAAATGTCTGAATTACATGATGGTATTGGTAACTCTGAGTTCTACATATAACTAGTATTCTGAAACTCAGTATGTTGGACGCTTTTAAAAATGCATGGTTCCTTCATACCCATTTTTATTCACTGTGTTAACCATAGGATGGTTTGTGAGCACACAACACTGTCAGCTATGGGTATTTTCATGTTTCTGAACAACCACCAAATTCTGTATATCCCTTCCACCATAGTCTAACAGATGTAATGGTATATTGCTTTTGTAAATTGTTCATTGAGGCAACGAATTACGAATGGAGATGTTACCTATTTAATTAGCTGCTACTTATTTTCATTAATTTTTTCTTTCAATATATATATTTTTTTAAACATCAGCAATTACACAAATATCCTTTGCTTAATTCCCAAATTTGTTTAGTTTTTCAGAAAAGGGTAGCTTTCTTCATGCAACCATGGTCTTCACACTTGTTTCCACTACAATCTGCATGTAGGTAGGAAATACACATTTTTTTTTTTAACTGACTGCAATTTAAAAAAATGCCAAAACTGTAATAAAAAAACACGTTTTTACATCTCTCTTTCTCAAAACTGGGAGGAAGTTGTTCTTAGCACAGCAAATCTTTTGTTGATGTAATTTTTAGAATAACAGACTACACACTATTTTACACCACACTTTTTCCCATTTTCAAAGCAAACCAAAATATCTATAATTTTTACTATTTTCTTAGTTGCCTCAGGTGAAAAAACACAATCTGGGTGCCATTTGAAACCTCATCATTTGGGGGGTGGGGGGGGGGGGGAGGAGAGACACATTTGGCCTGGATACCTTTTTTTTTAAATGTATTATGGTGGTATAAGGATTACCTGCCCTAGCCTTAAAAAAAAAAAAAAACTTTCACCATTAGGAGGGGATAATCACCTCAATTGTTAAGGGGTTAATGTTGGAAAACAACATCTTTTGCGTGAAATAACCCCAGATGTTTGCCTTGACTGTTTTTGCTGGTTGTTGAAAGCATTTGGATGCACTATTACATTTAAAGTTATCTCTGGCTAATAAGGAGCTAGAAATAAATGTTGATGTAGGTTTGTTTTGTAAATATTTTGGCAAAAGTACTTTTAGACAATTATCTTTTCCCTGCCTAAAGTATTGGGAGGCCAATTTAAATGAGCTCCAACTGTCATTTGGCAACTGATTAGCCTCCTTGATATAAGGTGTGAAAATTGCTCCTGGAGCAGGACAGTGGCTTGGGTATGGGGAGTTGTTTCTGCTCCTCTAGCAAGGTGACCATAGCGACCATATGGGCATACCAAGGAACTTTATTAACTTCAGAGGCCTACCATGTCACATGAAATTACCTCTTGATGGGGCCCTTCTTTATTTCCCCAGTCAGGCAGACAGTTTTGAGTGGGAGGGGAGCTGCCTCCAGAATTGATTTAGAGTGACCACAGAAGAGGATTTTCTTATTTCTCTGACCTCAGGGCTAGGCACACAGGGCCCTGCACAGGGGGAGAAGGGCTTCAGCATCTTGAATTTAGGCAGAGAGGAGCACTGTGGACTTGTTTGCAATACGGCACACAGGAAGTGCTGCAAAAGTGGGTAGGGTTGCCCCTGGTAACTTTTACCCCATTGGTTAAGAAGGGACCAGGATTCGGCTACAGGCTAGTGCCAGCCATAAATGTGGCACTATCAGTACGCTCCTAAGAACACTTTCTGGACCTGTGGAAGAATCGAAGACGACTGCTGTATTGTGACCTGAGAAGAGCCTGAGAGACTGGTCCTGTACTTTTTCTTGTCACCACGACAAAGACGTGATCACTAAGGGTTTTAAGGATGACCTGTTCAAGCAACTAGTACACAACAAGCTACAAGATCCTTTTCCTTCAAATTTATTTCAGCTGACCATTTCCAGATAGACTTGTCCTGGACTGTGCTGCTGGCTTCTGCTAGAGTGAGTCTTGAACTAGCCCACCGCCCGGACCCTTGGCTGCTCTCAGTGTCCTAACATATCCTTAAACCTGTGTCTTAAAGGAGGAGGACAAAGACCAAGATGACTTGGCAAAGGTGTGATGCCGATGAGCCAAAGATTCAAGTTGCTCTTGCCTTTCCACAGCAACAAATCTATTTCCGCAATACCTTGCGGAGAACGTATATGGGCTTGTGGAGTCTCTTTACCTGCAGCCTTGCCCTGCTGGAAGAATCTGAACTTGAAATTGTTTTTATTACTTGGAGTTTTTCTGGTAAAAGTTAAGTTTTATCAAGACCTCGTCCTGCAGCTATTATGCTACATGGAGCTCTCTCAATCTGCTGACTTGTCCCGCTGAGGATTTTTAACTTTCATTTGAAAAACGTAGGTCCTCATTAAGAGTTGGCAGTCCCACGGCGGGACCGCCAAACTTGTGGGGATGACGCCACCTCCATAGGGGTGACGTCCCCCCTGTGAATATTACAATGATCTGCCGGGCTGACCGGCAGGAACCGTACTACAATATTGGCCTCAGCTCCCTTAAGAGAGCAGAGGCCAATAGCGTAGCACTCCAGCACCCTTGTAATGCGCATTGTCTGCATGCAGACAGTGCACATTCCGACTGTGCTGGACAGGGGGGTCCTCTGCACTGACTTTCCACCATCCTTTCCGTGGCGAGGCACCTCGCCATGGAAAGGTTGGTGGATACAACTCAGGCTGCTGTCACCACATCATGAACCATGTTCCTGGCGAGGACAGAGGCCTTTAGGTGGCTCTGCCCACCAGGGTTGTAATGTGGCGGTCTCACTGCGGCGATCGGACTTTCACCATGAGTGTGGTGGTCCTCGGACAGTCATTCTCGTAGTGAGGCCCTAAGTCCAAAGGGTTGAATCTGGTTTCTCTATCTGACCAAGTTGCATTGTGGTTGGTCTTAACCTACCCCTAAGTACTGGTCAAGGTCAACTAGATGACCATGCTTTGCACTATTTTGTACGTTAAAGTTTAAAAATTCATATTTCTGGTATTCTGTATGTTTTTGTCATTTTGATGTATTTTTTCCATTAAAGTTTACTCAGTTTTTTTTTGTTTTTTTTAAATTAGCTTGGGATTTTTTATATGTTGAATTTTTACTTTATTACTCTTTTTTATAAATTGAATCTGAATTCAGCCTCTCTGCTCTGGGGTTTGAACAAGGGAGTTGAGGCCATCCCTCAACTAATACCTCATTTTCTTTCAGTTAGCAAAAAAATCAATGTGGTATAACTTTATGTAGTGATAATCTAAGAAATGCAGCGGTTTAACCATTCACTCATAGTAGTAAAATCTTTGAAAATTGAAGACTCTAGCCAAAACTATTAACTGTCCAAACATAAATATTTCATGTTAGTAAAATACATAAGTTACAACCTGTGACAAAGGGTTTTGCAAAAGTATAATAGTATTAACACAATAATATGTATAGGAAGCTGATTTCATTTACTCTATCATGGGCTAATGTAGACCTCTATTTTCAAAATGGCCAACTCCCCACATGTACAAATAACTTTGTAATGTTTGTTTAGAGATATAAAGCTCTGTAGCACAATTCTCCCTTAGTGATTTTTCAAGGTTTTACCTATTTGGAACCACATTGTGATTCTTCATTGTGAGAATGCGTCCGTGTACTCACCCTATTTGTTGTGCTAGCAGTGTAGGCGTTTGAAGGGCACCAGGGGTGGGAATTCTGCTATGAATCTTTTTGGATAATGTTAAGATTCTGAACTCAGGTATTGTTTTTTCTTTAATGCAATTGGCTCAAAGTGTGGGACTATTACACAAGTGTATTGACAGTATGATTTTCATATAAAAGAAGACACCTCTTGGGGCTTGTGAGCTTATTTCCTCTTGACTATTAGGAGGCAGCACCACACTGATCTGACCTCCCGTTTGTCTCAGATTTATTATTGGGGGCTGAACTGTCTGGTCTAATTTATTCCATGCATTGTATTCAAAGCCCATACTATTAATTGACGGATTTTAACCATTTATTTTGCATTCTGAAATGATTTTAATCTTTAAATAAATCTTCATGGTTTTACACTGTATGTTCCATTTTCATTGTGAAACCTCATGTGAATTAGTTTGCATTATAATTTTATGGACCAGATCCAGTTGAGGAGCAACAAAATTCTTAGGGTGATTAACACCTTTCTTGGTCCATCACAAGCACCTTAGTTATTTTATGAGAAAAAGTGCCATCAGATTTGGTAGACGACGATGTTTCCAGGCTCCATCTGGATGGTTTGACTGGACCTTGATACAACAGCTAATTAGATCTGTAAATTAGATTTCCCTTATTCTATGTGCCTAAATTCAAATGGTCCTTTTTGAATTAACGGCAGTGTACTGGTGTTCCTGAATCTGATCCTCCTTAAATTGAGGAGAAATGAGCATTAAAATGGTTGTGCATCGTGGTAGTGTGTGTCATTGAGAACATGCAATCGTATGTTGAACAATTTGTAGTTTGAGTTCCCAGAATGGTGAAAAATGTATGTGGGTTGTGAGTGCTTTGGTTTGTGGAGAGCAGAAGTTCTGGCTATTGTGATTTTGATGATTTTTGTCTTTTAAGTTAAATTGTCAGTGTTTACTAACAGGGTTTTGCAGCAATGCTGTTACTATTCATGTGTTGTTTATGTTTATAACTGTTAGAATTTTATTATTGTGTTTTGTTTAAGGTTTGGTTATCTGATTTTGATGAAAATCCAAGATCTTGAGATATAACTTGTCATTGAAACTTGGCTGCTTAAGTAACAGGGTATTGTGAGGCCCTGCATTCACACAACAATAGTGTCTTAATAAAGGTCTAGTTCTGAATTGATATCATTGGTGATTGTTTATTCTTTGGTGCACCAGAGTAAACGCACTGATCAAGAGTATGTTACCACCGGCAGAGGACCTGATTTCCCCCAGTGTGTGATTTCTTTTAGAAGAAATTTAATTTTGCCTTTTCGTATATGAGGAAATGGAAACAAATCATTAATTGTTTAATCGTTTTAAGTGTTGACCTCAGATGTACATCTCTGCTACTTGTGCAGCGATTTGTTGTTTGTGGGATGATTTGCCGACAGGCATTGTGGTTCATTAACCACTTCAGATCAGAGGATGGCTCTGTGTCACCCTCCACGCCAGTGTCCGTGTCCCGAGGACGGCTCCAAGCTGTTCGAGGCACACGAGGCAGGAAATCCCACTGTTGAGGGCACCAGAGAAATTTCCTTTTACTAAAATCAGCCTCTGGACCTGGGGAAGAGATTCCCCAGCACTTGAGGCTATTTTTTTCTTCAGTGTAATAACGATAGGTGCACATAGCGTACTGATGTCATCACACTTTTACATTACACCAATTGGCTTATTTAATTTTCACTGCATCGGTGCTCTGGGCATATCACTGCGCACACACACACACACACACACAACCCCGCACTGATTCAGGCGGGGAAGGTGTCATTGGAAAGCAGAGAATCTCCCCCCGCCCTTTCCAATGGTACCATTCCACATTGGATCCTTGCTTGGGGGATCGCTGCAGGAGGGTGATCCTCAAACACAGACCCCCACCACTAGACACCAAGGAGAGGGGAAGTCACCCTTTGGGCCTTGCTGTGTTTTTTTTTTTTTTTTTAATGCTGTTTTTTTACCCACCTGTGGTGCGGATTGGAGCAATTACCCCATCCGCCCCCATGGGGGGGGGGGGCAGCAGTAAGGCCACTGGACACCAGGGATGACTTTTTATACACTTTTATGGGTGGGGCCGCCTGGCATGGCCAGACCCCCACTCATAAAAATGGGGAAACAGTCTTTCTGTACCCTGGGGGCAACTGCCCCTAGGTGAGGGGTGGGGGGGTGCGCAGAAAGCCCACTGGACACCAGGGATTACTTCTTTTTAATTGTAGGGGTGGGAGCTACCCCACATCGCCATTCCCCAACCCCATAAAGATGGGGAAACACTTACTCTGCCTCTCCTGGAGGGATAGATGGGGCAAGTACCCTCATCTGCCCCCCCAGTGGGGTAGCAAGCACACTGGACACTAGGGATTACTTTTTTTGTTAGAATTGTAGGAGTGTAGGCTGCCCCCACAAAAATGGGTAACGGTATTTCTGCCCTCAGGGGGTAGACAGGGGTAATTACCCCGATCTGCTCCCCATACTGCCCAGCATGGGAATAGCTATGCCCCTATCCCAAGTAAATGGGAAAACAGTCTTTCTGCCCCCAAGCAGATGGGGTATGAACACCTGATGTGCCGCCAAGGTGGGGGGGAGTGGGGTAGGATCATGGGGACTGAGTCTACTGCATGGCCCCACCTTCAACTCTAAAACCTCAACAGTCTTATTGCTCCCCTGCAGACTAAAGCATCCCATCCCAATGGCAAACAAAAGGACATTTGATTTATTTTTAGGTGTTGTTTTTACAAATGGGCCAGGAGAGTTTGACCAGCTAACAGTATCATACCACTTACAGTGGTCAACGGCTGCCATTTGTGGGCTTGAGTAGACTGCCGCCAGGCCCAGACAGTTCTGAAAACTAGACATCTGCAAGAGTCCAGAGTGTTGAACTTCGCATGCATCCCACACCGTTTTCTTACACACAATGCTTGCAAATGTTGACCAAAACATACTTTTTCCATACATTTCCATGACGAAAACATCTGGAATCCATGGAAAGCCACAACTTTGCACACAGCATTCCCAAGTCTAATGATAAAAATGGTAACTCACTTGTGTGGGTGAGCCAAGAGATCTTGACGCAAAAGGCTCTAAAGTGCTAAATGGAAAAATCAACAATAGGGGTAGCTGCGGGATTTGGGGCCCATGGTAGGCCACAGCCCATGAAAACCTACCAACCAGACATTTTTGAAAAGTAGGCAACCAGGGAATTCAAGAGTGGTGTGCTGTGTGTGTATCCCATAAGGTTTTATTTAACCTCAATGACCAGCAAACCTCAAGCCGTTCGTGAAATCACTTATTTTCCCTACTTTTCTGTGATGGAAATGTCCAGAATCCACACAATTCCTACCACCCAGTATTGCCCCATTTGTGCCGATACAAATGATGCACCACTTGTGTGGTTGGGCCTAGTGGCAATAACTGTAACAGATCCATCTGATGTCAATCGGGAGTCACTTAAGGGCTCCCATTGTCCTTGCTTAGGACCATTCCTGTGGCTCTATGACCATGATTTTGGCCACTTGAGAATGTAAAGGGTGTTCGTGACATCCTTTGGTTCCTCAATTTACAGCCGAATGTGCAATTTGGATCTTCTTAAAGCAATGTAGTTACCTTGGGAAATCACTACACACAAAAGTGGGTAGGACATGGTCACACTGGGCAACAGGCATGCAAATAAAGAAGCAAAATATCGTACTCAAGTCAAGTTCATTTATCGTAGATGACCAGTGCTTAATTTGTAAATAAAGAGGTGCCGGTGCCCAAAGCCCTCCTTTTAAACACGCGGCTGCTGCAATTAAATGTGTGACAGATTACTGAGGTGCTGTAATCCTGAAGCCATCTCGGGCCTCTTCAATCCATAAAAAGCTACTCCCTGCCCATTCAGCTCACTCTTGCAGCTTTCTACGTTCTTCCTTTGTGACTCTTTTTCGTTTTCCCCGTGCTCCGTCTTCCCCATATGTGTCTTTTGCTCGCAGCAAATGCTTGAGGCAGAAGACTAAGCCCCGGCCCTCAAAAATAAGAGCCGGTGCTCAGCACCGGAAACAACAAGCACAAATTAAGCACTGTAGATGACCAATGTAAAACTTATAGTAACACATTACCAGTATGTTGTTAACAACAGTCCAGACGTGTTTAATAAGCTTACAGAACTCCCAACATAAGGCACCTGAAAGAGAAAAAGTGAAATGGACAAGAGGAGGATGTATCAAAGATACAAGTGAGACTTAGGTTCCAGATAATGGCAGGCCCAATACTAAATTCCATGACATATGCAATAAGCTAGTCATTCAAATACTTGATTCTGTCAAGCTTGAACATAAAAACACATAAACATCAACATACTAACATGTTTAAAAAAAACTCTACCTAAAACAAAGATAAAAATATGCTTCATCACATGTACAGACAGTCCATATAATATTGCACAATATTGGGATTTAATATGCCGAGATGCGAGCAAAGCACAGTCCGAGCTACTCCCTCAAATTAAAACTAACAAAAACCTCAAAAAGGATCTGCACTGTACTAAGGAAAGGGCAGGGGCTCCACCTTGGATTAAAATTAAGATATATCAGATACTTTAAAATAAAGTTGGGACAAAGCATACTTCTTCCTGATTTATTTTAACGGCCCAATGAATATAACTAATCACAACAGCAGATAGATTCTGTATCTTAAATCTGTAAACATTGAAGGCCTTCTCTATAAGATAAAATACCTTGTGATCGCAAAATTAAGCGCAACAAGTGTATTCTCGGAATACTGTACAATTTACAAAAAAGCATAAACTGAATATTTGGTTGTAATACTACTACCTACTCACATGAGGAAGGATGTGATGATCCTCATATTTCAAAAGTACTGGTTTATTTCCAATTCCGGTCCATTGCTGAACAAATTGCTGAACATTTGTACCAACGATGTATCACCTGCCAGCAACTAAATGCAGTCAAGAAAATAGTTGTGGTCATGAGTCACATTGGAAAGTCCAGCGGCCCATTCAGTTGAATGCAGTTGGGCTTCATAGAGATGCCCTTGTGTAAGGGTTGAGATACATCTTAGTAGTAGTGTGCCTTTTCTCTAGGTGAGCTGAGACATATCGAGCTAGAAGATATGATGGCCTTACTGTAGCCAAATTGGTGGGGTTGACCCCTAGATTCTGCATGCCAGCTTTTTTAGAATCAGACAGTGGAACACACTTCAAGAATGAGATAGTGAAGTTACTCTGTATAGCCTTAAATATCGACCAGAACTGTTACTGTACTTACAGGCCAGAAGCATCAGGAGTTGTTGAGTAAGTTCATGCTACACTGAAATCCCCAGGTCCTGATCGGTTGAGGTCCAAAGGCAGGTCCCAGTTTTGCAGTCATTCCAGTGTCAAATGTCACTGAAATCTAAATACTTGGGTAAGGAGAAGAAACACAAGAAGTCCAAGTGGTCTTCTGAGAATGTATGAGGGCATCCAAGCGCCTCCAGGTCATGCCCTCGAAGTCACTCTACTTCAGAGCTGATTCTGACCCTTTTCCCACAGCTCCCTGAATTTCCGGAGAAGCCAGTGATGCCACAGAAAAATGAGGAATTCCACAAAGCCCTGTTTTCTGGGCTGTACCAGCACCCTCTGTTCCCTGCAGGCCTCAATGAATCAAGAGACCTCCCAGCTGGTCATTTACCACCATGTTTCCCTTATGCACCAGCTGGGCCTTTTAGTTTCATTTTGGGTTCTTGACTAATTTTGGTACCTGTTCTTTCTGGCACAACAACCCACACCAGAATGCAACCCAGCGACTCCACTGACTGCAGAAGACAACGGCCAACCCATAGTGCTCTCTGACGCCAAGACTGCTCATCTCTTACCTCAAACAAGTCCACACGCTGCTTGAACCGATCTACAACCATTTAGCCACCCTTCTGACTCTGACATGGTGCCTTTGCCCTCCAGGAGAGCTCCTTGCCCTTGGTCTGCATACCTCCCCAAACACTGGGCTGGTTTGCAAAGGAGACAGTGCCTCCTTTGCTATAGTTGTGCGAAGGGCAGCAGAGGTTCTCAACCTTCAGCTTTTAACTCAGGAAGTTAAGACCCATGTCTTAACTAAAGTACTTCAGTCAGCCGAAAGAGTTCTGAGCTTCTCTTGCTCTTCAATGAGGCTCTTAGCAACTTGCATTTAGGGGCCCAGTCCAAGTTCTGCTCAGGCCTACCTAATAATTGATCATTTCCAGTCGCCATCTCCTTACTCTGTGCCACCCAGACTTTCTTACACAGCACCATATGCTTGAGAGCTTTATGGTGCCTGCTTCAGCCAGCAGGGTACACCCAAACTCTTGTCTCAGAGGCAGTCCCTTCACTCTGAAAGCCAGTTGCTTCTCAGGCTTCTACTCTCATTCCTTGTGGAATTCAGTGGCACAGGTATTGCCCATAGACTTGATAATGGTTGTTATTCCTACTACTTGCTGGGGCCAAAAAGGCTGTGGCCTCCATCCCATTTTAAATAGTCACCCTCTCAATACCTTTCAACCGAAAGTCAAGTTCTGGATGCTCACTCTGTCCCAGGTTTTGTCTGCCTTAGACCCTGTGTGCTTTTTCAGCCTCTATACAGCTGTCCTATTTGGCTCCTTTCCCTTGGTAGTCTTTCTCATTGCATAAGTGCAGCCCTTCAGTTGAGCAAGTACAGGCACTGACAACCCACTCTAAACTACTTTCTACCTGCACCAGCTGGTTCTGTGGACTATAACCTTCTTCCTTCCTTAGGAAGTGACTTCCTTTCATGTCAGTTGTCGCATCAATCGTAGTGTGTTCTTTGCTCCTCTTTATCCTTCCAAGGGAAAGAGACTTCACCAGCTGGGTCCAAAAATGCCCTTTGCTTCTACATTGATCATAACAAAGAATACTGGCTGGTCGATCAGCTCTTTATTGGATTCACTGGAGCAAAGAAAGGCAAGGCTGTGCAGACAGGGACCATCTCACAGTGTACTTTATTCTATGTTAGGCTCTGCTGTGCACTCTACTAAACAAGCCCCTTGAAGGCTTGTGGGCTCATTTTACTCAAGGCTACTACCAGTGAGTTGGCTCACAGGGGTACCTCTTCCTGACATTTTTCAGGCTGCTACATGGGAGTCCCCCCCTAAGGCACTATTGTCTGGACAGCCAGGTCTGCTGGGAAGGGCATTTTGCCCGCTCAGTCTTCATAAATGTTTAGTTTCAGGCAGTTCAGATACTCCTCATGCAATTTACTGATTTGATATCTATTCAAAAGGTGAGGAATCTGCAATCAGAAGTCTCCATCAGAAGAACAAAATGTTTACCTTCTGTAACTCTTTCTTGTAGGGATTATACCTAACCACAGATTCCTCAAAGACCCTCCCACTTTCCCTTTCCGTCAACTAGGTTCCTTCATCTATTAAGATTCCAAATTAAACATCTACAAACTGCTCATAATTGATTTGAGCTTGGCTCTGCCTGTGAACATGGACGAATCAGGAAGCCACTGATGTCAGCACAAATGATCGGTGCCAGCATAGACCCATGCATGTTGTATCCGGCACTGAATGCCGCCAGCACACAGAGGCACTGCTGAAGATTTTCTGGATCCAGTCTGATGCCTTGGGGAGTATTCAAAGATCAGGAATGTGCTGTTAGTCTCCACTTGAAAGAGAAGTACTGAAGGTAAGTAACTTGTTCATTATTGACTTTTCATCATAAAATTAATGGTTAGATTTTTCTCTTTCATTTCTCACAATATATATATATATATATATATATATATATATATATATATATATATATTATATACATATAAATAATTTGAGACCACTTCGAGTTTTTAAATTTTCCTTGATTGGCTTATTTGTGTTTTTTTCCAAATCTACCTTCATACCTACGTCTGGACTGTCTGAAGCTATACCTGCAGGAAAAGACTTTGAGCTGGCCAACCTGGAATTTTACACTGGCTGAGCATAACCAGTTTAACAAGGAAAAGGGACTACAAATGAAGAAGGACACTAAATAGTTAGAGCTGCAGAAAGCTCTGAGTGCCTGGATAGAGGTCCACCAGCTGACGATAGCCACAGAGGAACAAGATGATGTGGATGATCAGAATCTGGACATCAGCCCTAAAACTTAGCCTGAGGGGGAGGACTGTCCCCTGAATTGCAAGTTTCTGCTAGAGCAGGAAGGAGTGCCTCCTCGCATGGCCTGTCCCCAGCGGTGCTGGTGGACAGGAAGGCAGAGAGGGAGCTCAGGCTACAAATGGCCAAACTTAAAATGGAGGGGAAGCTGAGCCAAACTTAAAATGGGCGAGAAGCTGGCCTTGGAGTAGAAAAGATTGGCTTATGAGAGGGCACTCAGAGCTGAACCTTAAAGCTAGGCTAGCAGAGTTTAGCAGCATTGGTGCCAGCATAACCCCAGTGTCTGAAGGAGACAAGGTCTGTATCCCTTTCGATCTGGGACCCATTTACGTGGTGGGAGATGACATTGATAAATAGTTTTCAGCTTATGAGGAGACCCTGAGAGTACCCAAGATCTCAGAGGCTCACCGGGGAGGGCTGGTCTGTGGAAGCATATGCCCCCAGTGAGTGGACGGACAAACTTCTGACCCTATAAGTAGGAGACCAAACCATGTATATCCCCATGAAAGCCATTCTTCAAGCTAAATTTAGGCTGACCCCTGAAAAGTATTGCCAAAAGTTTAGGGACAGCCACAAGCTCCCTAATCAGTCTTGGGTAGATTTCTTGGATTATGCTAGCAAGGCAATAATTGGTTGGGTGTATGGCAGCAAAGTTGATGATTTTATTTGGGTTGTTTAGTCTGCTACTAAGAGCACACATGCTCATTACGTGTTTTACAGAGCTGCACCAGCACACAGTGGACAGCAAGCTGACTGACCCCTGGAAGCTTGCTGAGGAGATGGACCAGTGAGTCAATACCAATGTGTCCAAGAAGGTACTGAGGAGTGATCCCCAGAAGGGGGTTTCAAGTTCCCCCCAGCAGAATGAGGGGGCGGTTTAAGATGACCCAGGAAGTCTCAGAGTAAGGCAGGAGAAGGGTTCCCAAGCCTTTTCTGGAAACAGAAACAGGGGGACAGTTTGGTTAGGCAGTGGCCCAGGGCACCCCATTTCCAAGGTAAGAAGGTGATCTCTGATGGTGGGAGTCATCATTTCCACCAGGTGAAAGTGAAGGGGGTTCCCTCTCACTGCTCTGAGGGACAGTGGGGCTAACCATTATAGTGCAAACACTAGTTTCCCAAGAGCAGTACACCAGCCTGGTGTGTAGGGTAACCTTGGGCCATGTGTGTCTTTCTCCAACGTATAGTCCTAGTATCCTTGGAGTGGGGCAGGGAGATAAGGAGGAGGTTCATAGTTAGTACCCAGATGCCATAGACTGCATTCTGAGAATGATTTGCCAACAGTGTCAGGAGTACTGAGACTGGTGGTCGCCACAGGTGCCCTGCCAGTTCAGTTTTCTGGGGGTACCACTCCCAAGCAGAGGGTACAGGAGTCCAGATGAAGGGGCAGAGTGAGGGAGAACTCAGCCCTGACTCCTGTTCAGCCTCAGGGTATGGCCCTGGGCTGACTGGCCAGTCTCTGGAAACCACCCCTAAATGGGTGGGGGGGGGCAGATAGCCTAAAACCCGGTCCTGCTGGCCGCCACTCTGAGGAGCCCCAGAGGTCAGAGAACCCACGAGAGCCTATAAGGAACTCCTTGTCAGCCCCAAGGCTGTAAGAGAAGTCTACCCAACATCCCCACTTAGAGCTTCTACCTGGCAGTGGATGGCCCAGTGCCTGGCTCCTGACACTGAAAGTGGTCTGTGGCTTCTGTTGGTTGCTGTTTTTAAGGGAAGAGTTTTCTTAGGTTGGAGACTATAAGTCTAAGCCAAGGGGTTGAATGGGCCGCATCATTTTGTTGGCTGCAGTGGTACTGTCTACCTACTGGGATGCATCGGTGAGCAAGTTAAGGTTAGGTGCTTCACAGTTAGGGGTCTACTTGTGAGGAGAAGGGTTCCTCATGGGACAGTTCAGTGCTCAGGAGAGCATAAACATAGGGATCCAAATGAATTCAGAGAGGCATAGACCTGACAAGTGCATCTGCATAACGGTGCCTTTGTCTATGTTCCATCACCTATGCTTGGAAGCCCATCACAGTATTTAGGAGTCTACCCTGGCATATGACTTTGAGGGTGGTTGTGCTGGACTTGGCTCTTTCTGAAGCGTCAGACCTAAAGTTTTTACATTCACCATTCTGGTTCCTGAACCCATTTCTGTTAGCTTTTAGGACTCTGCCACTTCACTGCTACCCAGAGCTAAAGTGCTTGTGCTGTCTTCTTAAAACATGGTAAAATTTCACCTAATTGGCCTATTTAATTTACCTGTAAGTCCCTAGTAAAGTGGCACAACCTGTGCCCAGGGCCTTTATTTTAAATTCTACTAGTGGGACTGCACATTGATTGTGCCCCCCACGTAAGTAGCCCTTTACATGCATCAGGTCTGCCATTGCGGCTTATGTGGTAGTATTAAACTGCCATTTTGACCTGACAGATAAACCTCTTGCCAGGTCTAAACTTTCCTTTTAATGCATATGTAATCCCTAGGCTGCCATGTATTTAAAAGGTAGGGCAGGTAATTTTGAGTTTTACATCTTAGTAGTGAAAAACTGGTAGAATAGTGTTCACAAGGAGTGGGCAATAAATTCCACTCCACCGGTAGAGTTGGCAGAATTTTGGCCACTTTGTGCCAGACTTGTAATGTTTAGTTCTGGCCAAATTCAACCAACCACCGCATGGCAGAATTGTTTTTTCTCATGCACAGCTCGTTAATGGTAAGTTGGCACGCAGGAGCAACAATTGGCGTCCTCTGGCATGATTGCCGGGCGCTAGGAGGGCAGGTGGTGACATGTTTTCTCACGCAAGTGGTCGTGGGAGGTCACAACTGTCTGCAGTGAGAAAGCTGCTGCTCATTTAGAACATCTACTCGAGCAGCAGCAAAATAAACTCAAGGAACATCACCCTATGGCACGCCACGTAGTGCAGTTTGTGCTGATTTTTCAGCACAGATCAAGCTCCTGGGTCTAAAAATCAGTGCATGCAGCGTGATGTGCGGATTTCCACCTGTTTGCAGAACTCCGTGGAATCACGCAGAGATTTCATGTAGCTCCAGGTACTTCTGTGAAGTGAACTCCGCAGGTTCTGCCCACCCCTAGTTTTCACTTCAAGACCAACCTCTCCCATTAGATAACATTGGAGTTACCCTATTACATTTATCAAGCTGTAATTTCCAAAGGGGATCAGGTAACCATGTCCTGCTTAGTGTCTTTGGAATTATAACGAAAATACCTCATTAATAGCAAGATCAGATTTTAAATTACATTTTTGAAAATGCCACTTTTAGAAAGTTGGCTTTTTCCTGTCTTAGCTATTTTAGTGCCTGTAGTCTGTCCCTGGGTCACATGACTGGGTGTAGTTGACTGTATTCCTCTTAAACAGCCACACACAAAAGAGAGGTTAGATATGCCTCGGTGGGCACTCATTGGCAGGATGGGAGGGCGGAGATGGGCATAGCCCTACTTACACTTGAATAGGCTGTGTCCTGCCTCCACACAAAGGGCAGCATACCCCCTGTAGTTATTCTAGAGGCAGAGCACGAAAAACAGGATTCCTTGGGACTTCAAAGAGGAACTTCTGGATGCATCTCCCACCTGCCAGAGGAAGGACAATAGGTATAAATATTGGACCTCAGACGCCAACTCTTCAGTAAACTTCTGGACCTGTGGATACTGTGCCAGGAAGGAGGACTGCTGTGCTGCTGAAAGGACTGCCACTCTGCTGGACTGCTACTCTGAAGGACTGCTTTGCTGACCTCTTGTCTGAATGAGGACTGGACTTGCATCTGTCCAAACCCAGGACCCCCGGGTGACTCCAGAGGCTAGTTGGCTGGCCTCTTGACTTGAGCCTCTGGGAAGGAAGGCTCCAAAGACCTTGTCCCTAGCGCATAGACTCTGCCATCTGTGAGTTTCCCTATCAAATGGTGCCTCCCCAAACTTAGACCCTTGGCAGTGGTCCTAAGTTACTCTGCCAGCCCTGTAGAGCAGCAAAAACTATGCATCTCCTCTGTTGTGTGGGATAACCCAGAGTAGAACATAAACATCGCTGGCCCTGAGTGAGTCAGACCTGTCACTAAAACCCACATTGCAACCTCTTTGGAACCAACACTGTGCAATACATCCTTTGTGCAGGCCCTCGCAACACTTGTTGATGACAGCTTCAGCCATGACGCTGGGCTCCACATCACAGCCCCTCGGAACCAGTGCATCACCCCGAATGAGCGACGTATCCTCGATACTGGACTTTGTATTATAAGCCCTCATTGAGTGGATCTTCGACAATTCAGGCCCCCGCATTGCAGCCTTGCATCTCTGGACTGATGTATCGCTTCAGCTGCATGAAGCAACTTTGATGCTGATCCTCATACCACTCCACAAACCAGGATTTAAGGTATTCCTTTCAACGAGACTTACTGGGTCCCTGAAGCTGGCCCATGCTCTATCCCGCTCGCTCTGAACGTGTGACTTTGTTCGAGTCTGGCTTGACCAGATATCCACAGTTGGTGCTTTGTGCTTTTTGGTGCTATGTTCAATGAAATCTTTAAAACTGAATACCTCCGGTTCTGCTAATTGGATTTTTGTTGTGTTGGGCTTGTTTTATTAAATAAAACTAACTATATTATTAAACTGGTGTGGGTTACTTTTGTAGTGTGGTTTCAGTGTTACTGGTCGAAGTTTTGCACAAATATTTTACACATTGCCTCTGAGTTAAGCCTGATTGCTGTGTGCCAAGCTACCCGAGGGTTGAGCAGGGGTTAATGTTGGGTTTGCTTGTGACTTCACCTTGAGGAAGATTGTGGTTTCTGCTTGAGCAGGCTTTCATCCAATCACCCAATAACCCAATTTCATACAGGTGAAAAGTAGCAGAAACTGAAGAGGCAAGAAGGCTTGACTTAGAAAAAGAAGAGGAAGATAGGTTTGGAAATTCAAAGATGCATCAATGACTGTCTTGATCATGCAAAGAAGGTAATAATGTGAATGGTATATTGAAAACAAAGTTGGTGTGCAGAGCCACAAGAAGTAGTAGAATGGAGCAAATGTGAACAGTTATTTAATTACTAATGAGGTTTTGCTTGGGAATAAACCTTTCATTATGGGCAGTAGACTGCTTATTTTAAACTCGCACACAATTGGTGGGATGCTGATATTTAGCTTGAGCTTTAGTATTTGACTGTATTTATCATGTAGGTGAGATTAGTGACAAGGGAGAACTTGAAGAGGAAACATTGGTCTGGTCAGGTGTTGGGAGATACATTTGGCACAATGATTCCTTTCATTGGTGTGACTTTGAATAACGTGAAGATTAGGAAATTATCTACATTAGTAGACCGAGTGGCTGCTAATATGGCAGGGTCTTTAACAAGGAACTAATGGTTGTACATGCTATGGTCCTGCTGAATCGGTTAGTGTTAGATATAATAATTGCAAAATAAGGTGAAGTCTGTCATATGCTGTGAGTGCAACAATGCTGCACTTACGTGCCATATAACAATAAGCAAATTGATAATTATATAATGAGCATTACTAAAATACTTGAGGCAAAGTTGTGTTGGGAGAACAAGGTGCCTAGTGTGATTGGAGAAGGGTTTTCACACATTGATGAATGGTTAGGACATATAGGTTGAAGTTTTCTTGGGAAAATAATACCAATAATAATAATAGCTTTCATTTGTGTAAATGGCATTTTTTGTAAATTAAATGTGTGGGGTAGCTTTTAAGAAGAGATTTAATTGCATTCGGGAAACTAATCTGTTCACAATGAGTTGAAGAAACAAAAGCAAAACAGCACAAGAAGGAAACTATCTAAACTTGTGTACAATGGAATGAAGAAGTTGGAAGAAGTCAGAAAATGAAATCTGAGAAAGCTATAGTGTAATGGCACTTAGCTATTGAGTTATAGGTTGTAATGATTTCAAATATCGCCGGAGGTGAGTATTTACAAAGGTATTTTTAAATGTACAATAGTACTAAAGGGATAGCAATTAGCATCTCTATTGCTGTTAGTCTAACATTGGCTGAGGTAAGCCTTGATATTTAAAATAGCTTACTGCTTACAGCCATCTTTTAGTGGAGTCATATTTTCACTTTTGTCTGAACCTGCACACAGGCTAAGGAAGGACCTGATCCAATGCAGTGCTTTATCTCGGATGCTGGCTTTGTGTAGTCTGGCCTGGATGGTGGAGAGAGAGACGGTGTCAAGCTCAGCAGAGAGGTCGAGGAGGATGAGTGCAGCAGTGCCTCCATGGTCTAGGATGATGCATATGTTTTTGGTGACTGCTAGGAGTGCTGTTTCGGTGCTGTGGTTGCTTCTGAATCCAGATTGGGATGGGTCTAGGATTTGGTGTCTCAAGGAATTTGGTGAGTTGCTGGTTGATGGCCTTTTTAGATACTTTAGCTGGGAAGGAGAGCAGAGAGAGATGGGTCTGTAGTTTTTCAGCTCCCTTGGGTCGGTGGTGGGTTTCTTGATTAGCAGTTTGATCTTGGTGTGCTTCAAGTCTGATGGGAAGGTGGCAGTCTTGAAGGATCAGTTGATAGTAAGGTAGAGCTCAGGTGCTATTGTGGCACTGACCAGGTTAAAGATATGATGAGGGCACGGATCCGAGGGTGCTCCCGAGTGATGGAGTTCATGAGTCTTTGGGTGTCCTCCTTGGTAATGGGGATCCAGGAGTTCAGGATCTGGTTGTAGTGCTTGGTCCATGCTGATGTTTGTGGCTGGTGGGGGTGGATTTTGGTTCCTGTAGCCTTTGTAAATGTCCTGGATTTTTCAGTGAAAAAAGGGGGGGAGGTCGTTGCATAGGTCCTGGGCGGGAGGGATGGATGAGGTGTCTGTCCCGGGGTTTGTGAACTCTTTGATGACTAAGAGCTCCTTGCTGTTGTGAGCACTGATGCTGAGGAGTTACTGAATGACGGCTTTTTTGGCGGCTCTGATGTTCTGGTGGTGTGTGGTGACTGCGTTCATGTAGGCTGTGTCAGTCAATTAGTTTATTTTGGATTACAAATCCATAAAACCACAATATAAACAATACATGCAGTTCCAGCCATAGCTGGTCTAACATAGGCATGGTTTAAAATACAATAAATAAAACATATTTACACTATATCATTAAACACAGCCTATAAAATGCAAATGCTCAACTACGGAATATAAAACAGCAGTTATGGACATAACGTTTCCATATCAGAAGTACCAAAGAGGTTAGCTAATCCTATCCCCCTGAGAACCCCTCCCAAACACCACCGGCCTCCTGCCCCTTTCTATTGATTTTAAATGTAATACTATCAAACAACAAGATTAAAAAACTGAAACGATCCGGAGCTGAATCAGGGAATGGTAACGGGGGCCATGTGCTCATTCCTAAAGCACTCACTAAGTTTGTGAATGAGTCAAGCTGCATGGAGATATTTGGCTGACTCAACAACAACCGCTTTCCTAGTATATGATGTAAAAGTCTCAGTGCAACTGCATATTGGCTAAAACCCAAACGCTTACATACTGGCTTAAGCCATTTCTCATGTGGATGCACATAAGCATTACAAAAAAAGCAAAATGGTGGCGAGTTTAACCTTCTAGTGTACAAGAATAGCACTTGCTAGAGCTACGGTTCTTTCCATCTCATTTCATGCAGAAACGTTTTACAGGCAAAACGCTGTACTTCCATTTTAGGTAAAGTTGCTTTGCTAAGCACCCAGGAATGACATGGAGAAACAGTTCATAAACAGGGATTATCTTAAGATCTAAAAATAAATCAGTGAATCTACCTCACTTAACTCCCTTCATTTTCCGCACCCATAGATTTTCCATAAAATGCTCTATGGTCAATGAGCGCTGGACTGATTTAGCTTCATCAGTATTTTCCCAGAGCAACGACAAGCCAATCTCATAAGACATGGATTTAATAAAAGCAAGCCAAGGAATCCTCTCCCACCTAGTAGACCTGAGAAATACCTTTAGAGGAAGTCTATACAACCCCAGCTCCTCTATGCACTAGATTGTATGCCAGTACAGCATAGGTCTGAGCATCAAATGAAAATTTATCGGAAAAATACCCACATCTAAAAATTGCTGAAGATTTAACAAACTCCTGATGAAATTGTTTTCCGCTTTAATAAGTTCATCAGCTTTCAAATGTCCCCATAGCCCTGAGCCATATGTGGCTGTGCTCTTTACTTTTACATTGTAAATCTCCGTGGCAGGTGCTAATGAGCTGGCCTGTGTTTTCTTTTGCATCCTAATAACAGCACCAGCCTGCTGCTGGACTGAGTTTATTCGTCAGACAAAACCCTATATACACAAACTCCAGCACTTCTCCTAGAGTACCCCCTGAACCATAATGTTCGTCCTCACCCTTTATAGGGGTTGAAAGCCATACATTTGGTTTTGTTTACATTTAATTCCAAACCTCTAGCACTACAAAAGCTTAGAAATCGATCCTCTATAGCCTGCAGATGGTATGGAGTTTTGCCATATTAAAAGCGCATCGTCTGCGGATAGCAAAGTAGAGAATTTAGAAGAACCCACTTCAGATGCATTGTTTCCAGAGAAATCTAGTGCTTTTACTAAATCATTGATTTAGAGTGTAAACCGAGTCGGCGCCAAGATACCCCTGCCGCACACCTGTCTTGATCCTAAAGTGGTCAATTAGTTCACCTTTGTTCACATATTTTACTTGTGTGTAATTAGAGACGTATTTTTATAAGAACCACCAAGAAATTTTCCAGGTCCCCATCTGCTTCAGCATATCCTAGAGTTTTGCCCTGGGAATTTAATCAAATGCTCATCTCAGGTCAACAAAAGCCACATGTAAGTGGCCCCTGTCCAGCGTAACAGTTTTCCAGTAGATGCCACAAAAGCATAGCATTTGGTCTAAAGTGCTGATATCCTTCCTAACCCTGTCAGAAAATATGCCATTCACATAAGCCCCCTCTGACAGTTCTCCCCCCTCCTTCCCACCCCAGCCCCCTAGCCCAAATATGACAGCAAAATAGTTTCTGTGAAGCATCAATCAAACTAATTGGCCTGTAGTTGCCAGGGTCATCTCAGCAGCCCTTTTTTAAAATATGGAACTATTTGACTACCTGCCAAGATCTGGGTAATGGGCCACCTTCCAGGATTGTTAGAAATTGCAAATATAAGTAAGGCCCCCAGACAAGGGGCTCTAATAAATGCAAATCCCCAAGGGCAGAGTCAGGGCCAGGTGCTTTGAGGACAAATTGCCCTAATCGTCTCGAGAATATCTTTGAGCATAAAGACCAGCAGTTCATCATTTCTAACAGGCAGTGCAGACCCTGATGTGCCTTTGAATGTGGCATCACCCTTAGCTGTATATACCGTCTTAAAATGTTCCACCCAGGGCTCTGGTTGTAGATGGAAGTCAATATGAGAACCAGTATGTCCGCACTCATGAGCCACAATGCCCCAAACAGTTTATCTCCTACCTTGAATGCTTCTACGAAATCCTCCCACACCTCACGTTCCCAAGAGGTTTTAGTTTTGGACAAGCTATCTAAATATTTCTTCCTAGCCTAGGAAATTTTAATTATTTTGCCAGCCTTAATTGACCTGATAAGGTTGTCCATAGCCAGTCTACAATGAATGCTAAACAGTGCAACTTGTGGGGTTAACTTACTTGCCTTACTGCCATCCTTGGTTAGAAATGCCTTGAGTTTATTAAACAGTTCTTCATGTGAACTAAGTACAGTCACATGGACTAGATCAGGGGACCCTCTAGGGCTCCTCTCATCCAAAGTATCGGCAACCAACACATAAATCATTGCAAGTACACTGGCGTCCTTGGACAAACAAGCCCACTTTAGGGCTTGCTTATTGTTTGAGAGCCCCCAGTTCACCTGGTGGCTTAAAAATAAGATGCAACTGATCTAGAATCCCGGCACTACTGATGTTTTGCTTTAGTGCATCATGGTCACTATTGTGGCACTCAACAACCACCATATCCACCAAAGCTGACAACATTTTTAGAGGTTAAAAAATATAGACAATACCGCTCTTTTCAGTGTGTCTCTTAGAAGTATGGGCACCACTATGGTCTGATATGGACCTGCTGTTTTAATGCCATTAGACCCAAGCACAGGGATAAGCTCAAAAACTGATTGGCAATCATTGACCAGCTTTTGACATTTTTCTGATATAGCTGGGGAATACCCCAGGATACATCTTCATCTACTGTTAAATCGGAGAGCAAATGGTTCAAATGTTACATTAAAATCTTGTGCAACAACTGCCAGGTCATCTGAAGGTAAAACATCTATAGCCTCCTCAAGGATGGTAAGGATATTAGATGGCCTATTCACCCAACTGATGATATATACATTAAAAATGTGGAAGGAGGATCTACCCCTGTCAAGTGACAACCCCAGAATGTCTGGTGACCTTAACTTAAGCCATTAAATCAAGCAGCCTAACATGTTCTTCACCCAAATAACGAGGCGAGCAGCAGGCCAACCTCTATCCTGTGATGTAGCTGGGCAGTAAAAAGTTGTGAACCCTTTTCTATATACGGCATCAGTACACCAGGTTTCTTGGAGCAAACAAACATCTAATGAGTCCATAACCCCCGTGTCCAAATCAGCCACTTTAGAGATTAAGGTGGCAGTGTTCCCTGAAAGAAGATTCACAACTTCCGATTGCATCCTAGGAGGGGCAAGCCATGAAAATGGTTCGCTGTTCAAGGTGACAGTCTCACCTCAATTGGACCCATGCCACTCTGCTGATGAATACTCTTATCATTTCCCTTCATAGTCTGGGGCACATTACACTTTAAGCAAATCTTTGTTGTCAATAGGCAAGGAAAACGCACTGTCAGAGCAATGATGTCAACCAGATTGCGTGGGAAGCCAGTTTAATCTCAACAGTCACCCTCCAGTAAGGAAGAGCGATTCACCTCAACAATGTCCTGTCGGATAACTGACAGCCATTTACCCAGTGGTTGCAGACTGCCTGATGGCAATTGTTGAGGTGTTGATGTTATTAATTGATATCACTCTGTTAGTAAATTTATCTAAGCTATAAAGAATTTTAATTAATCCAGGAGATCGGGGACGGTCTAAAGGGAGGCCGAGGTCATATCTGGCAAAGAGCCGACTTGACTCGCTGTACTCCTCAAGCCTTCCGGGGGAGCCGGCGCACAATTGTAATCAGACACCTTTCTGGCTAAGGGGGCATAGCGATTGCTACACTGCACGGTAAATGTATTTGGAGGATTGGGTGTTGCAATCTCTGGAGCAGGCGTGATGTCTGAAGATTCAGTCACCACGCATCCATTTCTAAGACAAGAAGGTTTGCAAGACTGTCACCAGATAAGTTTACCTTGTCACCTCCTGGTGTCGATGGACCCAATACGGGCTGCCCTTGGCTGGAGTTTCGCCTGGTCGTGGCCAGCACTTGTCCCGTTCCTCGGGAGATGGAGAGGTGCTATACAGAGCAGTGTCATGGGAAGGCAAGTGGCAGTGATGACGCAGAAAAAGGACTAACAAATATTAATATATCAAGTAACCAAAATCGTATAAGGTAGTGTGATTTTAGCAAAGAAAAATAATATACGTGGGAAATTGTGCCCACGGGGTAGTTCGCCATTATTATAAACAGGCTTAATTAATCATGAAGAATTGACAAATGTAGTAATCCGTCATAATTGCAAATGTATTCCATGATTTTCTTGTTGAAACTGTTATATGCTTAGTTTAAATTTAGCAGAGGCTTTGGCATAGTTGCCTGGTCTCAAATTTTAACTGCGTGTTTTTTTCTTGCATTAACAAAGACATTATTTTATTTTAAGGCTGTATTTTTCCAGTAGAGATGACTAATACACTTATCTCAAGGTTTCGTGCTAGGCTGGTTTCATCCTCTTTGATGCAAGGTCAGCTCCTGCAGTTGCAGACAATAAAGGCACTAAGATAAAATTAATTGGCAAACTTTGTTGCAACTTGTGTTCCAAGGACAATGTATGTAAAAATGAGTACTAGGAGAAAGATACAATTCATTGGTCAAATTGAAGCCACCCTATGAACCCTCCAATGGAAGACCCTGAAGAATTTGGAATGTTTCTTACTTAAACCCACCGGACAAAGAGAAGTCAGCCATTTTCTTTGATGCCATTTTGAAGCCTGATTCAAGAAGCCATCTTGAACGACCCTCCGATGCCTTTTCTCTGTCGCAGAGAAAGAGACTTTAAAGAATTCTCACCCTAGAGACTTTAACTTTAACGTTGCCCCGTCTTGCCCATGCAGTAACTTTTACTCCATCCTCCTTGCTGCCGCAAGGAAACTTGCCCTTAACTTTGCCCCCCCCCCTTGAAATCTGCCTCATGCTGGTCGAACCGATACCTGAAGGACGAAGACTTTTCTTGAATGCTGATTGTATTTGGTAAATATGAAAGGATAATTGTATTATGCATTGTGTTTTCCTTCCCAGGTACCAACTGCTATTTTGCTAGGGCCCAAGCTAGAAGTTTTCTAAATTTGTTGACTAAATTCGTTTTGCATGAAGCCCCACGTGCCAATGTTAATTAGAGGTTAGTTGAGATATTCACGTGATGCACCATGTTGAATTGAAATCTTGTTATGCTGACCGATGTATGCAATTAGTCAAATTCAGTTACTTATATTAGTGATTTGCATTGCTATAACCGAGTGCATTATAATCCAGATTTTGCGTAGATTGCGTTTCTTCCGCCGCTATGGACAGCTAGTAATGTTCGTATACATATATCATTTGATTTTGAGTCTCACATATATTGTGTTAGCTTTGTTAATATAGGGAAATAAATTCATTACCTTCTAACAAACTGGTGTGGTTATTCATGACTGAAAGGTCATGGTGGGTCAAAATACTGATTGTTATTGATTTCTAATGTGTTGCTTGGTCTATTGATTAAGTATTAGATATTGATTACAATGGTTATTGATTTGAGTGATCCGACTATTCTTGAATGAGGAGAGCCCAACTCGGTTAAAAGGTTCACTGATCTCCAGCGTGTCCAAGTAAAAGTAATTTATAAGGGCTGGACGCGCTATCAGTAGATGGTAGCAGAGATTGATGGTTTCGCCCTTTGGGACCCCATCCGAACAATAGGCGGATTCAAGTTAGAATTTTCTTTGATAAAACAAGTTGGAGAGATGATGATGCCCTAAATCCCCAATGACTTTCCCGGAATCTCGGAGCTTGCGAATGGAGGAAATGGAGGTGTGAGAATGTTTTCGGCGTTTCTAGTGACGGTATGAATGAAGTTAGGGTTTTGCGCTTGCAAAGCTTATGCCGCAGATGAATTGTGAAGTTTGTGAGGATTTTAGGGGGTTGCAAACTCCAAGGAAAATTTTAGGGGAGTTACACTCCAAAGTGTGAGAGTAGGGAAGTCGTCGAACTTCACATGTGTGTAGCGCTTTGTGCAGGAAAAATTGTCCACATGGTTGTTGATGTTGAAAAGTGTATGATACACTTGATTGATGTTGTAATCTGTTCGGTTTAATAGGTTGATCGGGCGTGGTCAACGAGTCAGTATGAATATTGAGGAATGAAAGAAAATTTTCGACTTCGAGATTTGACGAATTCTAAGGCGCTCTGGAATAGTTCATTGATCAGTTGAGAGAAAAATTTGTGGGTCAAATTTTGCTTGCGAAAGTGGGAAACCGAGAAAGATGGAATAACTGCTGAGGCTAGTGAAAAATCCCTAAGGTTTCTGAAGCGATTGTATTACCCTTCCTGTAGTAAACCGACAGATTTGTTTTCTTCCTTTTTGGTTAGTGCTCGCGATATGTTGCAGAAATTAGTTTTGAGTGAAGCTGAATGAAGGAGGACAAGCAGCAAGACTTTGTCAGCCGCAGTGTGTGGGTGTGACGTCACTAGGAGCCGCGCTGGGATAGGTTGGTTGGTGAGAAGGGTTGTGCACGGATTGGACGCAATCCGTGAAGTGCAATTGGTGGGGGGAAAGGCAAGCGAAGAGTATTCCGGGAATTAAAGTCACTTATTGATAACATTTTAGGAAAATAAAAGACGGAAAGATGAAATTTTTCAAAGCACTTAAGAGTGCCTTGAGGGGAGATGTATATATTAAAGCAAATGTAGGAGAAGAAACACTGCCTGAGGGTACACCAGCTTATATCGTAATTGAAGAAAAGGGTGTTGCACCATGTCTTTGGTTAAAGCAATGGTGTAAATTAACAGAAAAGCATGGAAGTGTAGCGTTCCCTATCCATGGGTCGTTTAATCTAAGAGTTTTGGAGAATCTAAGTTTCGCGCTATACGACATGAAAGTACCTCCAAGACCAGCACAATTTGAAGCATTAGCAATTTGGGAGCTAAAAGCTAGAAGGCAACAACAGAAGAAATTTGAAACAATAGTGAGAAAAGTAGAAAATACACTAGCGGATGCTAGGTGGGATAGTACTCAAAAGGTTTGGAGATCAGACGTATTGCAGGGAATTAAATTGTTTCCAGCAATTACTGACGAAGCAGAGACGGAAGGAAGGAAGGAAAGCTACCTATAAAACAAACAGGAGTCAGTCCAGAGATAGAGAAGACAATAGAAATTCGAAAAGATCAGACGATGAGGAGTTCATTCTGCAATTGCTAAATGACCGCCCGCCACCATATGTGGAAAGCGAAAAAGGGCCCAAGCACTAGTACTGCACCTCCAGAACCAGTACAGGGTATTGTAACACCGAATTTGAGAATATCGCAGAGGCAAAGTAGTCCCGACATGCCTTTTACACCAGAAATACCACAAGTTCAGAGAATATATCCTGACGTGCCTAAATTGAAACCTGTCAATGATTATCAGCCACAGGTTCAAAGGCGCTATTATGATGAGCATCATTTGGAAATGACTTCTAGTTTAATGGCGCAGGGAGGACAGAATTACCAAAGACCGACATTGATTCAAGCCGAATCAACACAATTTTTGATGCCTCAAAAGCAGATGCAAGAAGTGCCGAAGTACACTCAAATAGCAGAAAACCAGTTAGACATGCCAGCAATGATGAACCATAATGTGGGAATTAACATGCCACAGAATTCGGGGAACAGACAGAATCCGGATGCAATATCTTTGCCTATCACTGTAGGCCCGCCAGTGCCATTGTATATACAGGCAAAGCCGAATGTATGCGACCAAGGGGTAATGACACAAAATGAGACAGGGAGGAGATGCATAGAAAATACTCCAGAAACAACTCTGGTAGGAACACTGCCAAATAGATCTGGGTCTTTGTTGGTATTTAGTCCAATTCCAATTTGTGCCCGTCAACTGTGGTAAGATCAGGTCCACCACTAATAGTACCGCTAACTTCAAAAAGAGAAACGTTACAGAAACCATCAGTAGCAGTCGATGTAAGCTCTACATTGATGGGACTGAACGCGCAACAGCTAACACAATGGTTGAACAGCCTGAACTCCCGACAGAGTACACCCAGCGGGAAGGGAGAAGAGTATTTGAATAAAATAAGATTGGGTATGGAAGCAGACGAACTAGTAGAGGGAACGATGGGTTTGAACAGGTTAGAATCATACACAGAAGAAGAGCTGAGATACATGTGCCCTAGAATTACAAGAGAAGTAAGCAGCATACATAAGAAGTTACAAGAAATTGCAGACAGAAACAAAGTCGACATAGGTAAAACCAAACACTTGAGCAGAAGCTACAGGTTGGACTTTGAGACAAAAGATTTTGAACACATGAGATCTGCAGGGATGAAAACACACCTTAAGGAGATACTGCACGGCGCGCAGGTCTGGAGATGTTTAGACAAATGGGAGAGCAGGTGGGTTAAGAAAAAGGACAAAAAGAAAGAAAGTAGCTGAGATCGGAATGAGAAAGTACAACAGAATGATGATCTGA
This sequence comes from Pleurodeles waltl, assembly GCF_031143425.1. Classification (NCBI taxonomy): domain Eukaryota; kingdom Metazoa; phylum Chordata; class Amphibia; order Caudata; family Salamandridae; genus Pleurodeles; species Pleurodeles waltl. Next base: position 725,222,102 of record NC_090444.1, read on the forward strand.
TAACAATGTTGCCAATGAGAGAAACGGCAGGGGGAAAACTTGTACATGTACCGTGGCACAGGTGCGATATTCAATCCTTTACGGATGATTTCCCAAAATTAAGAGAGAAACTGATCGAATGGTATCAACAAACAGATAGATTTGTGAAACTCGCTAAATGTCTTTGGGAAGACCTGAATACCCTATTCAAAATTGTGGTTCCGGCAGATTTGTGGGAAGATTGTAAAAGGGCTGTAGGTTGGCCAACAAGTGAACCAGAAAGAGATAGGGAGACAGGTGCACCATCACCTACGGTAATGAGTTTATACCAGAAGGTGATTGAGCATTTGAAAACAAAGGTTGCGTTGAAAAATGTGGATTGGCAGAGAATTGACAGAACGGCGCAAGAAGTTAGTCAATACATGCGTACTATGAGAGATTGTTGAAAGCATTTAAAAATTACAGTGGCACGGAAACGATTGAGACAAAGGACATGCTCCATTTTGAGTTCAGATTTGTGGAAGGGTTGAGACCCGAAGTTAGCCAGATGATTAAAATGCATTTGATTTGTTGGCAGTCAAAGTCGATCGATGAGGTGTTGAATTATGCAAAATACTGCAGTGATGAGATTGAGACGAAGCAGAAAAAGTTGAAGGAAAAGGTGATGGTGATGCAGCTTAGAGCAGCCCTGACAGGCTTGCAAGGTTTGCAAGGTTTTCAACAACAGTTGCCGCAGCAGCAACAGCAGGGAAATGCTATGTTTCAGCCACAGATGAGAGGCAGAGGTCGAGGAGGTTTTGTGAATAATGGTCCTGATTTAAATACTGTTGTGATTCCAAATGGTATACAGGCAATGAAGAAGGTGATGCCATGTCACACGTGCGGAATCGTCGGGCATTGGAAACGGGAGTGCCCAATGTTGGCGCAGGAAGGTGTAGGTCAGCAAAACAATGATGTCAATTCATTCCAGAATATGAGAGGACCGAAAATGAGAGGTCCAAATCCAAATTTTCAAAATAATGTGAATCAGATGCAGGGTTTGCAACCCGTACAACCACAGCAGGTGCAAATGCCCCGTGTACAGATGGCACAGTTGCAGCCAATGCAACAGCAGTTTCCTATGGTACCTAATCAGGAAATGCAAATACTCTTAGCACCAATGAATCAGCAACAAGTAATGCTTCCACAACAGGTCACGGGTCAAGGAATGAATCAAAATGACGCAGTACACCAATTCCTGTTACACAGTGAGAATGGAATAAACGATGTGTGAGAGAGTGAAAGTTCAGATGAGGAGGGAAATTGTATGCTTGCAGCATCCTTGGAAGTTGATCAAAAGGGACCGTATGTGGAAGGAAGAGTTATGGGTCACAGCGTTTCGTTCTTGGTTGACACCGGAGCTACACGCTCTACAGTCGGAAGCATCAAAGTACCAAATTTGCCACTTTCAGGGAGAACAGTTCAAGTAGTGGGAGTAGCAAATAGGTATCTGACAAACCCAATCACAGATCCAGTGGAAGTCAGAATTGGTAACTTTCAAGGGTCACATAAATTTGTGGTGTGTGACTCAAGTCCGATATCCCTATTAGGGGGAGAGTTATTGTGTAAATTGGGATAATCGATTATGTGCTCAAATGATGGAATTAAAATTCAGACGAACAGTGATGACGAAGAAGAGGACAGTTTAGGAGAGGACGAAACGGAAACTGTCAATGAAGAGTATCCCCTGATTACTCTTTATGCTATGCTCACTGAAGCAGATATTCCTGCTGAGTTACAGGAAACAGTTGAAAAAGAAGTGTGGGATATGACAGGGAAAGAGGTAGGGTTGGTCAAAGGAGCAGAACCAGTGAAAGTGACTGTAAAACCCAATGTAAATTTTCCTCAGACTCCGCAATACCATATGTCACAGGACACTCTCATGAAAGTCGCCCAACTCATTGACGAGTTTGTAAAACAGGGAGTACTGAGAGAAGTACTAAGTAGTCCATGTAATTCACCAATCATGGGACTAATAAAACGGAGTGGAAAGGTCCGAATTGTTCAAGACTTGAGGAAAATAAATGACATAATAGTCAAATGTTGTCCCGTGGTACCAAATCCAGCTGTGATCATGCTTCAAATTCCCTGTGATGCAGAGTGGTTCTCAGTCATCGACTTGCCCCAAGCATTCTTTTCTGTGCCTCTTCATGAGGACAGCCAATTTCTCTTGTGTTTCAAATTCCTGGACAGAGTCTACAGTTGGTGTCGAATTCCTCAAGGGTTTTCGGAGTCACCATCAATTTTCAATCAGATTCTGAAGAAAGATTTGGAATCATTGGAATTACCCTTTGAATCAACCTTGGTACAGTATATTGACGATTTACTGATCGCATCCAAGACAGAAAATGACTGTATGGTTGACACTATTGCTCTGTTGAACCATTTGGGAAGAAATGGACACAAAGTGTCCCCTTCGAAATTACAATTCTGCCCGAAGAAAGTGAAATATTTGGGTCACCAAATAGAAAAAGGGTTGAGAAGAATAATGAAAGAAAGAATAACAAGTGTACTTCAAATGAGTCCACCCAAAACGAGGAGAGATGTGAGAACGTTTTTGGGAATGGTGAGCTACTGTCGTCAATGGATTCCCAATTTCTCGGCTCTAGCCAAACCTTTACTGAAACTGACCCAGAAAGATGCGCCGGATGAAATAGTGTTGAAAAGAGATGAAACGGATGCTTTTATTGAATTAAAAGAATGCATGTGCAGAGCTCCAGCTTTAGGTATGCCTGATTACACAAAGCCTTTCACATTGTTTTGTCATGAACGTGATGCATGTTCCTTGTCCGTCTTGACTCAAGCCCATGGTGGCGTAAACAGACCAGTAGCGTATTTTTCAGCTACTTTGGATCCAGTCGCAGCAGCCTTGCCAGGATGCCTGCGTGCTGTAGCAGCAGTTGGTATGAGCCTAAATCAGAGTGAAGGAATAGTGATGGGACATCCTTTAACAGTTATGGTCCCTCACTCAGTCGAAATACTTTTGACACGTTCCCGAACACAGCACATGACCGGTGCTAGGCTTACAAGGTATGAGACAATAATTTTGGGTTCACCCAATGTGCAGCTGAAAAGGTGCACTACGTTGAATCCAGCAACCTTGTTCCCCAGTGAAAATGTCGAAATTGAGAACGCCGAAGACATCGAGCACGTCTGTCTTCAGGTGACTGAATTTTGTACAAAACCAAGACCTGATATCAAAGACACCCGATTGAAAGAAAATGATCAGATTTATTTTTTTGATGGTTCATGTTTAAGAGATGCACTAGGAATATTGAAAGCAGGATATGCTGTATGTACAATAACAGGTGTTCTGGAAGCGTCTTGGCTTCAAGGAGTTTACTCTGCACAGGTAGCGGAACTAGTAGCCCTTACTAGAGCTTGCCAACTTTCCGCATTAAGGAAAGTCACCATTTACACTGACAGTCAGTACGGATTTGGAATAGTGCATGATTTTGGACAATTGTGGTCGCAGAGGGGTTTCATGACCTCTTCAGGATCACCAGTGAAAAATGGTGAAAGAATAAGAGTTGTTACATGCCATCCAGTTACCAGGAGAAGTAGAAGTAGTAAAATGCAGTGCACACTCGAAATCACAAGACTTTGTTTCTTTGGGAAACAGATATGCAGATCAAGTCGCAAGATTTTGCGCATTGAACTGTATATTGCTCAGAGACGAATGGAACTTGATAAATGAGCCAGAACTTGAACCAAGTGAAGGCTTTGCTCTAAAAGTTGTAGACACAATTGAAGAATTAAAGTTCCTGCAAAATGTTAGCAAGGATGAAAAACTCTCATGGAGCAAATTACAATGCGTAAAGAAACCAGATGATTTGTGGGTTTCAAGTGAAGGGAGATTGGTTCTACCAGACAGCCTTTTAACGCAATTGGCCAGGTTGTATTATGGACAAGCCCATCTTGGAAGGGATGCCATGATTAGACTATTCAAAATTGATTGGTTTAATCCCGAATTCCGTCAGGTTGCTGAAGCAGTTTGCAGTTTGCCATTGTTGCGTCATTTGCCAACAAATGAACGCAGGGAAGGGGACAGTAGTAAATTTGAGCCACATTGGAAGAGCAGGTGGTCCATTCAGCACAATGCAAATGGATTTCATTGAGATGCCTATGCATGCAGGCCTGAAGTATGTGTTGGTGATTGTGTGTATTTTTAGTCACTGGATTGAAGCATACCCTACACGCAGAAATAAGTCTCACAGTTGCAAAACTACTCTTGAGAGAACTAATACCACGTTTCGGATTCCCGATCTCTTTAGAATCAGATAGGGGAAGTCACTTCAATAACGAAGTAATCAAATTACTGTGTGCAGCATTGAACAAAAATTGCATTGTAGCTACCGCCCTGAAGCATCAGGACTAGTGGAGCAAATGAATGGCTCATTGAAGTCGAGGATGGGGAAAATATGTGCATCAACAAACTTGAAATGGCCTGACGCATTGCCCTTGGTGTTAATGTCAATGAGAAACACACCTGATAGAAAAACTGGACTGTCACCGCATGAGATCCTCATGGGCAGAGCCATGAGACTCCCAGCAGTCCCTGCAAATGCACTTGTAAATATTACCGATGATATGGTATTGGAGTACTGCAAAGGTCTAGCTGATGTGGTCTGCTCTTTTTCTCACCAGGTGGAGGCAACCAGATTGCCCCGATCCAAGGTCCAGGACACGCCCTGAAAGCAGGTGACTGGGTCGTGGTAAAGAAACATGTGAGTAAGTCGTGTCTGGAACCCCGTTGGAAAGGACCTTTCCAAGTGATTCTGACAACTATCACCGCTGTGAAATGTGCGTGAGTTCCCAACTGGATTCACGCCAGTCACACGAAAAGGGTGACGTGCCCCACAGAAGAGGAAGTTGAAGTGCTAAAATCACCTGCGACTGACAAGAGAGTACCAGGCACAGAGACAGGACAAAGAGAACCTGGAGGCGAACAAGCAGAAATTGAGGAAGGGGAAATATTTTCTGAGGAAGAAACAGCTGATCCATTTGAGGAGGACCGAGGAGAAGCCTCAGGAAGTGACGAAGATCCCGAAGGTGACAAAGAGCCTGCGACAGGTGAAGGAGCAGGAGAGCCTGATCAGAGGAGGGCTTTCCCAGAAGAAGACGATACAGGAAAAGAAAAGGAAAACCTGATTGACCTCCTAGGAGGAGAAGACAAGACAGGACCGAGTGAAATTGTTCAAACTCTTCCTGAACCGGTTGCAGGTCCATCAGGTGAAAACAGTGCGAAACTGAGACAAAGCCTATCGCCAGTGAAATTAAGGACTAAAGAAATATTAAACGAAAGTGAAGGGCCAAAGTTGAAAGAGAAAAGAAGTGTCTGTCGCAATAACACCAAGTGAAGGGAAAGACCCAGCCAAGGAACAAGGCACCAGCGAGAGAGAATCAAAAGGAGATGCAAAGTTGAACAGGAAAAGAATACCGAGCAGAAGATATTCTGGTCCGGAGTGGGTATACATAGCCACTAACAATTGGTCAGACGAATTCCGATCTCTCAGTCTTGAGAACGAAGAAGCAGAACGACACTTTGGTACCTGAAAAGTAAAATTCCATGAACATTACCGAATAAGACATTGACTTTGAAACCAATTTTGAGACAAAGCTGCTAAACCGATAAACTAAGCTGCTAGAAGAAAACAGTGTGAACATTAACTCGTTCAGCTTTATATATATATCTGCAAACTTGATTTGATAAAGTGTCTTCAACTTTCTGATTCTATATAGATCATGCCAGGCAGTACTACAAAGGGACATAAAATGAAGTGTTGTAAATACATGTGTATAGGTCTAATAACTGCATGTGTACTAATAATTATAGAAATAGTTCTTGGAATGCATGGGAAAAATGAGAGACGCGAATGATGCTTCTACTTCTAAACCTACTACTGAATTAACTCCTTTACAGAAACTCGAACAAGACAAAGTATTTACACAACAAGAAAGAATTATCCTCTAACGTTTTCTATCGCTTGCTGAATGAGTATGTTGAGACAATGGATGCGAAAGATTGTGTGCACACAAATACCTACCTCAGTAAAGGAAGTAGTGACATATTATAGCATGCCTCTTACGTATGGAATTTCATGTGGTTTATTAATGACCAGATTTTATGGCCAGGAGTATATTCAGTACTTTTATTCCAATCATGATGTTGTATTTGCATATGTCCCCATAATTGAGTACCTGAGTAAAATAGCAAGAGATTATTATATAAAGTTAGTTAGGGGTTTCTTTGAGCCATTGTCACCTTTTCACACAGCTTACGCTCACAGAGAAAACCTTGCATGTTTGCTTTCACCAATAGAGAAAAGTTTTTTAGATCACACTGACGATAGGAGGAAGGTGGGGAAGGAGAAATTAGAAAGGGAATTACACAAAAGGACATCTGTAGATAACTATGCTTTTGCCACGATAAAGACACAAGGGAAACTAGCTTTAGATGCAATACACGTAGGGAAGCTTTGTATATATAGACCTAAATCATATTATGACACAATCTTTGTGGGAACGAGTGAATGTAAACATACTTTTTTGTTTCAAGCTAAATGGACGTTCATGTTAAATGGCCTAGACCCAGTTATTCCTGGGGTATATTATATTTGTGGACTTAACGCCTATTATCGTCTTCCAAAGGGATGGTATGGGAGATGATATTTGGGAATAGTATTTCCAAAGATTTATCAATTGGAGAACTTAAAGAATTTTCCAAAGCTGTCTGAATCACATCATGTTCAGAAAAGGGAGACAGCTTCTGGTGTGGTAGGAGATATATTTGGAGCAATGATTCCTTCAGTAGGAGTCATATTGAATTCAATTAAAATACGAAAGTTGTCTACTATTGTGGATAACATGTTGACAAAGTTCCCAGGAGCTATAATCCTGATGTATGCTGAACTTGCTGCAGAAAGAGCTATGACTCTTCAAAATCGGCTTGCTTTAGCCATTCTTTTAGCAAAGGATGGCGGCGTTTGCAAAATGCTTAGTGCATGTCACTGTTGTTCTTATATTCCAGACAACAGTGGGCAAATTAGAAAAATGCTTACAAATTTAACTAATGAGAGTACAGATTTGAAAGAACCAGGAGTATGGGAGAAGGTTGGAAAAGGATTTTCTTCTGTGGGAAATTGGCTCCGCAACATTTGGAACGGACTATTGCTGAAAATAGTAAAAGGAATATTAATACCATTCATTTGCTTATTAGGTATTTGGGGAATATGGAAAGCTATTAAAATATTGAAAACAAGAAACAAAGGAAAAGAGAAGAAAAAGAACAAAATAAAATGATAGAAATATACAGAGAAGTCAAAGGGAACAAAAAGGAAGAGGGAATTGACTGAAGTGCCAAATTACTAAAACAGAATTTTAATGGAATAAAATTTGTGGGGAGATTTGATGTGATGACATAATTAGTAATCAGAGGAGGGATTGATGACGCAGAAAAAGGACTAACAAATATTCATATATCAAGTAACCAAAATCGTATAAGGTAGTGTGATTTTAGCAAAGAAAAATAATATACGTGGGAAATTGTGCCCACGGGGGAGTTTGCCATTATTATAAACAGGCTTAATTAATCATGAAGAATTGACAAATGTAGTAATCCGTCATAATTGCAAAGGTATTCCATGATTTTCTTGTTGAAACTGTTATATGCTTAGTTTAAATTTAGCAGAGGCTTTGGCCTAGTTGCCTGGTCTCAAATTTTAACTGTGTTTTTTTTCTTGCATTAACAAAGACATTATTTTATTTTAAGGCTGTATTTTTACAGTAGAGATGACTAATACACTTATCTCAAGATTTCGTGCTAGGCTGGTTTCATCCTCTTTGATGCAAGGTCAGCTCCTGCAGGTGCAGACAATAAAGGCACTAAGATAAAATTAATTGGCAAACTTTGTTGCAACTTGTGTTCCAAGGCTCCAAGGACAATGTATGTAAAAATGAGTACTAGGAGAAAGATACAATTCATTGGTCAAATTGAAGCTACCCTATGAACCCTCCAATGGAAGACCCTGAAGAATTTGGAATGTTTCTTACTTAAACCCACCGGACAAAGAGAAGTCAGCCATTCTCTTTGATGCCATTTTGAAGCCTGATTCAAGAAGCCATCTTGAACGACCCTCCGATGCCTTTTCTCTGTTGCAGAGAGAGAGAGAGACTTTAAAGAATTCTCACCCTAGAGACTTTAACTTTAACTTTGCCCCGTCTTGCCCATGCAGTAACTTTTACCTCATCCTCCTTGCTGTCGCAAGGAAACTTGCCCTTAACTTTGCCCCCCCCCCTTGAAATCTGCCCCATGCTGGTCGAACCGGTACCTGAAGGACGAAGACTTTTCTTGAATGCTGATTGTATTTGGTAAATATGAAAGGATAATTGTATTATGCATTGTGTTTTCCTTCCCAGGTACCAACTGCTATTTTGATAGTGCCCAAGCTAGAAGTTTTCTAAATTTGTGTTGACTAAATTCGTTTTGCATGAAGCCCCACATGCCAATGTTAATTAGAGGTTAGTTGAGATATTCACGTGATGCACCATGTTGAATTGAAATCTTGTTATGCTGACCGATGTATGCAATTAGTCAAATTCAGTTACTTATATTAGTGATTTGCATTGCTATAACCGAGTGCATTATAATCCAGATTTTGCGTAGTTTGTTTCTTCCGCCGCTATGGACAGCTAGTAATGTTCGTATACATATATCATTTGATTTTGAGACTTGCATATATTGTGTTAGCTTTGTTAATATAGGGAAATAAATTCATTCACTTCTAACAAACTGGTGTGGTTATTCATGACTGAAAGGTCATGGTGCGTCAAAATACTGATTGTTATTGATTTCTAATGTGTTGCTTGGTCTATTGATTAAGTATTGGATATTGATTACAATGGTTATTGATTATTGATTTGAGTGATCTGACTATTCTTGGATGAGGAGAGCCCAACTCTGTTAAAAGGTTCACCGATCTCCAGCGTGTCCAAGTACAAGTAATTTATAAGGGCTGGACGCGCTATCAGCAGCCCCTCCTCCTCCTCCTCTTGGGGCACGGGATTCAGGGACAGCGAGTTACTCCAGCAACCAAATTGTCCCATGCGCGGGAGATGGCGAGGCGCTATATACCACAGTGGCACATGAAGGCAAGGGGCAGCCCTCCTCTTCCTGAGGCATTGGATTCTGGGTCAGCGAGTCTCCCCAGTCTCTAGTAACCAAAGAGACCAAAATGTTACTTTTGCATGTTGAGAATGTTGTTTCTTTTCTTCAAAGCACTGTAGAACAATCAAATCAAATCATTAACATTTATAAAGCGCGCTACTCACCCGTGCGGGTCTCAAGGCGCTAGGGGAAAGGGGGGGGGGTTACTGCTGCTCGAAAAGCCAGGTTTTTAGGAGTCTCCGGAATGTGGAGTGGTCCTGGAAGGTCCTGAGGCTGGTGGGGAGGGAGTTCCAGGTCTTGGCTGCCAGGAAGGAGAAGGACCTCCCACCCGCTGTGGAGCGGCGGATGCAAGGGACGGCAGCGAGCGCGAGGCCAGAGGAACGGAGGAGGCGGGTGGGGACGTAGAAGCTGAGGCGTCGGTTGAGGTATTCCGCTCCCTTGTTGTGGATGGCTTTGTGTGCGTGGGTGAGAAGTCGAAAGGTGATCCTTTTGCTGACTGGGAGCCAATGCAGGTGTCTCAGGTGTGCGGAGATGTGGCTGTTGCGGGGTACGTCGAGGATGAGGCAGGCGAGGCGTTTTGAATGCGTTGCAGGCGTTTTTGGAGTTTGGCGGTGGTCCCAGCGTAGAGGGTGTTGCCGTAGTCCAGGCGGCTCGTGACGAGGGCGTGGGTCACGGTTTTTCTAGTGTCTGCGGGGATCCAGCGGAAGATCTTGCGGAGCATGCGGAGGGTGAGGAAGCAGGCGGAGGACACAGCGTTGACTTGCTTGGTCATGGTGAGAAGAGGGTCCAAGATGAAGCCGAGGTTGCGGGCGTGGTCTGTGGGGGTCGGTGCGGGGCCGTGGGCCACCAGGAGTCGTCCCAAGCGGACAGGGTGTTGCCGAGGATGAGGACTTCCGTTTTGTCAGAGTTCAGCTTTAGGCGGCTGAGCCTCATCCAATCTGCGACGTCCTTCATGCCCTCTTGTAGGTTGGTCTTGGCGCTGGTGGGGTCCTTGGTGAGGGAGAGTATAAGTTGGGTGTCGTCGGTGTAGGAGGTGATGATGATGTCGTGCTTGCGTACGATGTCGGCGAGGGGGCTCATGTAGACATTGAAGAGTGTCGGGCTGAGCGATGAGCCTTGAGGTACGCCGCAGATGATCTCGGTGGGGTCTGAGCGAAACGGTGGGAGGTAAACTCTTTGGGAACGGTTTGAGAGGAAGGAGGCGATCCAGTCCAGAGCCTGGCCTTGGATCCCGGTGGAGCGGAGGCGGGTGATTAGGGTGCGGTGACAGACGGTGTCGAAGGCAGCCGAGAGGTCGAGGAGGATGAGGGCGACTGTTTCACCGTTGTCCATCAGGGTTCTGATGTCGTCTGTGACTGAGATGAGGGTGGTTTCCGTGCTGTGGTTGGTTCGGAATACGGTTTGTGAAGGGTCGAGCAGGTTGTTGTTTTCCAGGAAGGTGGTCAGCTGTTTGTTGACGGTCTTCTCTATTACCTTGGCTGGGAAGGGCAGGAGAGAGATGTGGCGGAAGTTTTTCAGGTCGCTCGGGTCAGCCGTAGGTTTCATTAGTAGGGCGTTGACTTTGGCGTGTTTCCAGCATTCGGGGAAGGTAGCAGAAGAAAAAGAAGAGTTGATGACGGCCTGGAGGTGCGGGGCGATGAGGTCGTCGGCTTTATTAAAGATGAAGTGAGGGCAGGGGTCCGAAGGGGCGCCGGAGTGGATAGTTCATGATGGATTTGGTTTCTTCAGTGTTGATGTGGGTCCAGTCATTGAGGGTGATGGCCGGGGGTGCGGGTTCGGTGATGCTTGGTTGGGTCTGGTGTCCGAAGCTGTCGTGGAGGTCGCTGATCTTGCGATGGAAGAAGGTGGCGAGGGATTTGCACAAATCCTGTGAGGGCGTGACGGCGTTGGGGTTGGAGAACTCCTTGACGATGCTAAAAAGTTCTCTGCTGTTGTGGCTGTTTTTGTCCAGTCTGTCGGTGAAAAAGTTCCTTTTGGCAGCGCGTATCAGGTGGTGATGTTCGCGGGTAGCGTTCTTGAGGGCGGTCATGTTGTCAGCGGTGTGGTCCTTGCGCCAGGCCTTCTCAAGGGCGCAACAAGTTTTCTTTGATTCTTTGAGGGTGTCAGAGAACCAGAGAGGTTTTTTGGTGTTGGCCTGTTGATGCGTGCGTTTGAGGGGAGCAAGGTTGTCTGCGCAGTTGGAGGTCCAGTTCGTGAGGCTGAGGCCTGCATCGTTGGGGTCGGTGGTGAGGGTGGGTGGGTTGGTTGGCAGCAAGGGTGGGTTGGTTGGCAGCGAGTGCGGAAAAGAGTTGCTCTTCGGGGATCTTGCTCCACTGTCGACGAGGGATGGGTTGAGTGCGGAGGTGGCGGGTCTCGCGTCGGAATGTGAAGTGGACACAGCTGTGGTCGGTCCAGTGTAGAGCGGAGGTGTGGCTGTAAAAGATGTGTTTGCTGGCGGAGAAGATAGGGTCAAGCGTGTGTCCGGCGATGTGGGTGGCGGTGTTCACCAGTTGCTTGAGGCCGAGGTTGGCGAGGTTGTCGAGCAGGGCGGTGGTGTTGGGGTCGTTGTTCTGTTCCAGATGGAAGTTGAGGTCGCCTAGGAGGATGTAATCCGGCGAGGGCGTGCGGGGAGATGAAGTCGGCGATGGCGTCGCTGAAAGGGGCGTGCGGTCCGGGGGGACGGTAGACGAGGGATCCTCTGAGGGTGGTCCTGGGGTCGGTGCGTTTCTGAAAATGCAGATGTTCAGCGGCGAGAGGGGTGTCTTCGGTGGAGATGGTGACGCTGATGGAGTCTTTGAAGACGATGGCGATACCTCCTCCTACTTGGTTGGTGCGGTCTTTTCTGGAGATCTTGTAGCCTTCGGGGATGGCAGTGGCGATGTCTGGAGCTGATGAGGCGTTCATCCAGGTTTCCGTGATGAAGGCGACGTCCGGGGCTGTGGAGTCCAGGAGGTCCCAGAGTTCAACGGCGTGTTTGTGGACAGAGCGAGCGTTGACCAGGATGCATTTGAGGTGGTTGATGGCGCGTGGGCTGGTGGTCGTGGTAGTTGCGTGGTGGAAGATGCGTTTGCAGGAGTTACAGGCGAAGGGTCCATGGGTGCGTTTGGGGTGGGCTTGGAAGCAGGTGTTGGAGTGCCCGGGGTTGGGGGCGTGGAGGGTGGTGGGGTCGTAGCGGGTCAGCGGGGTACGGGAGAGCTGGGGACCAGGGGTCTTGGCACTGGGCGCGGGCCAGGCGCGGACGGGCGCAGACGGGCTTGCCTCTGGTGTGCCTCCGGCGCGCCAGCGGCGCGGTCGCGCAGCGGCCGCCATAAGAGGGAGGAGGAGGGGGGAGGGGTTAGCTGGGGGCGAATGGGAGCTGGGGGGTGGGGGCGTGCAGGAGGTCGCGGCGGGAAAGCGCGAGGGAGGGGGGGACAGGTAGAGTGAGAAGAGCTGGGGGAGGTGGGTTTAAGGGTGGAGGGGGGTGAGTGTTAGAGTTTTAGGAGAATAGGGAGATAGATAGGAGTAGGGTTGAGAAGATAGGGGGGGTGGTAGAGGTGGGTGAGGGTGAGAGGTAGAGTGAGAGGATAGGAAGATAGGTAACAGAGGGGGTGTCGGGACGGGGGGAGAGATAGGAAAATAGATAGATGGAGAAATAGAAAAATAGGTAGTTAGGAGGAGGGGGTGAGTGAGGGAGTTAGATGGAGGGATAGGTAGAGGAGTGAGGGAGGCAGGTAGCGAAAGGGTAGATAGGGGTGATAGTGAGGGGGAGGCGAGTGAGGAAGGGCGGTGAGGCAGGAGCAGGAGGGCAGAGACAGGGGCGGGAAGAGACAGAAGTCGGAGAAAAACCGAAGAACAGAAGAACACAGAAGACCAGAAGAACAGAAGAGAAGAACAAAGATGAAGATACAGGAGGCGAAGAAGCAGAAGAGCAGAAGAATACAGAAGAACAGAAGAGAAGAACACAGAAGAACCGAAGAACACAGAGGAAGATGCAAGGGACGAAGAAGCAGAAGAGCAGACGAACAGAAGATCACCAAAGAAGATACAGGAGGCGAAGAAGCAGAAGACCACAGAACAAGATGAGGAAGAAGAGAGGCGACAGGAGAGGCTGAGGAGCACACAGAAGAAGAGAGAAGACGGGGAAAAGAAGAGTACAGAAGAAGATTGCAGAGGAGGAGCGAGGAGGAAGAGACAGAGAGGAGGAAAAGAAGCAGGAGCAGGAGAGAGGGTGAGTAGCGCGGGGCAGGGCGAGGGGCTGGGAGTTGGGGGGTACTTACTGTGAGGTGGGTCTCAGGAACTCAGGAACCTGGAGGAGCTGCAGCGGCAGGGGGAGCGACCTACCCTTGGGTCAAGGGTCGCTACCACTGTCGTGCAGCGGCCGCCATAAGAGGGAGGAGGGGGGGGGAGGGGTCAGCTGGGGGCGAATGGGAGCTGGGGGCGGGGCGTGCAGGAGGTTGCGGCGGGAAAGTGCGAGGGAGGGGGGGCAGGTAGAGTGAGAAGAGCTGGGGGAGGGGGGTTTAAGGGTGGAGGGGGGTGAGTGTTAGAGTTTTAGGAGAATAGGGAGATAGATAGGAGTAGGGTTGAGAAGATAGGGGAGGGGGGTGGTAGAGGTGGGTGAGGGTGAGAGGTAGAGTGAGAGGATAGGAAGATAGGTAACAGAGGGGGTGTCGGGACGGGGGGGAGAGATAGGGAAATAGATAGATGGAGAAATAGGTGGAGAGAGAGAAAAATAGATAGGAGGAGGGGGTGAGTGAGGGAGTTAGATGGCGGGATAGGTAGAGGAGTGAGGGAGGCAGGTAGCGAAAGGGTAGATAGGGGTGATAGTGAGGGGGAGGCGAGTGAGGGAGGGGGGTGAGGCAGGAGAAGGAGGGCAGAGACAGGGGCGGGAAGAGACAGAAGTCAGAGAAAAACCGAAGAACAGAAGACCAATGTTCCCGTAAGACATTTTTTCCACGGTACTACCTGTCTGTGAACAGTCTGTGATTCTTTGTGGTGAGAATTTCTTTGCTTATTAAGTAACAATATTTGTGCTAGCGAAGGGCGCTAGGGATAGGAGACTGCACTATGCGAATCTGTATAAGAATGGGAACTAACAAACTGTATTGTTCTTTCTTTATTATGATTGGCTCAAAGCGTGGGACACCTACACAAGCGTATTTAATCTATGATTGTCATTGTATTTTGTATTATAAAAGAAGCCCCTTTCGGTGGTGTTGTGGCTCATTGTTACTTGATCCTTAGGAATCAGCACCGTGATGGTATGATGTCGGATTTGTGACTTTTCTTAACTATAGCTATTTTTATTCATTTCCTGCTTTTTATTCTGAGCTTCATGCTTTTCTTGATTTAAATGACTGACGGAATTAACCATTTATTTTGTCTTCTGTAATTATTTTAACCTGAAATAAACCTTCATGTTTTTATTATACTGTTTGCCACAATTTTATTGTGAAGCCTAACGTGCTTTACATTTTACATTGTATTTATGTTGACCAGATGTATTTGAGGAGCAACAAAATCAATGGGGAGTTAAAACTGCTCCTTGTCCGTCATAAGCTTTTTAGTTGATTTCTGGGAAAAAGCGTCATCCCTATTGTCGGACAAAAAACAATAATTCTGAAAACGATTTGACTGAACCAACAAACATGCAAATGCTTATTAAACCAACAGTTTTTCCTATGTGGCTACTTAATTAAATCAGCATGCCATGACGGCTTAGTTTCTAACATTAGGTTTAATTAAAATCTGGTTAAAAAGAGCTTATGTTAGAAAAACAAACTCATTTTGTAAAGAGATGTCTTAAATACTCGCCCGGGAAAGACTTTCAATATCTAGCTGTTGGGTAAACCACTGCTGACACTGATGAGTACGAAGCACTAGAGAAAAGCAGTTCAGCCAGAGACAACGCTTGGACGCCAAGTGCCAAACGTTTTTACACTCTCCAGAGTGTTGAAAATGCTGTGATTCAAAATGGTCCCTTTAACCACACAAATGATAAAGGACCACTCAGTACAGCAATGCGCATTGTGGACTTTAGAGTCCTACTGGCGTTTCGGGCCAAAACTACTGCACTCCACTTGGAAAGTTTTACATCTACAGGCAGGAAACTAACCTTGCGAGAACAAATGACTGCCCAGAAAAGGTACAAAAGTGTGTTCAAATGTATGACTTACTGAACCTTAAGAAAATCGGATTCATGGACTTCCCGATGGAACAAAACTTGCTAAACAAGGGAAATCTACATCTTGCTGCATGCTGAAGAGAATTCATACGAGATCAGGTGAAACCTGAACTTTATCCATGGACTGCTTGTTGGGTGAAAACGGATTCTCGGTTCAACTGGGCTAATGCGATGTTTACAGCGAATGTTTTGACTTACAAATAACAG
The DNA here is from genome assembly GCF_031143425.1 of Pleurodeles waltl. Classification (NCBI taxonomy): domain Eukaryota; kingdom Metazoa; phylum Chordata; class Amphibia; order Caudata; family Salamandridae; genus Pleurodeles; species Pleurodeles waltl. The sequence continues at coordinate 725,237,632 of NC_090444.1, forward strand.
GAGGTTATTTATAATAACTAGTGTTTTTAGACAGCCTCCCTAGCAGCAGTAGGGTACAGAAGACGATTACACCTGCAGAGGGAAAAACAGAACCTTTGAAAGAGTGATGTCCCTTATTGCTAGCTGAAATATCAAGACTTCCTCAAACAAAACCCTTAACGGTATTAAGGGATCCAGTTCTGATGAGTTTATTTTTCAAAAAGTGCATGAATGCTTATGTACTTATTTCTTCCTTGAGATGTGGCAAACATTGCAAAGAGTGTCTTAACAGTCACCCTACGGCAGTGTACATCGCTTCACCCCAACAATGTCCTGTTGGATAATTGACAGATTTTCCCTCACAGAGCATTTCCAGTGAATCACCTTGTTAGTGACACATTCAGATAATTCAGAATAATTTGTGCATGACATTCGGGGCGATGCAGCTGAGGTAAATGCTGTTGAGAAAACGAGAAGTGTGGTTGTTGAAAGGTGGATTTTTAGTAAATGCAGTTAGGTACCTACAGCTACAATAAGGCTACTATCACACCAGGTCCAGTCAGGGTCTCAATAAATTAATCCTTGCTCAACCCTTTGTAGCTTGGCTGTGAGCAGACAGGCTTAACTTATGAGACAGTTATGTAAAGTATTCGGAAACACCAATACAATAAGTAGACACAAAAAACAATAAAAATCCCACACCAATTTATAAAAACAGTTTATATTTTTATGATTAAAATGACACCAAACCGGCACACATCCAATGTAGGATACCAGAGGTGTGAATTTTTAAAGATTAAAAGTAAAACGAGTGCTTAGACGCAAATAGCGCTCAAAGGCTTTAAAAATAAACCAAAAAGGTTGCGCTGAACGGGAAACAGTCAAGAGTTCGAGCCGCCCACACTAACACTTTTACACTTACTTCCAACAGTGTTTCTTGATGCAGGAATGCGATACACAACACCAAGGTTCCAGAAGCTCCGAGTTGCTCCTTGGGACTATAATTTCCACAATACTCCTGGCTAAATCCTTAAAAGTCCACTGAATGCTGTCCAGCTGGAATCTTTTGGCAGGAGTGACTCTTGGTAGCTCATCTATACCTGTTGCTTACAGGGAGTCCACTCCTGAATTTTTTTAGAAGCCAGGCATAGTCCTCTTATGTGAAGCCTAGAGTGTGCAGCAAGTGCACTCCTTCATTCAGCATGGCAGTACTTTTGTTTCCAGGCAGGGATCTTTGGGCATCCACAACACCAATCCAAGGGTCTTGAAGCTATGAGATGGCCCTTGGGTTGTTGGGACTACGTTTCCCAGAATGCACCTGGCCAGTTCCTACAAAGGCCACTGGAGGCTGTCCAGCTTGGATCTTCTTGATGGAGATGGTGGTGGCAGAGCTCTGTTAACGTGTTGCTGTCAGGGAGTCCACTTTGCACTTCTTAAAGCAATGCAAAGCCCTTAGGGCTGTAGTTCCACAGTATGCAGCAGGTGCAGTCTTCCAGAATGCAGTCCTTTGTGGTGCAGACCAGGGTTCCGGCAGGGATGGCCTTCTTGTAGTCTGAGACAGTGATCTGAGTTGCTGGGCAGCTCTCACATATTTATTCAGTGTTTCTGGGCTGGCAGGAAGGGGGGCATCCCTGACCAAGGGTGTGCAGAATGCCAACCTCTGGGGTGACCACTTCCTGTGAAGTGTGGAAAAAATCAATCCCAGGAAACACTTTTCTTTCAAAATCCAAAATTGAGAAAATCTCTCCTTAGGGTGAATGTCTGGCTACACCATCCCACTGGTGTGGCTTATTTCCCTTAACACTCCCCCTCCAGCTCCTCTGCTAATCTAATTACTGGGGCTCCCATCTGGCTGTGGTGGCAGAAAGTGAGGGAGAGACGGTGTCCTGATCTGTCATTCCCCTTTTTGAAGACCAGCTTGGCTACCCAGCCCCCTTGCTGTCTTTTGCTCTGCAGCTTAGAGATCTCCACCCTCCAGATGTCCCATTGTCTCAATGCAGGCAACTTCACACCTCATTAAGACAGCTTGGCCTGGCAGAGCCTGGCCAATCAGAGAAGAGCTGCTGGAAGGCTGAATTTTAGCTCACAGAAAAGAAAGGTCTATAACTTCTTTTCTGTACTAGTTATAACAAATCTAACAATGGCAATTTGTTGGATTTATTATTACATTTTAACTCCTAGAAGGACATTTTAACTCTTTCCTAGCAATAGTTATACTTTAATAAAGTATTCCCATGCTAGCCCATGGAGCTAATGTACTATAACGGGGAACAAAACAAAATTGGCAGTTTTACCATCACCAGGGCATATAAAACATCTTTTATAATGTGCCTACCTATAGTCACAAGGCAGCATACCCTTAGGGCACTTAGGGGTGACTTATATGTAAAAATAAGGGGATCTTAAAGGGGGACGTGGCCAACCAAGATAGCCATCGGATCGTAATCCAGGAAGATTCTGCTAACCATCTGGCTACAATGAAAGATAATTCAGCGAATTAACAGTATTTTCAGCGAGTGGAAGGAGAGAGAACAGTGAAGCTCCCAAGAAACCCCAGACAGTTTTGATGGTTTGTGAAAGAGCAGATTGAGTGGGGAAAGAGACGCAATGGCCGCCATCCCCATATTGGTGCACAAGGGCCCTATGCAACCAGCAAAGCTACAAGCATGTAACTGAGCAACACTGTACACTGGACTGTCACCTACCCAAAGTGGGTCCATCCCTGGGGCATCTGAAGACCGAGTCAGCTCCTTCTGACTGCTTCCCTGACCAGGTGAGTTCACTACGTGCTCCTGGCTGTTTGCGGTCTTTTGTAAAGGATAGTGCACTCCACTTGGGGTCAGGAGGGGAGCATGCACTGACTATCGGAGGGGACCTGTCTGGAGCATAACGGCAGATCACTCCCCGTTGGGGGAAACTGCAAGATTCCCTGTACAGAAACAATAGATTTCTCAGATTGCCTGGCCCTAAAATGGCACCATGGTCGAGCAGAAGGAATTACAGGCCTGATAGCCTGGGGCCTGCCATGCCATGCTGATGTGGAGTCTCCCACGACCCCCGTGACAACGAAGGATCAACCAGCCATACCTAGGGCCTGATGTGCAGTGAGTTGCTGGCTGATGGGCCTTGAAGAACGTCCTAGCTCTGGTCTGCAGCTACAATCTAGGGAGAGCCACCTTGTCAACGTTACTTCGCGGGGATGTTTGAATGTCCCTCGAGCATTGGTGCAATGGTGAGTGGCACTGTGTAGCACCCTGAGACAACACAGTGAGCAGATTGGAATCAATCAATCTTACATACATGGAAGGAGTGGACAAGCCACATGGGGGTCTACACACAACAGCTCACACAGGCCACTAATGGGGATGTTCAGCTCCTAGAGTGGCAGGCTTTGAGGACATTGATGATCTGAAGACACCTGAATCCCCCTCCCCAACAGTAGGATTCACATGACCTGAGGAGAGAGGTAATTACCCCTCCCCCCACCGAACTCCTTGGACCAGACGGCAGGTAATCCAGCTGTGAGCCCCCATACCCCCACTAGCTGCCAACAGCTACCACTGCTCTGCTTGGTAGCTTATATGCCTCCCAAAAAGCACCAATCAAATAGGGTTTCAAATTATTTTACCCCAGCTGAGGCACACGATGAGGCGGAGTAGCCCACTTCCACAGACATGTCCCTCACTAAAGAAGATCTTCTAACTTCCCTGAAGGACTTAAAAAAAGAGTTCTGTGATGAACTCAAAAGCAGATTTGTCCTCATCTCTAGAAACCCTACTATCCGATATCACAGACTAACTATGCTGAAACAAGATTGGGGATGGGCTGTGAGCTCCGCTCTGCTGGTGGAGCTAACTGAGTTTTTGGCTCCAAGAGGAGCATGGAGTTCTCAAAAACTCTACCAGTCCCAGCAACGGGTGGAGCTCACAGTGTTGCGCACCGCAGCCCAGTTATGGGCCACACAGCACAATCAGACTGTCTGAGTCTGCGCTGTGTAGCCCATAACTGGGCTGCAGTGCACACACTCAGCTGGACGTTGGCGTGGCAGCATGAAGCTTCTTCCAGTACTAGCTCTGGACCGGATCCTCCAGGCCTCCCTCTGCTATAAGCCCAGGCCAGCCCCAGCCCAGAACCAGTGGGCAGAGAGTCAGAGCACCAGGCCGCTCACAACAAGAACCCAGGTGAGTCCTTGTTTTTTATTTTATTTTTTTCTCACTGTGCACACCTGTGCACAAGAGGCCTAAAATGGCAGCTTTTGCTGCTTTTGGCCCTGGCCTGAATTCAGGTAATGGCCATAGGTGGCAAAAGCTGCTGTTTCAGGTCTCTTGTGCACTGGCCTGCCCTGTGTGCAGCACACACTTGGCAGGCCGGTGCACAAGAGACCTGAATCGGCAGCTTTCACTGCCTACAGCCCTCTTCTGAAAGTGCCCGATCTCTGAAGCGCTAAACCGGGTCAGACCTGGCTAACCAGGCATGACCCTGCTTAGCGCTAACTAGATCTGGGGCATTCAGGACTCTGCGACTCACGAAACTCCACCTCTGCGGAATTCCACAGTTTTTAATCAAGTCCGTGGAGTGGAACTCTACTCAGGCCTAAACAAAATATTGACTCTGTGGGCACCTTTAACTTTGAATCTCAGACTGGGACCTGTGACTTAGCTGACTTGAGACCACAAATAACCTTCTCCTCCAACACCTGCAAGAGCCTATCTTGAAGTGTGAAGACTTGGAAAATCAATCATGCAGAGAAAACATCTGAATCAGAAACTTGAAAGAGGTGGTGGAGGGTGCAGATCTGGAGGCATTTGTGATGGGACTCTTCTCGGAAATACTGGGCAGCACCTCAGCCAAAGTGAAAATCGACAGGTTCCACCCGGAGGGGCCTCAGGCAGCTGAGGAAAGAAGACGTCCCAAAGTCATTCTAGCCACATTACAGTAATTTAAAATAAAAGATGTTGTCCTGGTGGTGGCTCTAAACTGGACACATGACATTTTGGGGAGTGACCTGTTCTCTTTTCAAGGACGTCACACCACCGACCTTTCTCAGGCTCCAGCAATTTAACCCTATAACGGAAAAATTAAGGAACGAACTGATCCGGTACCATTGGACATATCCCTTCAGACTAGCTTTTGACTAACACAACAAACCACACCATGTCACTGAGCTGACTGAAGCTATGACCCTATTGGAGACCCCACTCCCCCGGATCTAGAGACTGAAGAACCGAACACAGGCCTCAAAATCATAAAAATGTTACTAGACCTGCAGGTCGAGTAGCTTGAATAATCTACTCGACCTAGCTGTAATGTACTTGACCCAGAAATGGGTCTAGGCAAATATTGTATTTTACAGTCACCTTTTTCTTCATTCTCACATAAGTGCACCTTCAAGTATGAGAGTTCACCATTTGTGCTGTAAAAAATAAATAAATAAAAAATCCTCTTTTGTTTGATTAAATACACAAAACATTTGCTCCATGTATAATAAACCTAGCCCACATATAGGGTACACATGATCCATGCATGACTTGCCTCTTAGTTTACTAATAGCTTTGCCATCAGGGCAGGAGTGTTTCTCTGTTTGTTCAAACACTCACTTTTAATAAATAAATTACTAAAGCATGATGTGGCAGTACACTGTCACTTACAGACAGTAATTTTCCAAGAAATGTCCAAAAACCTTCCCACTAACTTGCACCTTTACTGATAAAACTATAGTGTATTAACAATAAACTTTGAAAATGTTTTCATAAAACATTTATCATTTGCAGATCACCAAGTAGTGTTCTGACTTTTTTTCATCCTCTTAAAATATTTTTTTCATCACACAAGTACAAAAATGGTCTTTCACAGCTACTGAAATATTTTAAAATGTTTGTAAAGTTGACTTAGTTATATAAATGTTGTGTGTTAGGAAAAACCTAATACCAAAAGTCTTTCATTTCACATAGGTCAGACAGTTCATCTTGCAAAATCCTGGAACTCTGCAGTCACAAGGAAAAGTATTTGCATTGCAAGAAGACAAACTGTCTTTTGACCTCTGTCTCTGAACACAGAGCAAATGTGACAAGAATAAGATTTAAAGGCATCTTAATTGCTAATTCAGTTTCTGAGTAAACATAACACCTGTTTGTCCACTGGCCAGAAGGGTCCAGTGGAATATAAAAACAGCTTGACCTCATAAAATAAAACTGGCCATAGCAAGTAGATTTTTTGAGTCCTGCAACAATGCCTCCACGGAGCATACCCGGGGCCCTACATTATGGACCCAACGGCGCTTGCAATGCCGACTTCCACAGATGAAGAAATTAAGCTAGCCCCACAAAAAGGTCCATAAAATGATGACTGAGGGGGGGCACTGGTTCTGAAAGCCCCCCTCACCCAGAGGCTGTGCTGAGATATCCGCTGTGCGAGTTGAGCAGAGAGGCATTTCCTCCTCCCACACACTTAACCGAGAGACGTGAGGACACTGGGACTCACCAACACAATACATACTTCCTTTTTCTAGCTCACCTTTGCTACTTTATTGGACTAATGCTTCCATGCAGAGTCAATAGTGGTGTTAAACCGAATCACCTACTATGATCAGCATTCTTAATCAAGAATATCCCATCCTTATGACGGTTGCCCAGATAATTTCAGACTTTAAGCAAGGGGTTTTGAAGGAGGTATTGAGCAGTCCATGTAATTCGCCAATAATAGGTTTGCAAAAGCCCTGTGGGAAAGTTCGAATTGTGCAGGATTTGGAAAAAATAAATGAGATTGTGGTCAAATGTTGTCCCGTGATGCCAAATCCAGCTGTGATAATGTTTCAGATTCCATGTGATGTTGAGTGGTTCACTGTCATTGATTTGTCGCAAGCCGTCTTTTCTGTGCCTCTTTATGAGGATAACCAATTTCTCTTTTGTTTCAAATTTCTGGATCAAGTTTACTGCTGGCGCAGAATTCCTCAAGGGTTTTTAAGGTCACCTTCCATATTCAATCAGATCTTGAAAAATAATTTGGAGTTGTTGGAATTGCCTTTCCAATCAATCTCGGTGCAGTAGATTGATGACTTGCTGATTGCGTCCAAAACAGGGGACGAGTGCAGGTATGATACGATTGCCCTGTTGAACCATTTGGGAAAGAATGATCACAAAGTGTCTCCACTTAAATTGCAATACTGTCATTAAGTAGTGAAATATTTGGGTCACCAGATGGAGAAGGGATCAACAAAGATATCCAGAGGAAGGATTACAGCCATATTGCAGATAAATCCCCCCACGACACAGAGAGATGCCAGGATGTTTTTAGGGATGATAGGCTACTGTCGCCAATGGATTCCAAATTTTTCAGTCATTTCGAGACCATTGCAGAAGCTGACTCATAAGGAAGTCACTGATCCTATAGTGTTAGACCAGACTGCAATGTAAGCGTTCTCTGAATTGATAGTCTGTGCAAGGCTCCAGCTTTGGGTATGCCTGATTACACAAAATCTTTCACATTGTTTTGTCATGAGTGTGATGCATGTTCTTTGTCTTGACACAGGTCCATGGAGGTGTACATCGCCCAGTAGCATATTTTTCAGCTACTTCGGACCCAGTTGCAGCAGCCTTACCATTGTGAAGGCACTTTGGTGGGACATCCCTTGACTGTAATGGTCCCTCACTCTATTGAGATTCTACTTACAGGGACGAAGACCCAATATTTGACTGGTGCAAGGTTGACCAGATATGAAACGAGTATTCTAGGGTCACCAAATGTGTCATTGAAAAGATGTACAGTGCTGAACCCGGCAACCTTTCTTCCAAATGAAAATGTCGAAATTGAAAAAATGGAAGCTGTTGAGCATGATTGTCTTGAAGGGACAGACTTTTGCACAAAACCCAGACCTTACATTAGAGACACCCGATTGGAAGAAAATGATCAAAGTGTCTTTGTTGATGGTTTTTGTCTGAGAGACAATGCAGGGACACTGAGAGCAGGATATGCTGTGTGCGTGCACAGTTACTGGTATTTTGGAAGCTTCTTGGCTTTGAAGAGTGTATTCTGCTCAAGTAGCGGAACTGGTAGCCCTTACTAGAGCATGCCATGTTTCTGCTCAGTTGAAAGGTACCATCTATACGGATAGCTAGTATGGATTTGGAAAAGGCCATGATTTTGGCCAGTTGTGGTCACAGAGAGGTTTCATGACATCTTCTGGTTCAAAAGTGAGAAATGGTGAGAGAATTAAAGAATTGTTACATGATATTTAAATGCTTGAAAAGACTGCCGTAGTGAAATGCAGTGCACATCTGAAGTCGCAGGACTTTGTATCATTGGGAAATGGGTATGCGGATCAAGTAGCAAGGTTTTGCACATTGAACTGTATATTGTTAAAAAACAAGTGGGAACTGTTGTCTGAAGCAGACGAAACCTGTCCAAGCTATGCGTTGAAAGTAATTGACACCTTGGAGGAATTGAAAATGTTGCAAAATAATGCTGACAAGGAGGAAAACCGTTCATGGAGCAAAATTAAATGTGTGCTAAGACAAGATGAATTGTGGGTTTCAGGAGAGGGTCAGTTGGTTTTTCCAAATAGTCTGTTGTCTCAAATGGCGAGGTATTGTCATGGTCAAGCACATATTGGAAGGGATGCAATGATTTGATTGTTCAAACATGATTGCTTTAACCCAAAGTTTAGACAAGTTGCTGAAGCAGTTTGCCATCATTGTGTTATTTGACAACTGTTGAACGCGGGGGAAGGGACAGCGGTTAATTTGAGCCACTTTGGAAGAGCAGGAGGTCCATTCAGCAGAATGCAGATGGCTTTTATTGAGATGCCTGTGTGTGGAGGTTTGAGATACGTTTTGGTGATTGTTTGCATCTTTAGTCACTGGATTGAAGTGTACCCTACACAAAGAAATGACAGTCTCACAGTAGTAAAACTACTGCTTAGGGAACTGATACCGCGTTTCAGGTTTGCAATCGCTTTAGAATCAGATAGGAGAAGTCACTTCAACAATGAAGTAATTAAATTGCTGTGTGCAAATTGAACATTGAGCAGAAGTTGCACTGTAGTTACCGCCCTGAAGCATCCGGACTAGTGGAACAGCTGAATGGTACCTTGAAGTCAAGAGCTGCAAAGATGTGTGCATCCACGAATTTGAGATGGGCTTATGCATTGCCTTTAGTGTTGATGTCAATGTGAAACGCACCCGACAGGATTGTCGCCGCATGAAATCCTTATGGGCCGAGCCATGAAGTTGCCAGCGGTGCCTGCAAATTCACTTGTCAATATTACAGATTATATGGTGTTGGACTATTGCAAAGGTCTGGCTGATGCAGTTCGCTCATTTTCTCGCTCTTTTTCTCAGCAGGTGGAAGCCACCACACGGCCACAGATCCATGATCCAGGGCACAATCTGAGAGCTGGAGCCTGGGTTGTGGTCTGGAAACACGTGAGGAAAACGTGTTTGGAGCCTCGTTGGAAGGGACTGTATTAGGTAGTTCTGACAATTACCACAGCTGTGAAGTGTGCTGGAATTCCAAACTGGATTCATGCGAGTCATACGAAGAAAGTGACATGTCCACTGGATCACGAGGAAGAAGAGTTGTTGAGAGTACCAACAACAGCGAAACAAGTCTCAGGGCCGGAAGGAGAACAAAGAGGAACTGAGACCTGATTTGAGCCCATTGAGGACTGTTCAGTCACTCCTGTGAGAGACGAAGAAGACCTCCAGGAGGGGGACGGAAAGCCTATCTCAGTTGAGGCAGCAGGAGAACCTAGTCAGAGGAGGGCTCTCCCAGAAGCAGACGATCTTGAGAGACAAACAGAGCAATTGACAGACCCAGAGGGGAAACAAGTTAAGATAGATCAAAGTCACTGTGATGTGACTCCTGAACCGATTGCAGGTCCGTCAAGAGAAAACACCACAGAACAAGGAAAAGAATCAAATTTGACTCTGAAGAGAACACTGACAATAGGTCCATTGAAAGGAGATAAGTGGCCGGAGTAGCAAGTAGAAAGAGAAAAGGAAGTGGTTGTTATGGCAACAATTGAGGAAGAAGTAAATACAGCAACGAGAGAAGATCAGAGTAAAGGAGAATTGAATGGTGATTGAAAATTAAGAGAATAGCAAGTCGAAGATACGCAGGTCCTGAATGGGCGTATGCAACTGCAAGTAAGTGGCAGAAATAATTATTTTGTCTTTTTGTATTGATAAAGACGTTCCGGGTCAGTATTTTGGCACTTGAAGGAAGCTGATGAACTGAACTGTTGAAACAATCTGAAAACATTTTTGAGAATGAGACTGTTGAAAGTAATCGGAAGAGACCTTGATAACCTGATTTGACTTTTGAAACTTGATTTTGACAAGCTGCTTTCCGATTTTAACAAGGGATCCTGGAAGTGAGACTTAAAGCTGTAAATAACTGCTGAAAGAAGAATTGTCTATTTTTGGATTTTTGCTGCAGTTTTTCTACATTTCTTCTGCTTTCTGATTCTTTTCAGATCATGAGTAACATTAGCCAGCAAGGTAGAAACACTTGCACTGTAAATATGAGTATTGGTTTGGCGATTGTGTGGGATATTGTTTGTGGTGTTGATTGTGGGCATGACTGTTCTTGATAAAAGTGAAGCCAACCATACTTCTGCTTTTGAGGCAACTACTGCACTAACGGCAATAGAAAGGTTTAGGTTAGATCAGAAATATTTTCATGGGATACTAATGCACAAGTAGAACCTTCTTCTAATGTCTTCTGTCGCTTATTGAGTGAGTATGTTGAGATGATGGATGCAAGGTTGAGGAAAGAGTTACATATCATAGCTTGCCATTAACCTATGGAAAAAGTTGTAGTCTGCTACTTACAAGATTTTATTACCAGAAGTACATTCAGTACTTTTATTCAAACTATGACATGGTGTTTTGTCTGTCCCTATAATTAGGTATTGGAGTAGAGTAGCTAGGGATAATGACACAGTAATAGAAGTTTCTTTGAACCTACATTGATGTTTGGAACAGCTTCTGTGCACAGGAATAATCTGACATGCCTGCTTGCACCTTTAAAGAAAAGCTTCTTAGATCACACAGATGACAGGACAAAGGCATTGAAGGAGAAGTTAGAAAAAGGCTTAGAGAAAAGGACTTACAGGAATGATTATGCTTATAGTGCAATTAAGACGCAAGGGAAATTAACTTTAGGTGAGCAACACGTAGGGAAACTTTGTATATGCAGGACTAAATCACGCACTAGCACATTATTTGATTGAACGAGTGATTGTAAGCATGTGCTTTTGTTTCAGAGTAAATGGACGTTTATGTTGAAAGGACAGGACCCGGCGAGTCCCGGAGTTTATTATATTTGTGGTCCTAATGCTTATTACCGTCTTCCAAGAGGATGCTATTGGACTTGTTATTTGGAGATAGTTTTCCCAAAGATTTATCAAATGAATGATTTGAAGAAGTTTCTGAAAGTGACTGAGTTACATAATATGAGACAGAGGAGGGAATCCTCTTCTGGTATAGTGGGAGATATTTTTGGAGCAGTGATTCCTTCAGTAGGACTCATTCTGAATTCAATAAAGATTTGAAAGTTGTCTACTATTGTGGATAGCATGCTGACAATTATTTTTAGGGGCCATACTCCTGATACATACCGAATTAGCTGCTGAAGGAGCTATGCCTCTCCAAAATCACCTTGCTTTAGACATGCTTTAAGCGAAGGATGGCTGAGTTTGTAAAATTATTAATTCTAGGTATTGTTGTTCGTTTAATCCTGTTAATAGTAAATAAATTACAGGCTTAATTACTACTCTGATGCATGAAAGTGCTGATTTGAAAGAATTGAGAGAACCAGGTGTTTGGGAAAAGAGTGGCAAAGAATTTGCTTCAGTGGGAAATTGCCTCAGCAACATCTGGAATGGGTTACTATTGAAAATACTGCAGAGAATATTAATTATTGTGGTTTGTCTAATTGGAATATAGGGATTGTGCAAATTATGCAAAATAATTACATTGAAAAAGTCAAAGAATAAGCAGAGGGGGAAAGAAAAGAATAGGGAAAAAATGTACAGGGAAAACTCAAAAAGGAAACAAAAGTATGAAGGGATAGAACTGACAGAATTTTAGCTGATGCAAAAATTTGTAGGTGGTAGTAAGTGTGATACATTTAGTCATAAGAGCAGGGATTGCTAGCCCAGGTGTATTAATAAAAATGATTAATATTAATGAGTGTTCATGTGTTCTGAATCATGGGTTTGTTTAGAGAATAAAAGTAGAAAAATAATGCCCGCATTAGAAAATGTGATTACGAAGAGTGGCCGCCAATGTTCACGAAGTATACTAATTAATTGAATAATGCTGTGAAATGTTGAATATATGTTTGACTAATGTAGTAATATGTCATATTAAAGGTTATGTATTATGTCCTAGCTTTATTCATTGTAGGCCTTAATTTAGCAAATGTCTTGGCCTCCTTGCCAGGCCTCATGTCAAAGCTGTATTTCTTAACATTTAATAAATGGCTGTCCTAGAGAGTTAAAGTGTGAATTTCCATTTTGCATTGTTTAAATGTGCTCATAATTAAAGGTTCTCATGAGAACCGACCGCTAGAAGATATGCTGTTCTTGCTAATGTAACATTTTGTGCGTAATGCGTGTGAGACTGACTTTCTCAGGAGGAGAACAATGGAGATACTGACTGGAGTAGAAACTGCTACAATATTGATACCTGACAAACTGGATGATGAGGACATTACAGGACAACCAATCAACGACATGTGAACAGAGTAATGGTAGAATTCATAGATTTGGAGCTTAAGTTTTATTGGACAAAGTGTGAACATGCGATTAATTGACCAATCAGGATTTGAAAAGTAGTTTTACTAGTTTTAATTTAACAGAACTGCACAGGAAAGGGATAGCTCATTCTTGCCCATTTTGCGTCCTCACAAGAGATGTGCTTAACTTTAATGCTTAAAGACTTTGCGTTTTCTGAACTTTGCTGAATCCTGATATCTTGCTGATCAACTGATGTCCTCAGGACAAAGACTGATTCTGCTTGCTGATCCACATTGAGGATAGGTATTATGAATTGGATTGTTGATTATTATGTGTATTTGCTTTTCCTTTCTAGTTACCAACTATATTGTTTTGATAGAGCCCTAGTTAGGTTTTTTTCCATATCGGTGTTAATAAATTGTTTTCATGAAGCCCAACATGCTGATGCTAATCTGATGTTAGTTAAGGATCCTCCCTAATGAAATTGTGCGGATAGGGAATAATGCTTGATGAATTTCTCTGCTGAATTTGAATGTATGTAATCACTTTGATACAGTTGATTTTGCTATTAATTTGCACTATAACCTTAGAATGTGGTGTTGTTCAAGCTTTGATTAGACTGTTTCTTGCGTCGCTTTGGACAGCCAGTATTGTTTCTGTATGTGTTCATTTGATATTGAGATTAATCTACATGACCTTAGCATTGTTAATATAGGGAAATAAATATTCTAACTTTTATCAAAAGGTGTGGTTATTCATGACTGAAAGGTCATGGTGCGTGACAATTAATGACTATTGATTGTTACCGACATTGATTGTTGATTATTGATCTGCATGTACTAGAGCTATGGGAAGAACATCTTAATTGTGAGGCAAAAGGTTCATCAACCTATTCGCGCCCCCTTGTAAGTTCACTTAAGGTCAGACACGCTAACACTGACTTCATCAAATAAGGTTGTGCGCATTTTCATTGATCTGCCTACGCATAAGTCAAGGCAGTGCCTACAATGGATGCCAGCCCATTCACTAACATCTGCTTATGCCAGCATGTCAAATGACACAGCCTGGAATCTAAACACATAGAGCTGCTTAATTGCACGGGAGACCTCCGTGTCCAACAGAAAGGCAGTTTGTATTTGGTTCCTTGCTGCGGTTACAGCGTTTGACTTGTCTAAGTCTCTACCTCCAGACTATTAGCTGTTCTTTGTATTTTCTTTGTTGATGAGAGATTTCTGGCAAGAAAACTCGCAGCTGCTGCTAACACTTCGGCACAGTTCTTAGGCTAATATCGTGATTTTGGAAGGTATATGTAGCAATAATTCTTCATTCTAAAATTGATTCCACTGTATCTGTCCTTATCTTCTTTTATTCTAGCTCTGCTGATAACTGTCGGTGGGTAGAGCTGCTCCTTCTTGCAGTTTGCTGACGGTTCACATGTTCAAGGATCATTCTTTCGAGTGTAGTATTGGGATATTCGGCGCTTTTGTTTGATCGTTGTAAATATGTAGAATGGTGACTTAAGCTTTCTGGTTTTTCACATTACGAAGATGTCACAATTTCGTAAATTCAGGTCATAGGTGTTTGGCGTGTAATGCTGCCATAGTTTTAAGAATACTGGACCTCACTACTCCCTCGTTATCATTTCTCTTTCTTATGAACCAAATGTTATGATGCACGTTTTAGACTCCTATCTTCCTGTATCCCATTGGGAATCAACGGCCACAGCAAGGTAAGGACTAATGGTTTTGCTGCACCTTAAAACCACCCACAAATCTTGCTAATTAACAAGTTGACTCATACAATTGTTTCATCAACTCTCCTGTTTTTGAGTCAGTTCATTGGAGTGGTGGCAGCTCTATAACTGCACTACTTGTCAGCGTCAGGATGATACATTGACGGGCGTTGACATCCTTTTGACCAACATAGTAACAGTGGACGCCAGGGGTCCGGCTATAATGTTCCTACTGGAGAGATGCACATTCCCTTTTCAACATTTTTAATTGCAAATTAGAAATTCAAATTAACTTCATGCAGTATGATACCTTAGGTGTACGTACCAATTTGTGACATTGAGTCATTTACCTCATCCTTCAAAGGTGCACTGATGGTGAAGGTGTTATAGGAGTTGTACCCAGGTGGGGGTTCAGCAGCATCCTGCTATTTAGTATGAGCTAGTGATTCCTGGCTTATAGGTATTTGCTGAAACTCTTCTCTGACGGCACTCGGTGAAGACTGGTTGCTGGAAAGGATATTTTCTTCATGATAGGACCACGTCCCAGCAGCCCCTTTTCTAAATGAGTATGTTAATAGATTACATTTTTGTTATAAAGAACCTTTATTGTGTTAATGTTTCCATTTGGTTAGTGATTTTTGTGATACGATTTTAGAATGCCCTGAGCAAAAAGCTACACTCCAAGACCATGACACCAGACAATGACTCATTGTAAAGCACAGTACTAATCTTGATAACCCTTTATTCTGTTTCCCAGATTTTGAGAAATGGCCCTACAATCCACCAAGTTCTAGGTGTGATTCTGACTTTTGGAAACTACATGAATGGCGGAATTCGATCAAGGGGACAAGCAGACGGTTTCACCTTGGATTTTCTTCCCAAACTAAATGACGTCAAAAGTACAGTAAGTAGCAGCCTGCTGCAGTTCCTATTTGACAGAACTGATAATTCAGCATGGGAAAATACAATTTTAAAATTTGTATTCAGTGACAAAGTACTTTTAGCTGTGAGCAGCAAACTCTCTTTAGATAACCATCAGTTAAAGTAAAAAATTGGCTTATTAATTGAGGGGGTGATAGCCCACCTCAACTAATCACAATTCTTGTTGGCGTGAACCACTAAAACTTGTGCTTAATACTCTGGTAGCCTGGCACAAAGGAGTCAGGCTTAACTGAGGGGCAATGTGTAACGTATTTTTGCAGCACATAAACAGTAATTAAGGGAAAGCACAACTCAAGAAAAATCCCAAACCAGTTTAAAAACATAGAGTATATACAAAAAAAAAATACAACACAAATCTTTTATGGAGTAAAAGTGGTCATTGACATGTAATGGCCAAGCTGCGTGCTGAATCTGAAGCAGGGCTCAACAGTTGATTGCTGAAGTGGCGTCCTGGTGCAGTCATTAGTGACAGCAGGAAAGCTCGGAGCAGGTGAAGTCCGTGCCCAGAAAGGTCTCAAGGAGATTAGCTTCAGCTAGGTATCTCTCAGTGAAGCCCTTGGACTTAGAAACCTTTCTGGAAGTGAGATCTCCTTCATTTGGCAGACTAGCAAGCTGAGGCTGACCGATGAATCAACATCGGCAGCTTCAACAGCGACCCTCATCTATCAGTTTTCCAGGAATAAAGTTGGCAAAAAGTTCCTAAGTCCTAGATCTTGCAGTTCGGGGCCGGGGGGGGGGGGAGTACTCTTGACACCAGCTAAGGTAACAGAAATTCGATGCACCACTTGGGGTTAGGACTCACTGCAATAGAGGCCAGCAGCAGCATGCAGGGCAGGTCCAGTTGATATTGTTAGACCTGGCAGCCTTATGGTGGTCATCACCAAATTTTTGCCTTCCTCCCTCCATTTTGCGGACACTGTTTTTGGACTCTGCGTACCTTACCACTGATGACCAGTGGTAACATTGGTTCCTTCCCAATTGGCATATTTAATTTACCTGTAAGTCCCTAGTAAAGTGCACTTCTTGTGCCCAGGGCCTGTAAATTAAATGCTACTAGTGGGCCTGCAGCACTGATTGTGCCACCTCCATAAGTAGCCCATTAACCATGTCCCAGGCCTGCTGTTGCAAGGCCCATGTGTGCAGTTTCACTGCCACTTCGATTTGGCATTTAAAACTACTTGCCAAGCCTTAAACCCCCTTTTTCTACATATGTCACCCCTAAGGGAGGCCCTCAGTAACCATATGGAAGGGTGCTATGTAAGTAAAAGGCAGGGTATGTACTTATGTGTTTTACATGTCCTGGTAGTGAAAAACTCCCCAATTCGTTTTCCACTACTGTGAGGCCTGCTCCTCTCATAGACTAGCATTAGAACTGCCCTCATATACTTTTAAGTGTTAGATTCTGACCTGGGAGGCATAGCCCTGTCATGTGTAGTATGGTCAGAATGGTAATAGAAAGTCTTGCTTACTGGTGAAGTTGGATTTAATATTACTATTTTAGAAATGGCACATTTAGAAAGTGGGCATTTCTTTGCACTTACTCCCATCTGTGCCTTACAGCTTGTCTCCAATCCACATCTGGTCTATGCTGGTTAATGTCTCCCCTTGTGCATTCCACCCAGACAGCCATAAGCACAGGACACTCAGTCACATCTGCATTCATTTGCATACTGAATGGTTCTCCCTGGGCAGGAAGGGTGGACAGGCTCTTTTACACTTCAAAGGCCAGTGGCACTGCCTCACACAAAGGACTGATAACCCCACCCATAGGGATCCTGGCAGACAGGTCTGGGCTGAAAGGAGAACTTGTGCACTTCAAGTTTCCTCCACTTCAAAGGCTTTTTTAGGTTTATATACTGGGTCTCTGATCCCACCAAATCGGACAGTTGTGGATCTACACCTAGACTGCAGGGCTGTCCTTTTTCTAATTCTGCACAAGTACAGGAGAGTTCTGATGATAGTTTCTGGGACTGCCACTTTTATACCCAGTGCCAGCACGGGGTTGAATGCAATCATTAGTCCACCTCCTAAACCTGTTCTGGTCAGTTCCTACCCACCCCTTGAATAGTGAGACAAAGGTGAGGCCGGCCTAGGTGTGAGCTTCATCAGCCAGTGACAAGGTAGGCTTCCTTTTGAAGCTCAGAAAAGGGGCTGGGCACAACCGCCAGGTAATTCTGTCAGGAGAGGAGTCCCCACTCCCGGAGTCCTTTGTCCACCATCTGTAAGCAATACATATCTCACCACAAAGGAGCCATCCGAGGTCAGACGGCAGCTGAATGCTGGCAACAAAGTCTTATGGTTTTAGACGGGAAAATGACAACTTTCTAAAAGTGTACTTTCCAAAATAGTAATATAAAATCCGACTTGACCATTAAGTTGAATCAAAAATTCTGATTAAAATAAGTTCTTGAACCATTTTTCTAACTATTCCTAAACTGAATTTAGCATTTATTAAATGTAATAGAGTAATCCAGGATTAGCCTTTCTCAAAGCCAGCCTTGACACTAAAGAACAATTTTTTATTTTTTTCACTGCCATGATATGTAAAAAATTAAATACTTACCTTTGGGTGACTTATAAGTATTAAAAATGAAGTGTTAAGCTCGGCAAAAGGTTTATATTTGCCAGGTTGCAATGCCAGTTTAAAACTGCACACAAAGGCTACTTTGGCAGCCCTGGGTACATATTTTACAGTGCTACTTTAGTGGGTGTCCTAATGAGTTGTACAGCCCCTTAGCAGCCTTTTATCTGTAGGCCCTCAGCACATATTGTACTCTATAAGGAGTAATTACAAGTAAGCTACTTGTGCCAGTTAGGGGTATGCCAATTTTAACATGTTTTGAGGAGAAAGCACAATCACTTTACCACTAGTTTGCAGCAGTAAAGTGCTATGGGCAGCAACAACAGGTTAAAAAAGGCAACACATCAGGGAGAATACCACACACTAGATGGTCATTTCCAATAATTAAGATTCGGTGTGGTCCACCTAAGAAGGCACAGCTTCAACCCACTGGAAAAAGCAGTTTCCTAAAATCTATAATTGATAAAGATTCTGTGGATCCACCGATAAATTATGGAATACAATGCACTGAAAGATGCAGCTTCCAAAATTTAAGGTAATTAGAATTCCCTAGAAGTGGCAGTTTCTCAGAACCACCAGTTACATATTCATTGGGATCCCCCCAGGACATAAGTGCAACTCTCTGGGGGATAGCTTCTCAAAGCTAATTCATTTATGATTCTGGTTGTGAAGCTACCCAGGAAAGATGTACGATGAGGAGCAACCCACTGCATCATAGTGCACAGGTTTATATAAACATCTCTGGATTCTTTAGCAAAGGTGGAGGAGGCCTTGACTTCGAAGGAACTGTAGTCTGGACTCTGAGGTGCACTGGAGTGAGTGGTGAGCAAACAGAGATGGGTCTCTCTGAAGTAGGCTGATAGGAGCACCCAAGGCAAATATAGGCCCAAATACAATACAGTCGTCTTCCTCTCTGTGCCTTGAAAAGATCACCATTGTTGGGAGAATTGAAAAAAACTATTTGCAAGACCGGAGGTAGGGCCTTCTGGGTGTGTACAATTGCATGTTATCTCATTTGCAGTAAGGGAATAGGTAACCTCCTACTGACCTGTGAGCGTGTCAGTCCCCATGGCTTCCCTCAGGGGTATTAAATGTGTATTCAAATTGGGAAACAGATCATGGTGCTTTTAGCAAAGAGAAACAAATACGTGACATAAAAGGTAAATTAGTTTCGACCTACCTGGTCCATCTTAGTGTAGCCTTTACTACTTTAGTTTTTGTTGGAGGATCAAGTAACCTTTTATGTTTAAAAAAAAAAAACTAAAAAAAAAAGCTCCCCTTGCTATTCCTGAAGCCACTGACCAGGAGCAGAACCGGAAAGTAGGGAATTTGAAAATAAGTGTATGCTGTTCATCAGTCAACAATTCAATACTTGCATACGAAATTGTGTAGAATATACTGCTGTTAATCTTTTCTCATTCACAGAGCTTTCAAAGACGTCCTTAGGTTTTATGGGAGAAAGCGTATTCATGATACTAATGACGGAGTACTGCAATAAAAAAATAAAACTATTCCTCGTTTAATTATGATTTCAAAGGCTGGGCAAGTGTCAAACATTTCCCTTGCTCAAATGATCAAAATAATTGAATGTTGGAAAATGTTCTTGACCTTCACATCATCTTTGTGATTTTTTTTAATAGGATAAAAGCCACACTTTGCTGTCATTCGTTGCTTCTTTTTATTTACGACACATACATAAGGTAAGATTTTTGACTGTTCAAAGTTAGTAATGTTTATTTCGGAAAGTCCATTCCTTAAAATATACAATAATTTGTTAAACATTTTATTTAAAAACAATGAACACGCACACATTAGTTAAAATCTCACTGCAAACTGTACAATCATTACATGAAACAGCAAAAAATAAGCTATCATGTGCAAATTATTATTACACTACTAAAAGAAGTATGTCAGAAAGTGCTAGTATAGTTGCTATGTTTCCTACGTGCTGACGATTGTTCAGGCTTCCTAAAGTGGTGTAATTAAAATACACGGCAAGTGTTAGCTAATAAATTGTACAAGTTTTGGGCTGTTCTCTTGAGGAACTGCGGTAAAGGTAAAGTAAGTATTACGTTTGAGCAACTGGAATAATGGCCAGTCCGACAACTCATCTCTATCAAGCTACTGTGTCAGTGTACAGCATAAAAGCAGGAGACAGGAAAAAAAATCAAAGATGAGCTGTAGCAGCCACCCAGCCAATCTGGTGTGTACTAAAAATTGCAAGTGCAGATAATATGGTTAATAAATGTTGTGCAGTTAATCAGCAGTCTAAAAAAATAAGTCAAAGAAAAAAATTATAAAGGTGCATGCCCAGTTCCGTCAACTACATTATGTAGAGATAGGCTGCTTTTCGCTGGGCTGGTGGGTAAAGGGAAACTGGTATGCTTGATGCTAACTGAGCTTGAGACCAGCCCAACAGACTTAACATTTTTGGTGTTTTTCTTTACTCAGCAACCATACTGCAAATAAATATTTTCCTAACATAACCAGTAGTAATAGATGTGTCACCCTTCAACACCCTTAGAGCTTCTTCGCGGCATCTAATGCCTAACTGGTTACACAGTGGGTGAATTCCTTTACTGCTGGGCTTTGTACAGGCAGGACAGAAGAACAAAACATGTCATATTTTCTTTAGGTGACTGGGTAGACATTGGCCTGATGTCACTAGGGATGAGACTCCTGCCAGTGTTATCGATAGATGTGAATGACCCTATGTCCATTGTGCTGTATCGAAACATTAAATACAAGAGTTTTGCCAACTGCTGTTGAAGGATGTCTAGGCAGGCTTTGTATTGAGGGCTCTCCTTGATGAGCAGAAACTGGTGTGTCCTTCTCCCTAGGGTGCAAGTTTGATGGAGTCTAGTAGGATATACTCCCAGTAAAGAGATTTCAACTGTTTCTTTGAGGTTATGTGGTGGGAACTTGGATCGGACTAGAAGGTTCGTAGGCCCGGCCTTATAAACCAGGAGTGGATAAGTTTTAACTACGGAAAAGTAAGGTCTTTATCAAGCACCAACAGTTCTTCAACTGCATTCCAGTATGGCTTGAGCTCCTCCTTGGTCCAAATACTCAACCAGCATAAGAGTGTTAGAAATGGGGTCTCTATTTGGCAGTCGGTTTGCACCCTGTCCAGGTAGGGACCCTCTCTCTCTCTAGTCAGTATAAGGGAGATAACCAGCTCAGATAATCTCTGCTCACGCCCTTCGTAGCTTGGAACAAGCAGTGAGGCTTATCTCAGAAGCAATGAGTAAAGGATTTGCACATAACACACAGTATTACTGTGAAAACAGTACAAAACGCCACACCAGTTTTAGAAAAAAAAGCCAATATTTATCCGTGTATAAACTCGACCTAAATGAGAAATATCCAACATACAATAATAAAGATATGAATGTTGCAAGAATGAACTTAAAAATATAGGTCCTTGAAGTTGATAGCTCCGTCTGGGGCTATCATGACGTTGTGAAAAACATATCCAACAGTTCAGGCTGGCCGTGGCAGCTCTGGCAAGCTGCGGTGTCAGGAAGACCCGCAAACACTACCTTGGAAATGTAGGGTGTCATGATCCTCGCAATGAGATCCAGAGTGTGGCGTTGCGTGCGTCGGTTTCAGAGGTCGATGCAGGGATTGTCGGATCCTTAAAGTCACACACATTGCAGATCGAACTCCGGGCTGATGACGAAGTCAGGAGTGCTAGCGTTGATGGCGTCGGGGCCTTGGTGCAAATCAGGACGTTGCAACGTGCGGTGCCCATAGGTTATGGTGGAGGTAGTGGCCCGGTGATGGTGTCCTGCGGTGTTGGTGAGACCAAGACTGCATTTTGAAATGGGGCGGTGTGACATGCGGTTTCTCCAGGTTGTGAGGTAGGCAGCTGCATCATTGTTGCTGAAGCAATGTGGTCAGTAGGCCCAAGGTGGCGGTGCAGCACAGGGCAGGCTCCGTGCGGTGCCCACTGGTCGTGGTGCAGACAGGGGCATCTGTTGATGATGCTTGGAGTCGATGGCGCTGGTGTCGGTGGACCAGGGTTGTGGTGTGGGATGGGGCAGTGCTTGGTGTGCCTGATGGGTGGTGTCCTCAGGCCACAGTGCAGGCATCAGTGTCAGCATGGAGTGCGATGTCGGGGAAGCCAAGGTTGCAAGACGATGAGGCAGTGCGGGGCCCACAGGTCACGGTGCAAGCAGCAGCTGTGTGGCAGCATCAGTGAGAGCAGGGTTGCGGTGCGAGGTGCTGCACAGCTCAGTGGCATCATCAAGCCACGGTGC
Organism: Pleurodeles waltl; assembly: GCF_031143425.1. Classification (NCBI taxonomy): domain Eukaryota; kingdom Metazoa; phylum Chordata; class Amphibia; order Caudata; family Salamandridae; genus Pleurodeles; species Pleurodeles waltl. The sequence goes on from NC_090444.1 coordinate 725,259,867, forward strand.
AGTCAGTGGTGTCGTTGACTGTGTCGCAGTGGTTTGTCTTCTGTTGCAGCACAAAACACACAGGTCCCAGTGCTGTAGGCAGAAAAGCTGAAGTCTTTGATATCCCTGAGACTTCTAACAGGAGGCAATCCCTACTCCAAACCCTTGAAGAAACCTCACAAGCAGGATACACAGCGAATTCCAGTCTTTATCATTTTTAAGGCAGAAGCAACAATTGCAGGCCAGCCCAGCAAAGGGGCAGTACTCCTCTTTCAGCTCTTCTCCTTGGCAGGGGTTCCTCTTGATCCAGAAGTATTGTAAAAATCTGGGGTTTTGGGTCCACTACTTATACCAGTTCTGGCATTTGAAGTAGGTAAACTTCAAAGGAAAGTCCCTGTTGTTCACAAGATCCTGCCTTGCCCAGGCCTGGCTTCAGGCACAGCCCTTTCAGGTGCAGGTGTCAGCTCCTCCCTTCCCAGTCTAGCTCTGGAGACTTCAGGATATAAAGGCTACACACCAGCACCCTTTGTGTCACTGTCTACAGGGAATTCACAAACATCCCAACTGTCAGTCTGACCCAGACATGGATTCCACAGGCAGGCAGAGGCACAGAAGGATTAAGCAAGCAAATGTTCACTCTCTAAAAGTGTCATTTTCAAACAGACAATCGAATAACCAACTGTACCGAAAGATGTATTTTTAAATTGTGAGTTCAGAGACCCCAAACTTCATATCTCTATCTCCTCCACAAGAGGAATTTAAATGTAATCCACATGTTAACCTGTCGGAGAGATAGGCCTTGCAATAGTGAAAACCCAATTTGGCAGTATTTCACCATCAAGACTTGTACAACACACCAGTACATGTCCTACCTTTTAAATACACTGTACTCTGCGCATGGAGCTACTGAACACCTACCTTAGGGGTGCCTTACATGTAGTAAAAGGAAAGGTGTTTGGGCCTGATTGGCAATGCCAGACTGCACACACAGACACTGCAGTGGCAGGTCTGAAACGTGTACAGCGCTACTCATGTGGATGGCACAATCAGTGCTGCAGACCCATTAGTAGCATTTGATTTGCAGGCCCTAGGCACTTTAGGGACTTATAGGTAAATTAAATATGCCAATCATAGATGAACCAGTCACCAATACAATTTACACAGAGCATATGCACTTTAGCACTGGTTAGCAGTGGTAAAGTGCCCAGAGTCCTAAAGCCAATGCACACTAGTCAGACAAAATAGGAGGATGGAGGCAAAAACTTTGCTGATGACCCTCCAAAAAGAGCCAGGTCCAACAGAAAGCCCTCAGCTGGGCAATTTGTCTCACCCTTTTAAGTGTCAATTCAAGGAACACGTGTACTAGAGGTGTGCTCTCAGGGGGATGAACAAGAGAATAGATACGCTTGTTCTCACTCAAGGAGAGTGGATCAGTGTTTACATGACCCCAGATTTCAGCCTTATTTTAAGGCCGCTGATTAAACCTTTAGTTTGCATGTCTCTGTTGGTGGCAGTAAGGCTCTTGATGTTGTTCTCTGATATATTTTATAGAAGGTTGAAGTTTGGTGTAGGAGCACTGTCTTTTGCTGCTGAATATGAGGAGAACACAAAGCCCTGCTAGCCTGCGTAATGCCCAGGTATTCAAATCTGTAGACTTGCTCCAGTTTCTAATTTTTCAGGGCCAGGACGTTTCTAAAAGATTGGTGGGGCCTAACTATCATGAATTGTGTTTTTGTTACATTAATCTCCAGACCCCTAGAAAGTCAACAATGAAATTGTTTACAAAAAGTGAAAAAAAGAGTAGGGGCCAGCACACAACCCTGTCTCACCCCTCTGCGTATTGGAATTTGGTCTGTCAGTTGACCCTGAGGACCCCATCGCACTTGAGCATTGTTGTCTTGGTATAGCCTTATTTGTTGACCAAGAAGACCTTTGGGGACTGCTAGGCTCTCTAACAAAGCCCGTAGGAATCCCCTGGGGACTAGGTCAAAAGCTGCTTTGAAGTGAACAAATTCTATATAAATATGACCTTCTCTCAGCTTTGTGTACTTCCAGACAATGAGGAGCAGCCTCAGGACTTGTTCTATGATATTAACCTTGGGTCTAATCCCAGTCTAGGAGGGGGACAGAATTTCTGCATCCTTGATCCAGTCATTCAATTTTCCTAGCAGTTCTCTTACATAGACTTTCTGCAAGATGTCCAAAGGGCTGATTGGTCTATAGTTGCCAGTACTTATCCGGTCCCCCTTTTTTATAAATGGGAATTATCTCTGCGTCGGGGATCAGAGCTCCCATGTGTATGGCATTGCTCAAGTTGTTAACGTATAGGACCCAAACTGAAGTCATGGCATAATAGTTCTCCCGGGAGACTGGACTCTGTCTGGACTCTGTGCCTTGCCTGGTTTGATCGTGGCAATAGCTGCCTCTGTTTCCTCAAAAGGAAAATGTATATCTAAGGGGTGGGATCTGGGACAGAGTGAGTCGTCTGGAGCGTAGTAATATAATTTGGTGAAATGTCTCACCCAAGCCTCTGTGTTCAGGTAGCAATAAACTGTGTCTCAGAACTTGCCCTCCCATGGGCAATAATTTTTAGAAGAGCCTGTTATCACCAATCCTTGCAGCCACCACTAAGTCACTCCATCTAGCATTGTTCCGTTGCGCCATGCAGACCTTAGTGTCCTATAACTGTCTCAAGCTGCGTGGACTTCACCCGGGGTGTTGGTTTTCAGTGCAGTCACCAGAGCTTTTTTAGCCAGACTACAATCCTTGCGTACCATGAGTTGGAGTCATTACTTTGGGTTTCGGGAGTAGGGTGTTTCCTTGTGATAGTTTTGGTCAAAATCATATTTAAAGAATCTACCAATTTGTTGTGGGTGTCAATTGTTGGGAACTCAGAGGACATAGGAAGGCTAGGTGCGGAAAGAGGCATTGCAGATAGATTGTAAGTCTCTGTCATGGCCTCCATACTCCCCAAGCTTAAAGGGCATTTAATAGACCTACAATCATTGCCCAATGTTGGCATAAAGTTGATGTTATAGGGGATGTTGGATCGATACTGCATCCCAAGAGTTGGAGATGTAGAGGGAAGTGGTAGCTCTTCCTTTTCGTCTACTTTAAAATGCTCAATTTCATTTCACATATGAACCCTAATCAGAATACAATTGATTTTGGAACTTATTGGGCTTTTCCTAAATGAGGGTTTACCCTCTTTGCCTCATCTAGGCCTGCCAGTACGTGCCCTCAGCCCATTTGATATTGTAAGAGGGGCAACCTGCATGGCAGCCACTGAGCTTTGGACATATTTGGTGCTGAGAGAAGGAGTGCCCCAACTCTCATGCTCCTCTTCTGTGACCAAATCAATACCAGGTTTATAAAAATTTAGGCTCAGGAGCATGTGTGGCTATAGATACACATATTCCGTGTACTCCTACCATCAAGTGTTTGAAAGCAGTGCAAGTTGTTTTTCTTCAAAGAAGTCTTTTGAGTCGCGAGATCAAATGACTCCTCTCTGTGATATTGCTTATGGGCATCCACTCCATTGTTAGTATTCTCTCTGCCTTTGGGTTCAGATTTTTGTGCCTTTCCTCTGTGCTTCAACTCTATTTGGTTGGATTCTTAGTGTATTTGTTTTTTTCTTTTTTTCTTTTTTACTATCCTCAACTGTATTGTTTTGGGTCGTGCTTTTCCACATCTGCACCTTAATGAAAATGTGTTGGTTCGGGCCTACCTTCAGTATATCACCAGCCCCATCAAATGTGCATTTCTGGGGATGGAACACAAGCCTTTTATATTCTGCCCACACTCTAACGCGAAATATCTGCACACTGACCTACACCTTGTGTGCAATTTGTGCCTTTCACCTGAATACAAGGAGACCCACTGCAACACTTGTAAATCGTTTCGATCAAAGAAGACACTTTGGGACCTCAGGGCTCATTCGCGCAAATTGTCAAAGAAGCCCACATATGACACTTCCGACCTCTTTGGCAAAGAACACACCCAAGAAGAACCAGCTGTTGAGGAAGAAGGTACCTTCTCGATTGAGGACAGCTCCGGCTCTGATGTGGAGGTAGACATGGAGATGCAGGAAGTCCCATCCGCCCAGACTGTGAGTACTGTGACCCTTGCTCCAATGCTCCTCCACCCAAGCTGACCAAGAAATCTGTGGCTTCAGCACTTCCATAATTCGAGTTTGCTGGACGACCACTGCTTCTGGGCATGGTGAGTTCTGAAAACTGTTTTGGAAGCTCCGCTCTTGGGCCCGGTGCTAAAGATTGCTATCAAGGCCAAGCCTTGTGCATCAACATCCTTGGACCCAGAGCATGTTTCGACACTGACTTGGCCTTCAGTTCCGACCCGGCAGCTGACTCCATTTCCCTTCGCACCGACGAAGCCTCGGACTTAGATGCCAAAACACTTGGTACCGAAACCTTTGCAGCCGAAAGACTCGAACATCATGGGCTTCCACATCTCCAGTCGAGCCCATTCTGGAGACATTGGACATTCACCAGAGGAAAATACAGAGCCAAGTGGGGACTGGTCGAATTATTACTTTCCCTTCCTCTCCTCTGAGAAGAAATTGACTTTTGAGGAGGTATTGTATCTACCCCTTCCTCACAGGAAAAAATCAAAGTACAAGGCCACAAGTCTTGTCCATCCTCACCTCCTTCACCACCTACCTCTCCAGGACAATCACCTCCATGCCCCTGCATTCTCCTCATCCATTCTCACCAAGACATGATGCACTGGACACCCCACCTCAGTTGTCAGCATAGTTGGACACTGGTGTGCTAGGGTGACCATTAGGACATCCTGACCCATGGGACATGTATGATAAGGATCCCACTACACCAAACAATCCCAACCTGTACTCTGCTCATCCCTCCTTTTACTGAAGATGCAACCTTCTACTAGGAGGTCATTGCTAGAGCGGCAGCCTTCAATAATATCAAATTACACAAAGAATCCCTCAAACAGGATTTCCTATTTAACACACAGTATCTGCCAATGTTACCAGGCATCATGGGACATGTAGACAACATCTTCAAGGACCCTGTCAGAGCCAGGGTCATCACCCCTAGGGTGGACAAAAAATATAAGGCAGTGCCTTCAATCCCCTTATTAATTTGGAGTCAAGTGCCACCAGACTCCATCGTAACAACCACGCATGCAAGGAACCGCCCCCCTCCCTAAGAAAAGGAAAGCAATGCGTAGATGCTGCTGGAAAGAGGGTTGCAGTGCAGGTTGCCAACCAATGACGTACTGTCAAGTCTCTGGCCTTATTGGCCCATTCTGATTGAGTCCACTGGGGCGAGATGGAGGAACTCCTACCGTACCCCCCAAAAGAACACAGAAAGAGGGATCAACAAATTGTTACACAGGGGCAGGTAATTTCCAACAATTCTATTAATTGCACCCTTAATGCTACAGATGCTGTAGATGGAGGAATAAATACTAGTGTTCCTCTTAGGCGACACACTTGGCCTTGGGTGTTTTGGCTTTAAGTCGGAGGTCCAACAGGCAGTTCTTAACATGCCTTTTGATAAAGAGCATCTTTTTGGCCCACAGGTAGATTCTACCTTAGAAATAATGAAGAAAGATACTGACACCACCAAAGCTATAGGAGTGTTACAAACTACCACTCCCAGGGGCTCCTGTCATCCCAAACTACAGGGGTACTTATAAGTTCTTCTTCACAGAGGCATCCACCTCCCAACAGAAACAACCCCAGGCCTCTTACACCACGGGTTACTACAGAGGCTTTCAGAGGAAATAAAAAAGGGTAGGGCCAAGTGAGCCGCCTCTGGTGGAGCAACATCCACTGAAAAACAGTGGCTACTCTATTCCGGCCCGACTACACAGTACTGTCATTAGCAGACTAATATATTTTCACCCAGTCTGGGATACCATCACCATAGACAAATGGGTATTAACCATTTTCCAACATGGCTATTGTCTGGAGCTCATTACTACACCGCCCTACATTTAACCTTGCCCTCACAGACTAATGCAGGAACATCAAACACTACTCAAGCAGGAGGTCCAAGCCCTTCCCCTCAGAGGCCATAGAGCCTGTTTCTCTTCAATATCAGGGCTCGGGTATACTCTCTGTACATCCTAATCCTCAAGAAGGAGAGGTCATTAAGGCCAATCTTAGATCTCAGGCCTTTAAACAAGCGCATCCTTTTCAGAGCACTGCCATATGGTCACCCTACCTGATGACTTCATGGCTACACTAGACCTGACGGATGCCTATTTCCACATACCCATACATTCAGCACATCGCAAATACTTAAGATTTGTCATAGCAGGTAAATATTACCAGTTCAAGGTACTTCCATTTGGGCTGACCATCACTCTTTGCTGTGTTCACCAAATTCCTATCAGTGGTCGCAGCTCATCTACGCAGACAAAATGTCCATGTGTTCCCTTACCTTGAAGACTGGCTTATCAAAGCCAGCCCTAATCAGTGCCAACAACACACGCAGATGACAATAGATCTTCTTTACAGATCAAGCTTCACTATCAACATCCACAGATCTCACCTGCAACCACAACAGGTTCAAACACATTTAGGAGCAATCCTAAACACAAGGTCAGGATTAGCCTACTCCTATACTGCACGAATCCAGAACTTTCAGGCAGCACTGCCCCAGTTTCAGACAAACCACGAACTCACAGTGAGGATGGTTATGAGTCTATTAGGGATGATGACTTTGTGCATTGCTATAGTTAAATACGCAAGACTACACATGCATTCCTTATAGGAATGTATAGCTTGTCAGTGATCTGTCACAGGATCGTCTGGAGGATCTAGTGTTGATAGACTTCCACACTCACCATTATCTTCAATGGTGGGAAATCCACTATCTCAAAGGTCAGCCTTTTCTCTACCCTGTTCACCACATCACTCTCAAAAGACACAGCACAGACTGGATGGGGTACACACTTACTAGACCTAACAGTTCAGGGTCTCTGGGATGCCAAACACCGAATCCCCACATCATTGAAAGCATTCCTTCCTCACCTCACTCACATGGTTGTCTTAGTCCAGACGGACAATATGACAGCCATGTATTACCTACAGAAACAAAGAGTAACATGGTCTCATTAACTTTCACTCCTGTTTCTGACCATTTGGAAGTGGGCTTTACATCACAGTATTCACCTGTTAGCAGAATACTTTCCAGGAACAGACAACTACTTTACAGACCTGCTCAGTACGATGCAGCAACAAGTACACAAAAGGGAAACTCCAGCGACAAGTTCTCCAGTCAATCTTCCAAAAGTGGTGATTGCCTCAAATAGAAGTTTCTGCACACAAAATGTCAAAACTTCACCTTCAGGTTTCCATACCCACCATCCAAGGGAAACACTATAGATGAGCTGGTCAGGGATATTTGCTTGCGCTTTTCCACCTCTCCCTCTTATTCCATTTCTGTTTCAGAAGCTCAAGCAATTGTCTCTCACAGTGATGCTGGTAGCTCCCATTTGGGCATGTCAGTCCTAGTTCACAACACTACTAGAGCTCAGTAGTTCCGCATGAGAAGCTCCCCAACATTCCAGACCATCCCCCTTAGAATCAAGGACAAATCAAACACCCAGACCCTAAAACCCTCAACCTAGAAGGGTGGCTCCTAAGGTCATAGAGTTTGGCTACCTTAACTTGCCACACAAATGTATGGATATTCTTAATGAAGCATGCAAACCCACCACTATGCAACAAAATAGAAACTTTTGTTTGCTACTGCCGCGCAAAACAATTTAACCCTTTTAAAGCCACAGTACAAGACGTTCCCTGCTTCCTTTTACAGAAGGCTAACTTAGCGTATACTACTTTACAGCTGCATCTGGCTGCAATAGCTGCTGAACCACAAAATAGGCAGCACCTTTCTTTTTTCAAAATTCTAGTCATCAAAGACTTCATGGGAGGTCTTAAACGAGCGATTCCACCAAGGACGACTCCTGCACCTTCTTGGAATCTTAATGTAGTACTTACAAGATTCATGGGTCCCCCATTTGAACCGCACTGCTCTCATGCTCTCTTCAATTTCTACCTTGGGAAGTGACATTGTTAGTCCCCATCACTTCACTTAGGCGTGTTAGTATGCTCCAGGCTTTAACCTTAAAAGAACCTTTCTTCCAAATACAAAGAGATAATGTGGTTCTTCGTACCAACCCTAAATTCCTACCTAAGGTTGTGTCTCAATTTCACACACTACTCACCAAGGGAGCAACCACTGCCGTTTTGGGAAATATTTCCATAGCTGACATATGTATAGCAGCTACATATTCCACACATTCACCAAACACTACTGTGTGGGTGTATTATCATGCTAACCAGCCAATGTAGGACAGGCAGTGCTATGTACTCTTTCAAACCACTGCAACACCCACAGGCTAGCCACCGCTTCTAAGCAATGGGGTAAAGGTTCTCAGGGGTGAACTAAACCACTTTTGCAGCACTTATTTTGTGTTTTACTGTAAACTATCCCATAGAGTCCTTCTCAATTTAAACGCAACATGGCAGAATCTTTCTTTCCCTGGTCAGAGCGTCCTGTGTCCATCCAGAGGATGTACCTGTGGTAATGGGTAACCCTCCCTGTGGCCACTCCAAATAAGTTATTGGGCAGCTCCCACCTAGATAGAAGCCAAGTTGGCTAGCAAGACAAGAGGCAGGCCCAGGTGTGAGATACCAGTGACATGGTAGGCATCCTTTGAAGCGGAGATGGGGATTAAAAAAAGCCCCTAGGCCATTGTAAGAATTTGGGTTGTTGACTGGAATGTGAGCCCTGATCAAGGAGTAACCACAATTCTTGTCAGGGTGAGGCATGACATCCCTAAATTAACCTATGTTCAACCCTCTGGTAGCTTGGCACGAAGTAGTCAGGCTTACCTTCAAGGCAATATTCAAAGTATTTGTGCGACACCTCAAACAGTATTAAAGTGAAAATCACAGAAAAAGGCTCCAACACTACGTTAGACAAATAGGACTTGCTTTAATAAATAAAAAAAGGCCCACTTGTCAAAAATCCAATCAGTACAACAGGAGAGATAGTCTTACATATTTCAGAGAAAATAGTGCTAAAAAGAGCACACAGAGCAAACTGCAGATATTTGATAGTGGCAGCCTGTTGCAAAGTCACAAGTTCAGGCCAACCACGATGGAGCATGGGGTGGCTACAAGGAGCTAGTGAGGCCCACCATACATAGTACCTTAAAAATGAAGCTATCATTGAGTACTGAAATGAGGCGAGGCTGCAATGCAAGGACCTACGTCAAGGATCCATCAATGGGGCTTGTGCTGCACATTCCAGCATCGTGGATGCAGCAAGCAGCCACCGCAATGCATTGGTTCCCAGGAGCTGTGAGGCTGCAATGTGGAGCCAGTCTTTGCCATCAAGGCTGCCCTCTACAAGGAATGCCGAGGATTTGTTTTTGCAGTAGCAGCTCGAGGTGTTGGAGGCTGCGGAGGTGATGCAGGTCTTTGCAATGAGTCCAGTCTATGCAGCAGCGGAGATGCGTTGGTTCTGCACTGGGTTGTGATGCGCAGCAGAGGAGATGTCGCGTATGCTGGATCCACAGAGGCTGGCAAAGCACCTTAAGCCCACTTCCAAGAGTCGAAGACTGGGGTGGCACCACTTTGCAGGGTAGACTAATAGATGGCAGAATACAGCTGCAGGTCCATGAGGCTTCACAGCTAACTAGCCCTTGGAGTCACTCTAGGTTCTGTGTTCAAGTGCTACAAGTCCAGTCATTCTCATCAAAGAAAGAGGATAGCAAGTCAGCACAGCAGGGCAGCAGTCCTTCAGCAGTCCAGCAGAGTGACTGCCAGAAAGCAGGAGTGATGTGCTACTGAAAGGGCTGAGTATCCACAGGTCCAAAAGTGTATTGAGGAGCTCAGTGGGACTTTTTAAGTGGGAAGATTTTTCTAAAGGCATATCTTTGTAGTGCACAGGTACCTGGCCTTCCTGGCCCTGGCTCCAGACTAACTACAGGGAGTATGCATCCCTTTGTGTGGAGACAGGACACAGCCTATTCAAGTGTAAGTGTGTCCGGACACAGCTCTTTCCTCCCATCCTGCCAATGATGACCCACCCAGTCGCACACAAGCTTCCCGTTGTGTGCGCGTCTCGCACTAAGCCCAATTGCCAAATACACAGTCATATGACCTAGAGATGGGCTGCAGGCACCAAATTTCTAACTACACAGTCACATGACCTAGTGGCAGGCTGCAGGTACCAAATGGTTAAGGCAGGAAAATGTTAACTTTCTAAAAGTGACATTTTCAAAATTAGAATTTAAAATTCAACTTCACCATTTTGGGTTTCTCAGTAGAAATTCAGAGAAACCAAACATGAACTAGTTACCTGTTCCTGTTTGGAAATAACTCTATTTAATTGAAATAAGGTACCTCCAATGTTATCCTTTGTGAGAGCTTCGCTTTCCAGTAGTAAAAAATGAATTTAAGATTAATTCACTACCAGGACCTATAAAACTTAAAAGTACATGTCCAAATACACCACACCCTGTCTGCTGGGCTGTGCAGGGCATATATAGTAAAAAAGAAAGTAATTTTGCAAGGTTGTGATGCCTGTTTAAAACTGAATGCACCCAGGCTGCAGTGGGAGGCCTGAGACCCGTTTAAAGTGCTGCTAAGTGGGTTACATAATAAGTGCTGCAGGTCCACCAGTAACATTTAATTTACAGGCCCTGGCACAGGTAGTGCCTTTTTATTAGGGACTTAAAAATAAATTAAAGATGACAGTTGGATATACACCAATCTTGTCACGTTTTAAGGCAAGAGCGCAAGCACTTTAGCACTGGTGGGCAGTGGTAAAGTGTGCAGAATCCTAAAGCCAACAAAAAAAGTCAGAAAAAACAGGAGGTATCAAGGCAAAATGTTAGAGGGAAAACAACGCTGATGGCACTAGGTCTAACAGCCATAATGCCGAAGGAAGAAAACACCTCCCCACATATAAGCCTTTTCCTCTCTCTGGAGGCAATCTGCATCTCACCACAGTGGAGCCGGCATCAGTCGGGTAACACTGAACACGGGCCGAAAGGCCCTTTTGTCTTAGGTTGGAAAATAACTACTTTCTAAAAGTGTCATTTCTAAAATAGTAATATAAAATCTGACTTGATCATAAAGTTATATTTTAATTACTATTAAAATGAGTAATAGCTGTTCCCGGTCTGAAATTAAGCTTTATATGGTCTTATAGTGTAACCTAGTATTTTCTTATGGGAAACCCAGCCCTGTCACAGTGAACAATGACTTTGGAGGTTTTTCACTGCTAGTACGTGTAGGACATTGAATATACGTGCTCTGTGAGCTGATCAGAGCTCAACTGAAAGCCAGGCATTGTGGACATCCCCGATGCCTTGCAAAGCTATACTCTGGGGGCCAATTCACAAAGACCTGTAGGAGTATATGAATGAGTACAGCTGTAGTACTTTTTTACTGTATTCTTACATGCCTTTCTTTATTGGCCCTAAAATGTAATTAAAATGAGAATATGTATATACAGTTAGTACAAGTAGAAAACACTGTGCCACTTTAACATACTCTGGCACACATTTGTGGCTCAGCCTCAAAACATTAAACTCCCTATTAAAAGTGGATAATTATTCAGTCCTACTTCCTTATACTCCTAAATCTTTTTGTGAATCATCCACTTGTATCTAAGGTAACTTTTTATGCACTGGCGTTACTATAGCAGCAATAAATAGGGCATGGTTCTTTAATGGGGATTATTTTGAGGCTTATTGAAAAATAAGTTCTAAAGAAAGACATAGTTCTGTCTTTTACCAGAATAGGCATGTCTAAAAAAAAGTTTTACTTTTTTAAACTTTTCTTTTGATTTCTTTTGGAAAACCATTAATGGGAGATAGGCAGTTGTTGACTGGAACAAATAATTTGAGAAGGAATATTTTGTTTGGAAAAAAAAAAGAAACCAAATGAAGAAAGAAGTTATTTGTTGATGTCTTCAGCTGAGCTTCTGGTCTGGTATTCTGCTGCCCATACTAGATATGGATTTGGCGTTTTGTAGACTGAAGTGGCATTGCCTTTCTCCCAAGTTCAATATTTTTCCTGTTTGTCAACAGATTTTTCAGGTAGACTTAATGCACCTTCAGTCTGCAGATGGTCTTCGCTGGTAATGGCCTTTCTCTTCCTTTCTTTAGTGCCTTCCTGCTGTACTCCTGACCACCAGCAAGTCACTTACTGGGTGTCAACATTTTTGATCAGAATGATGGATAAAAAATTCCAAACACAAGTGTATCTGGGTCTAGCAACCACAATCTATAGATAATGTTGAAATATCTGCTACATGTCAGTGTTACTGACAGAGGAAAAAGACATTTCTTTAAAACGCAAATCTTCACCCAACTTGGTGATATACTGTGTCGTAGGGTTCCTCCCTATACCACAACAACTTGTTGCATTATGGGCTGCAAATCCTAAAATAGGAGGAGCTCTTGGATGTTCTAACTACCGTATGAGGGTCTGAGGTGTGGGTGAGCAGAATGTAAAGGATATAGTGAGAAAATCTGAAACTGTTGCTTGGGCAGACTTACCAACTTTTAACATATATGACCGGGTCAGGATTAAAAACAATAATGGAAAGCAGGAAGACAACTCAACCTTGACTATTTCAAACAGGCCAACATGTTTCTCCCTTATCACCCTGAAAGGGGCGTAAGCGACATTTGTCAGGATCTAGTATAGAGACCCTGCTAAAAAAGTGCATTATTGAAATATAAAGAAAAATATGCTAGTAGAAATTGTGGTCATCTAAGAGCAAGGGTGATCCACCTCTAAATTACCTGCTGAGGTCTGATATAATGCCTCCACTCAAGACTCCCCTGGCAAGAGGATCAGCGCTACGGTGATGTGCAGCGTCTGCTGGGCTGTTCCTTGCCAGGTGCGAGGACCGCATTACTGTTCATAAGACAAAGGAAGTTTCAGATTACTGAACCTGTAACTCTCAGCTCATGAGTTGTAAAGTCATGATAAGGCACCAATTGCTTTACAGGCTATTCATGCATCTTTCATGCATCACACATAGAAAACCATTCACACCTCCAGTCGCAGACCCAACACATTACAGCACTCATATCAACAAACTGCATCAATTAAAGACACTTCACTTTCATAATCCTACAGGACTGAAACACCAATCAAACCTCTAATCTCTCATATATCAACAAACTCACAAACACACCATTAGCAAGTCACTGCACACCCCCATCCAGTAGCCACTACAAACAGTTGCCACTGCACGTATACTTCAACCCTCAGCCAAATGCCAGTTCACGCACCATCAGCCAAACGCCTTTTAGACATCAACAAGAAGCTCAACACTACTTTCATCTCTAATACACTCCCAGAATAAACAGATTTCACACAAAGCTCATGCAGAAAAAATAAACAATCCAACTAAAAATAGCATGTTTTCTTCAGTATTTTTTCAAATTTAAAATAATCCACCTATACGTAGAATATGACAAAACATTTGATTGCACGTGCAACAGGCCAGATTGAAAAATCAAACTATTCAGTGTAGCTGATCTTGATATAGGCGTCTGCAGGGATTTACAATTTCACCAACACTCTTCATTCTATACATAGAACCACTTTACTGAAACCCTTAAACAATCAAAAATCTCGTACCACATGTATACAGATGATAATCAACTCTACATCAAACTCGCCCCACAAGAGGATGTCCGTAGTCTGGATGACACCCTGAGGAAAACACAAGACTGGCTGGCCCACAACCATCTAAAACTAAATCAGCTGAAAACCGATTCTCTTCTCCCTACCGCTATAAACAACCTCAAGTCTCTAAGCTGCACACCAACCCTCCACAACTTAAAATCACTAGGCATCACACTAGATGCATCAAAATATGCAATCTTGCATACAAGCTGCGTGCAGAAGCGCTAACCTGCATCTGCACCTTCTAAGAAAACTAAAACTCTTCATACCTGTGGAAGACCTCAAAATCATGGTTCATTCTTGAGTGTTCTCAAGACTTGATGATGGAAATGCCTCTCATAGGTCTGCCTAAAGCCAGCCTAGCACACATGAAAGCTACAATAAATGCAGCAGCAACACTATTAACAGAAACATGGTGTTATGATCGAATTTCCCCCTCCCTGAGCCCTCAATTGGCTCCCAGGTAGGGCTAGGATCCAACTAGCATGCATAACACCCAAAGCTCTCCACAACTCTGGTCTCACAAACATGGCAAACAGAAACAAGCTACCAGGAGGTGTAAGGGATTCAAGAAGTGCTAAATCCTTCATACTGGAACCAGCCAGATTCACAAAAAAGGGGAAAAAAACAGCTACATTTTCATTGGATCTCCTCCAAAAATATGGAACTCTCTACCACCATCAACAAGAGCAAGTACCTCAATCAGACATTTTTCAAGAAGGCAGGTAAAGCCATTCTACTAGAGTAACATGTCATAAGAAGAATCTTTTGAAACTGACATTTGCCCTGTGTTATATTGTATTCTATTGTTCTGTACCTTCCTTTTCGACTTTACTGTACAGTGTATTATTATAAGAAGATTAATTGGAGAATGATGTTTTGCCTTGTATTATTTTTGTATTCCCTTTGTACTGTGACCTACATCCGCAATCTCCTTATACAGCACTATGATACCCTGGTGGTCATGTTTGTGCTTTATAAAACATTACAACTAAAATAAATTGGCAGTCTAGTGTTTAAAGATAAAATATATAGCAATACAGACTATGGTTACTTTCCTTTTACTCTCATGGTTGCTCCCAATACTTAAGTCCTGTATGGTACAATTTAATACATATTGTCACACTAATGCCTCAATTAGAACACTTGGGGCAGTACATATTACTCTCCTTTTCAATCACAAATGTTAAATCTACTACAAAAGAATGTTTTGCATTGGAGGAATATGTTCAGGGCAAAGTTAAAGTTTACACACAAGCTCTTTAGGGTAACCCTTACGGTTATTGGAGATTGTGACTCATGCCCCAGTGCCCACTTTGAACAATTTTTTAGATAATTGCACAAATTTATTTAAAAAAATGTCTATGTAGAAATGGTGACCTCCGTGGGAAAAGAAATGTGTGGGAACTTGCCAGAGAGCAACTGAAGAAACCCTACCAGTGTATGGCCTGAAATTACACACATTGAGCTGCACTTTTGCACAACAAATATAGATAATACCATGACATGTTTTCTAGCTGGGTATGTACTATCTGAAAACAAAATGGCTCTTGAACAGGAGCAGAGAAGCTTTCATAGATATATCTTGACCTTGAACATAGATCTCTGAGGAATGATGAATTAAATAGTTAAGGACCGGCAAAATCTCCAAGAGATGGCACAATCAAGTTGATTTTGTGGCATTGCTGTAGCATTATACACAAAATGCATCAACCTCTGCATAAGCAAGTATCTTTAAAGACATATGGTTGCTGGAAAAATAGCAGTCCCGTCAAGGGACTGGTAGATCAGAATATAGACCATGATTTATTCCTTAGAAATCACATCAAAAAAGTTCAACTCCAGAATTGCTTCATCGCATTGAGGTTTGTAGGAGTCCACCAGGTAGCTCTAGAGTGGGTCCTAGGTAAGGCACAGTTGTCCCTCGAATTCGGTTCTGCATATACATTGGTTTCCTCAACAATCTTATCCAGAAACACATCAAGAAAGGTCTGGAATAAATTGATAGGCAAAGAGTTCTCTGTATTTACTCTATGCAAAACAAGCTGCACCATGTTACGGCCAAACTGTGGTACAGCATTTCTAATGGGACACCTTCTAACCCCTGGCTGCAATGCAGCCTGCTCATGCTTCACAAAAGGCACATTAATGTCTTCCACTAACGGGGTCACTTCATCAAATGCTGATCGTTGAATCCACCATCAGGTGATTCCTCTCAGATTCTTGTACCTGGTCCTCTACCTAAGATGCAGAGTCACTCTCGGAGTCATGTCAAGGCAGGTTGAAAAAGCAAACCAATGAACCACTGGGTGATCAACCTGCGAGAAAATGTATTACTTATTAATAAACCTGTCACAGAAATCCAGACAAAACAACGTGGTGTCAACTCAGAATTCCACGAACAGTGGCTCTATCAAACAGTGAATCTAGCAATACAAACCACAAAAAGAACATTGTACGATAACAAAGATACCTCTCTTGCCACTGACTGATGAATAGAGGATCAACTGCACAGACACAGCAAGTACTAAGGGTATTCCACTAGAAAGGAAACCCAAATTCCGACACAAATTTGAAAGATAAAACAAAAGCTAAATATGCTAAAATTATAACAACAGAAAGAAATTCAAGCAGATCAGTGATTCACATTTGAAGCAAACATTGCAAATAGTTTCCTTATAAAACTCATGCAACCACACAAATTGCAGCTCTACCAATGCTGAAACCGCAAGCCGGTTTTATCACCAAGAAAATCAAAAGAATTGCTCTACAATAAAAAGGCAATTCACAAACCAAATCCTAAGAAATACTACTGTTAACTTTATAAAGCACAATGTCTGCACCTGGGGGAGGGGGAACGGGTGATAATGCAGATCAGATTCAGAAATGGCTTGGGAGTGGGAGGGGGCACAATACATAGACAAAAAAACAATCCCACAGACAGGAGCGACCATTACCCCAATGGTGTCTCCCCTAAATACAGATGAAAAAATAAATCCCTGATATCTAGTGGGTTTCCATCATCCCAGGGACAGATTGGCCTACAAAACATCTAAATTGCACCCAAAGGGTGGACAAGACATTATACCCCTTATGGGGGCGTTAACATGTATCTGTGTTCCATGATTCGCTAAAAACAATGGCTGACATCATCAGATCTTCAGAAGAGGGCTCGGTGGTGGCAATGGAAGTGTTTCGTTTGCACCCCTTGTGAAGTAAAGCAGCAGGTGATCTGTGGTGGAGGGTGAGCGCCAGCTCTTCCCCACAGATGGGTGGTTGGATGTGCTGGACACATCCTTAGCACCCAAGCCCCAGTGCTTGGGACATCTGCAGCATATCCATAACACGCAAAGGGTTGCAGAAGAGCCGGCCTTTGCTAAGATAGTGCCGGGGCATGGACAGAGAGAAATTTGGCACCCTTGCTGATGATAGTGAATTAAATGAGGCAGCGGGGAATGGGGCCCTTTTGTGTTCACTGGTCAGTACTTGGATGAGCAGCAACTGATCCCTTAGCACAAACACCCCCAGTCTTCCCCTAGCTCACCTAAATCACAGATAGCTTAGCTGACCCACGTGGATGATGGTTTTGCTGATGTCTGTCAGCAGGGGTCAGAGGGTGATTAGAGGGCAAAGAAGGGGGATAATGGGATGTTGAAAAAACATCTCCCTCTGTATGATGATGAAGAATTAAAAACACTTTAGACTGGCAAATTAACAGAAGCGAACAGGCAGGAATAAGGACAAGCCTGGATCAAGGTGAGAAGGGTGCTGCTGTTGGCTAATGCACACAGCTCCATACACCCATCAGAATACTGGCGGCCTGGGCCCAGCTCGCCCACGCTAAAGGCCGGCCCTGGGTTGAAGTATAGTGTTTCTGTGGTCTCAATGGTGTTTACAGTGTTTCTGTACATTTTGATAGGCTCAGTTAACTGTAAATAATGTGCAGTCTTGGCTGAACATCCACAGGTCTGAGCAAGAATCTCCGGGCTCAAAAAATAAATGGGTGGGCTTCACTTGTAGGAAAAAGGGGTTTAATGTAGTCTTCGGTTGGTGCTTAGAGTGTGATTTAGAGTAAAATGAAGAAACCTGTGGAACGCTCATTTGAAGACCTGTCTGCAGGTATAGGCAAAATGTAGGAGTCTGACTTCATTCTATGCAGTACAATTGTCTGATGAGGTAATTCTGGCTTTTACCTAAGTTCATAGGTGAAATAATGTTTAATTTGTTGTAAGGTCATATATCCTTGCGCCTGGCGAGTGCATGGTGGAGAAAGAACGCCAGCACATGAACAGTGTTGCCATTTTCTGTAGCTCAGGAGACATTAGAATCTGCAATTTGGTATGGAAAGAGCTCGTTTCGGTGAATCTGCGCATGAAAGATTGTGCAACAGACCTAGCAAAGGCTCATTCATATGGAATTCTTTACAGTAAGCCATACTTTTAATGCAAAGAAGCTCACTTGCGAGCTTTACGATCAGGTGTTGAGCCAGTGATGCACCGTTTAGTATCCCTTCAACACTTTGTCTATGAAGAAACACCTCATAGCAAAGCAAGTGAGAAATTAGTTCTCAAAACGTTGAGAGAAAGTAGCCTCTTTCTAGCATGGTTACACCCCACTTTTGGCCTGTTTTTACTGTCTCACTGGGATCCTGCTAGCCAGGGCCCCAGTGCTCAAAGTTAAAACACTATTTGTCAGTGTGTTTTGCCTGTCTCATTGAGATCCTGCTAGCCAGGACCCCAGTGCTCCTAGTTTGTGGCCTATGTGTGTGTTGTAAGTATGCTTAACTGTGTCACTGAAGTTCTGCTAACCAGAACTCCACGGCTTATGCTCTCTCTACGTACCAGATTTGCACTATAGTTTAGTGACTTCATATTCCAATTCCAGTTGGCACACTGGACCCCCTCCCCGATAAGTCCTTAGTATATGGTACCTAGGTACCCAGGGCATTGGGGTTCCAGGAGGTCCTTATGGGCTGCAGCATTTCTTTTGCCACCCATAAGGAGCTCAGACAAACCTTTCTTCAGGACTGCCACTGCAGCCTGAGTGAAATAGTGCACACACTATTTCACGGCCATTTGCACTGCACTGAAGTAACTTATATGTCTAAACTTCATTTACTGAAGGCTAGGTGCAAAGTTACTAAGTGTGAGGGCACAAATGAACTAGCAAAGGTGCCCGCACGCTGTCAAAGGGCCAGTTCCCCGGACTTTGTGAGTGCGGGGATAAGATTATATATGTGCACTACGTATATGTCAATACATATATGTAGCTTCACATTGGTAACTCCGAATATGGCCATGTGAGGGGTCTAAGATGATGGAATTGCCCCTCCATTCCAAATCTGGTTCTGGGCCAATCCCATGCATCCTGGGGGCTGCCAAACCAGCTCTCTGAGGTTTCCACTGCAGCCCCAGCTGCTGCCACCTCACAGACATGTTTCGGCCCTCCTGGGGACTGAGCAGCTCAATCCCAGGAAGGCATAACAATCCATTTCCTTCGGGAGGAGGATGTGTTACACTCTCTCTCTTTGGAAATAGGTGTTAGACTTGGGAGGGGTAGCCTCCCATGGCCTCTGGAAATGCTTTGAAGGGCACAGATGGTGCCCTCCTTGCATAAGCCAGTCTACTCCGGTTCCAGGACCCCCAGTCCATGTTCTGACGCGAAACTGGACAAAGGAAAGGGGAGTGATCACTCCCCTGTCCATCACCACCCCAAGGGTGGTGCCCAGAGCTTTTCCAATGTGTCCCTGGCATTAGCCACCTTGGATTCCAAGGTGTGGGGACACTCTGGAGACCTCTGAGGGGCCAGTGCAGCAGGTGACATCAGAGACCCCTCCTGATAAGTGCATACCTGTGTAGGTAGCCAATCCCCCCTCTCAGGGCTATTTAGGGTCTCTCCTCTCGGAGTTTCCTCAGATGAGCTTGCAAGACTCCTCCAGGAATCCTCTGCATCAGCTTCTGACTGTCAGATCAACCGCAGGCTGCTCCAGGAACTGCTGTAACTGCAACAAAGTATCCAGTACACTTCTGTGATCTGCAACTTCAGCCAGAATTTACAACAGTTTCAAGGTGTGCACACTCTGAGGACTGCCTGTCTTCATCCTGCACCAGAAGAACCAAAGGACTCTCACGTGGAGTGACGGAGTCACTTCCCTGCTCCTGCAGGCACCCTTCTGCGAGGACAACCGGTACTCTGGGACTCCTCTCCTGACGACAGGCATGCTCCCTGGAACACAGGTGGTGGACCGATGTGACCCAGACTGTCCTAAGGTCCAGCGGTCCAAATTTGATGGAGGTAAGAGCTTGTGCCCTGTGCTGCGACAGTACCCCTGTGAACCGCATCATCTCCAGCTCCTTGGGCTTTTGTGCACTTCTTCCAAGATTCCTTCATGCACAGTGTAGCCCAGGTCCCCAGCACTACATCCTGCAACGCACAACTTACTGAGCTGTTCTCCGGCGGCGTGGGACATTCCTTTGTTGTGCTGTGACGAATGCACTTTGCATCTTCTTTGTCCCCGTGTCCTAGGACTCCCGTGGGGGCTGCCTGGTCTTCTGAGAGCCCTCTCTGTCTCCTCAGTCCGAGGTGGGACCCCCAGGTCCCTCCTGGGTCCAGGCAGTGCAGTTTTGACGCAACCCGCAAACTGGCATGAACCAAGGCTTGTTGGCGGAATCCAGCGACGCAAACAGCCTGCATCCAACAACTCGACGTGATACATCTCCTGCGCCACACAGGAACCAGCATCCGTCTTCTTTGGTGCTCTTCTGTATTCTGCTTCTTACTGGAGAATCCACTTTTGCACCATCTTCTAGGTTGGCAGGGGCTCCTGTCCTTCCTAGAATCTTCTGTGACTTCTGGACTTGGTCTTCTCTCTTCACAGGTATTCAGGTCCAGGAATACACTGGTTGTTGATTGCAGTCTTGCTTGGTTCTTGCAAAATCTCTTATCACAACTTGTAGTGTTTCCTGAGGAAACTTGCAGTACTTTACTCCTTCTTTCCTGGGCTCTGGGGTGGGGTAAATCACTTACCTTTGGTGTTTTCTTACACTCCCAGCGCCCCTCTACACACTACACTTGCCTAGGTGAGTATTTGTGATTCGCATTCCACTTTCTTAGTATATGGTTTGTGTCGCCCCTAGGCCTATTGAATTCTATTGTATTTTCTAATGTTTGTACTATTCTATGACTGTTTACTTACCTGATGTTGGCTACTAGTGTATATACTGTGTATAATACTTACCTCCAAAAGGAGTATTGTCTCTAACATATTTTTGGCCTTTTGTCACTAAAATAAGGTACCTTTATTTTTGGTAACACTGAGTATTGTCTTTTGTTGTGAATAAGTACTGTGTAACTATAGTGGAATTGCATGAGCTTTGCATGTCTCTTGGTTCATCCTAATCTGCTCTGCTACAGCTACCTCCAGACAGCCTAAGTTGCTAGAACACTGCCTACATTTCACTAATAAGGGATAACGGGACCTGGTACCTACTACAAACCAGGCCAGCCTCCTACAAACGTGAGTTCAAAGGTAAATAAAGCAGCAAACTAGCCCAAGACCAAGTTTAAAACATGCATGCACCTGCAAAGATTGTTGGGAAGGTGTTGCAGTAGACACAGAATAAGAATGATCCCAGCCTCAATATCTTGGTAGTTTACTGCAGTGGAGTATGAGACAAATGTGTGGTGCATTGAGCAGAATCTGAAAGAACTACAGGAAATCTCATATGCACACACCAATGACTACTGAAAAGACTATAAGATGCCACCTATACACACACAAAACATGTTTCTTATAAGAACTAATCTATTTTGCTTGGAAAAACAATAATTTTTCTTACTACTGTCTTGTGATTTTCTCACTTTTACAAACTTCATATCTGTTATCCAAGAAACTGAAATTATAGCTGCCTGCTGGATCATGATACCAGCTTTCAAGAATATCTTGCAGCTAACCTGCGGACATCCATTTGGGAGATGGACAGTCAAGTAGGGAGTTGGGTGCAGACCATTGTCACACATCAGGCTCTACATTCAATAACCACAGTATCTGGCTGACTGCAGTGTGCAGCTGCAGTTGAAAATTGGTCAGTGGGCCTAATCCCCTTGTGCACGGCTAAAAGCCATGCACTGTGATGGTGGGAGGTTGACATTGAGCCATTGAAAGTGAGACCAGGATGCAAATTTGTCCCTGCAGCCAAACTGTGCTGGACACAGCGCGAACACCATGGATTGGGCACCTGGGCTGTTTTTCCGGTGTTTGGCCGCAGAGCACTCCCTCTGTCCAACCTCAACTGCACATAGACGAATTCCATTTGAGGCAGGAGCCTGGAGCGTAGGAGGTAATTCACTGTAAATTCATTAGGCGTAAATTAGGTTACCTTTAACATGTAGAAAATCTTTACAAAAAAGGTGAAGTAATATTTACAAAAGAAAACCTAAAAAAAAAACTAAAAAAAACTTGTAATTGACCAATAATGGTTAGCTATACAAACCCTTACTTAGACCCCATCATGCACTGATTTTAACCTAATATCTATAATATGGTATACCTTTTGTATTCCATCTCTGAATATTATAGCATATCTTAAAGTGTAAATTATTTCCTGAGAGGAATCCCCAAAAATATTGTGTAATTCATGGGATTAGTCACTCCACAACTAATCTTTAGTTTATAATTTATTTAGTCAAATGCATACTGTTGAAGTGACCTGAGAAATCATAGAATACCTTGTTTGAAATAATTTTTCACATTTGTTCATGTATTGTACAAAATGTTTTTTCTTCGCCAGATGTTTGCGTGACCTGCAATGACAAGTTTGGGTACTTATATTCATACACTTAAAATACATTTATTCAGGTGTAAATATTTATCTGTATTAAGGACATTTTAATTTGACAACCTCTTTAGATATCTTCATCAAAGGTCATTTGAACCTCAGCTAAATTAATTAAATCGAGGTGTTCTTTCTGATTAATGCCCCTTACTAGTAATTAAGGACTCCAGGTTGTGGTTGATGAGTTTCCTCCACTTAGACCTTCACTGATAATGAAGTTCATTTTCTTCTCTTGTAATCCTAGAAAAACTAACTGCATGTGGCAGTAAAATCCAATTTTGTTTTTGTACATAGAGAGAGCTAAAACCTTCTTTTAGTGTTTTCATTTTTTGTGTCTCTTCTAGGAGTTTAACCCAAGCTCTTTAATGTGCCTTGTTTATACAATGGATCGAGCCTACGATTTTTATCCCATAGATTTGCTCTTGTGCCACCTTATGAGTTTTGAAAACAAATGGTCCCCTCACACGTTACACTGGCATCTCACATGACATTGATAACATCACGGATTGCACCTCAGGTGGCATCAATAACATTAGTGGGAACATCACCAACTACACCATTGAAGAGATCACCTTTTTAGGTTTTACATTTGGGTAGGTTACGTAAGCATTTATTGTTTTTAAACATTGGGTAGATAGTGTTGTTATAATTATTACGTAGTTGTTTAGTAACTGGGCAACTTGGATAAGGGTAGATTAGTAATATATTATAGTCTGAACACAGATTCCAGTAAGCTGCAGTCTTGTTACCATTTGCTTGGCAATGGTAGGATTTCCTACGCTAAAGTCTTTAAGATTAGTGGAATGTGTCTAGTCCATTCATTTAGTGCCACTTATGGAAAAACTGCCTCCAAGCTGCTTAAATAATCAGAGAGAAAACTATGATCTGCATCTTTACATGGTATACGAAAATCTACTTAATACTTATTAAAAAAAATAAAAATAAAGTTGGCTTCTACTGGGAATACCACACAAGGTGGTGGGAGGAATACTGATATTTATCACCTATAGAAATCACTCGGGTAGCATTCAACTGTTTTACCCACCATGCCACCTCAGCTTGGACCCACCCATATGGACATCAGTTTTTACTGTTCAAACAGGAGCCTTCCAGCCCAAACGTCTAGTATAGTATGAATATGTATAATAATTATGGTATTTTAAACTATATAGGTTATCTTTAGTACTGCTTAACAAATTTATATATTACTTATGGTTTTATATATATGTGTGTGTATGTATATGTGTGTGTCTCTCTCTCTCTCTCTCTCTCTATATATATATATATATATATATATATATATATTATATTATTCTATGCTTTACGTGTATAGGTCACTGCATAGTTTTCATGTTATTTTAATAGATTCTTATGGGTCTCTGTTTTATCTATCCCAATATGTAAATATTATGACAATTTTCTACAAGTGCTTCACATTTAAGTATTAAGGAAAATATGCAATTAAAAAATATATAAAACTCACAAATATATTAGCTTAAAGTACAGCAAAACTTGAGTCTGAGTTTATAAAATAAAACTTTAAATCTTGATATATTCTCTTATGTATACCCTGTCTATGCACTTAAGTATCTATATATGTATTACTCTACTCCTACTGTAGAAGGAAAGGAACCTTTAACTCATTCCAATACACTACTCTCTCAGCCTATCTCTGTTAATCCTCTGCCTCCACTCTGACTCATCCCACACCTTATTCCAGTACTATGATCTCCAAAATAACCCATTCTAGCTTTTTGCTCTTCTATCCTTACTTTTACCCATCCCAAACCTCGCCTTACTACTATGATCTCCCAAATAACACTCAAATAACACTTTCTAGGCTCTTCCCTCCATTATCCTATTCAATCCAACTAAAAGAGACTGCTCAAATTAACTCCTATTTCCCTATACTAATCCTTTTTGGGTTCCGGAGTAGCAAGCTACTTGCAGAAAAGTACTTTGCCCCATTAGAGGTGGAAAGAGCTATATAAATACAATCACAAAAATAAATATTTTATTTTTAACTCTACACATGCAAAGGAATAATAAAATTCATTAGCAAAAATACAATCCACTTAAAGTTGAGGTTCTAGCATTTGTCAGGCAAATCCCTGTCCCACCCTCTTCCTTGTAAGGAGGTCAGGCGCATTCCCCATTCACTGATGGCTGCATCCAGGAAATACTTATTACTGGACTTTACTCGAGTATGTTTCCCTTTGACTCTTTAGGAATTTAGTCAAAAGTGTCTATGGTGCTGCAGCACTGTCAACAGTGAGTCCAACAGGGCTCAACAGGCGTAGTTCAAGTCTTACCTGCTTCTGCAGCACAGTAGCATTCAGCTTTGTGGCGAGTGCCCTGCCTGCAGGACCTGAAGTATTCTGATCTTGTTTGGTGAAGTTGGGCTGCTCGTAGTTCACGCGACAGCACTCGGCAGGTGAGGGCTGTCTGAGTGGACCTGTCTCCCAGCGATAAGAGATGTTCCTAGCCTGTGAAGATGCGGCAAGTCAATCCTCTCTACATTGAGGTCAGGGGTAATCTGGTCCTTCAATTCCCTATTGCAGCCCAGCCAGGGTGTGGTATCATCCGCTGCATCCTCCACATTCCTCGGGGGTCATTCATGGGCAGTTTCCAGTGAACAGGACCTCAGTCTTTGCTTGGGTGACAGCCAAACATCCTGGCAGCATAGGTACAGGAAGCCCCTCCTGGCGTACGAGGTTGCTAACGTACTTTACCAAATGAGCGCAGACTCCTCTGGTACAATCTCCTCCAACTCAATGGTTAATTGTTTCGGCGCCTTCACAGCAGTAACTTCAACAGTGGCCCCTCTGGCGTATGGGGTCACTGCAACATGGCAGTACGGGTTTGGCAGTCCTGCTTAGTGTGTAGCCTATGGCTCAGTTTACTGTGGCCTTCTCTTGGCATAAGGGGCTCCCCAAGAACACTGCACACAGCAATGACCCAATTGGTGTACAGCTGTTCCTTCACACCTCACTCAGGGAGCCCTCTTGGTAGGGTTCCCCATTGGTCCTCACTCCCAACACACTCCTCTTCCTTACAGGGGACAAGGGTCTTGGCAAGCCAGCAGGCACTGGTGCTCCAGGGCAGGTGGTCTTGGTTTCCCTGGGTGATGTCTCCTCCCCTAGCAGGGAGACTAGCAGGCTTTACCTCCCTGTCCTAATCACAGGCAGAAGTCTTGCAGAGCTTCCCCTTCCCACACAGCCCTCCTGGCTGCTTGTCAGATGTCAAATTTTGGGGGTCTCAGAATCCCCTTCTTATAGTAATTTTCGAAACACCAAATGTGATTTGGAAACTGCATCTTTGAAGTTTTACGTTGGTGTTCTACTTTTGAGGTGTAGATTTTTTGTTTTCTTCTTTCCTTTTGAAAGGCTGTCACAGCAGGCAAGACTCCAAAGCAATTGTCCCGTAACACAGTTCATTCCTGGATATAAACCACAGTCGTATGTATATCAAAAGACTAATCCTGGGCTACCTGCCCTACTCTTTCTGATTCCATTATCAGCCCCATCTCCTTCCTGAGATGTGTCCAGGCCCCTTCCTGTTGATCTGACACTGAATCGAAGAGTAGCCTTTTGAATTATAAAGGGAGAGCCTCTTCTGCCCTTCCCCTAGTGTGCACCCTACTCAGCTCACAGGAATGCAGCAATATACAAATCTGTCTGGGGGGATTCATCTGCTTCTCATGTCTTGACCACAGAGGTCTCCGGTTCCCATGATGGAATCCAGGGTCCTCCATGTAGTGGGCAGTGGCAGGCACATTTGCACTAAGTGTACATTCACAGCACACTTATTTTCCAGCATGGTACCTTCGTGAATTGTGCCATTACAGATGCATGCATTCAGCACACAAATTCAGTCTGCACACACTGTTCAGTGCTGTAGCTTTTCTGTATTGTACCAGAACATGCTATTTGCAAACACCTACTGCCAGCACACACTCCCCAGGTGCACGCACTCTTGATGTACTCTACTTCAGGTAATCTTGTATATACCCAGCACATGCTTCTAGTCATATGCACAATGCACAGCACTCCATCTCTCATGTGATGTATTCCTCACAGGCATACATACACTGTACATTCACTATTCATGTACTGCACAGTACTGCTCTCTCTCTCTACTGTACCCCCGAGGAATGCATACATCCGGGCAGTAACTACTCCTGCGCTGCACAGCACTCCACATCTACCTGATGTATGCCAAGGGTGAGTTAAGCACACCGCAGTCTAACTTTAAAAAAGGTGAGCAAGTCTGTAGGCCTCTCTCCAGTGACACAGGTTAAAAAGGACCTATTCCCTGCTACTGACCCCCCCCACACAGTATGCTGCCATCACCTAGCTCTTGCTGCTGTTGAACTCTTGGTGAAAGCGTCAGCCTTCCACCTTTTTGAGGTTAGCTCTTAGGGAGCCTCTTCCTGTTCCAATAAGACTGCAATCTGTGTTGTCATGGTGCACACGCATGAGCCGTGTTTGCCTATGACAAAAACATCACCATTAGAGATCCAGACAGCAGTGTAACTGGGCACTCAGGGCAGAGGTAGATCTCTTTTACCATGCAGAAGACTTTTCAGTCCCAGCAGTGAACATTCCTCTCATCTCCTTTTGTGTTTGATGGAACTGCCTAAGTGGCCAATGGTATACCTAGATGAGAGTACCTTGCTTACTTTGCCGCTGAACACATGCTTCATTTAACGAAGGGGCCTGATAGGGCTGAAACCGGTCTTAAGTTGCTTATGTTCCTGTTCAGAGAGGACCTAGTTTGGCAGTTTGGGCAGGACTGTTCCTGTGGGCAAAAGAACAATGAGTTGGAATGCTACTTTGAGAGATTGCCAGTGGTTAGACTTACTGCAAGTGTTCCTCCAATGAGCTTTTGCATGTTTGATGTAACACTGTACATGGACAAGGGTAGTCCAGATGTGGCTCCCTTGTTCACTGCCACAGGCCACAAGCTACTCCTGACTGAAGAGGCCCAATCCAGTCTTGGGTGGCTTGAGTTCTGGTTCTGAGAGGACCAGGCTTGGCAGTTTTGGCTGGACTGTTCCTATTGGAACACAACCAAGACTAATTTGCAGATGTCTGGGGACCAAAATAAGATGAGATTGTGAGTAAAAACTATGGATTGGAAGGTTACCCTGAGTGATGACTGACCATTGTTAAAAAATATTGCAAGCATTCCTCCCTTCATCTTTTGTGTCTGTTCTGGTGGGGGAAAAACAGTTTATGTACAGTTCGCATTGGGACAGAAATGTCCCCTGCCTTGTGATGGGCATTCACCCCTGCTATGAGTGCCAGAACTGAAAGGATATCTGGACCCCTGGTAATTTTTGGTCATGGGCAGACATGAATAATACTACTGCCAAGATGTAGGCCTGTCTTATGGCAATGCTGTCTTGGAACTGGGAGAGGCACACTAAATGCTATCCTCAGACTGGTAGAGGATACACCATCACTGTGGTGGCAACACACTAGTTTTGTGTTTTATAGCAATCAATAATGTGATCAGGTATTTTTACCTGTCTCAAAAGGAGCGGGCCTACTGCTTACCCACATAAAGCTCTGTGGTTTTGTACTTAATCCTTGGTCTGCATGGATTCTGTGTAGCACTGAGCAGCACATGATACTTCTGTGTGTGTGCTGGGATATGCATGCACCCATGAATGGTGCATCATGTAGGCCTGTGGCTTCCATTTGGGAAAATGGAAAGCCTAGGTGAGATGAGGACTGCCGTCTCCAGACAGGAGATTTGTATTGCTGATATACCTGAGGGCTGGGGTGGGAGCACACACTGAAAGGTGAGCAGAGCATTCTCTGTGCACATCAAAGGTCTCTTTGATTCCAGGGAGAGTTACTAGAAAGTGGGGCTGATGGTGGGACTGATAAGAACAGCACTATGGATGAGAGGAAGGCGTAAGCGCTTGAACCTTTAAGGAATATTTCAGTGGTGGCTGGTAGTGTGGTATGATCCCTGATTACTCCCTTGACCTGTGCTGTTGGCCAATCAAAACTGAAGTCAACCCTTGCTATCACAGACTACCCCTTTGATAAAGGGCAGCACCGACGAGAGAGCCCATAAAAGGAGTGGCCAATCATCCAAACTTAAAGGAATTGGACACTAAATCACTTTTGTTTCTGGAATTAGACTACAAAGGTGGAGCATGTGCCCCACAAGTTGTTCAACAGCCCTATTCAACACAGAGATCACCTCAACGTCTAGCTGCTGGAACAAGCACTAGGGGCCAAGCTCTGTTAGTCTTGCTTGCCCTGAGCCTGGAGCACCAGATTTCTGTCTGCATAGCAAGACCGGTAGACACTGTGAGGAGGAGAGCTCCTTGAGGGAATGAGGCCCAGTTAGGTTCCTGCGGGGTGGATCCTGGTGAGGAAAGTGTGAGAGCCTGGACCACTGCATGATTGAGGTCGGTGACCCTAGTACGCCTTGTAGGGTAATTTAATGACCATCATCCTTGTGCAGAAACAGTCAAGAACCCCCAGATGCAGGAGGAGGAGGCCACTATAAAGTAAGGACCAGTCACCCTTGTGCAGAGCCAGTCACTGACCCTCTTGCTTCAAGAGCGGTCGCCATGGAAGAAGGGACATTGCCCGGAGCTATTTTGCCTTATCTGCTGTGAAGAACGCTTACCGATTACAAGCAGCTGTGGAGGAGGACATCCAACACATACTTGGGAAGACTGGTGACTGCAGAGGGCTGGTCACCTTGTTGGGGGGGAAATGCAGCGAGAGGTTGGTCATCCTCAGCATCAGGAGACTGGAGCCCATAGAATCCTGTGACCTGCCTGGTCCTCGTGCACCAACTTGATTCTTAAGGCCAAACTTAAACTTTTTCATGTGGTGACTATTGTTGATTATATCTGGGAGTTGCCTTCATAACCACTTCAACTATATGGGGATGTAGGGACTCTGAAATACCATCCAGGAAGATGCTAGAGCGCTGACCTAAGGAGACTGTGGTTAGCATGTTGCCTCAATGCTTTGTGTGCTTATATTAAATATTACTTATTTCATGAAAACAAACGTTAGTATGTGACTGGTCAATTATCTTATTGTGGTCACTATTTATACTGTGAGTCTTGTACCTGTGTGTGCCTCACACCTAACTACCTTCCCCCCCCCCCCCACCCTTCCCTGGGGGCCTTGGCCTGCTCAACCAGTGCTACCATGAGTCTAGTGCTGAAAGGGGCAGTACTTGGCTCGGGTACTCAGGATCCATAGGAGGCCAGGCCCCAGGACATCTAGAGTAAAAGGCCTCAATCCCTAGGCTTGGCCTCAGTATTTCCTGCTTGCCTCATGGCCCTTTGAAACAGTTCCTGGTAGTCAGAAAATTACAAAAAGTTGGTAGTTCTGTTAAAGGGCTTTCAATAGTTTAACCAGCTTCAATTACACCCACAAAGTATGTGTGTTTTGGGCATCTCGAGAATCTGTGCTCGGTAGAACTTATCTGATTTTCCCATGTCGGTGAATAAAAGTTGATAAGCTAATGATTACTCTTACTTTTGTGTCTCCTCCCCGACCTTGCCCCTTACTACTTTATCACCATCTGCTACCATAACTCTTGATTTGTTGTTTTTTTGGTGTGTGTGCCCAGACCCGTGTTGTAGTTGGAAAAATCTAGCAACCTATCAATGTACAGAAAGCAGCGTACCGATTTCTGTATTTTCACCATGGGTACATTTTATGCATGGAAATCAATTTTCTGGCATGTAGGTGACTTTGGTTCATTTATGCTCAAGAGGTCCAGTCAAGCGGAGATGATGCTTCTCTCTGCACATCCAGATAAAGCAGAAGAAATGCCTCTCCTGCTCACATTTCCAGTCCACACATGTAAGTGCTTTACTGAGACCCTGAACATACACTTCAGCCTTCCCTGAAACAGGAATGTTCACAAGCAACTGAGTCTTGCATAACAGTATGCACTATGTGGAATATTTATTGTATTGTGATTTCACTTATATAGCGCTTACTACCCCCTAAAGAGACATTGAAGCACTTTACACCAGGCAGCATATAGGTTTTATTTGTAGTGCCCATTAACATTTACATCCTCAGGTGTTGCAGGGCACCTGATGCATTAATATGAAACTCTGATACCATAGGATGGGTTTGGTTCCAGGATAAATGCTAAATGTATGAGATACATGCTTAGAAAGGAGTGACCAGCACAGAAATCCATGTTTCAACACCCGCTTCTGCATGTTTATCACACATTATGGACTGTGTTCTGCATTTTTATTCCTCCAGGATCTTCCTGGGGGAATGACCAGTGGACATATCCTAGGATGCAGAATTAAAGCACTTCCTGTAATTCTGATTTGACCAGTATCTCCTGTTATAACTGAATCAGATTCTGCATGGCTTTAGCGATGAGGATTTGTGCCATGCCTTGCCAACATGGGAAAAATGTGGCAAAAAAACATGAAAACCCCCCAGTACCTGCTAATGAAACATTAGAAGTACGTTCACGTGCGTGCAACTGCCAGAATTACTGGTAACTTGAAGTCATCTCTAACCGCAGCACAGAATACCCAAGAGGGCTTCTTTTGCTTGATTATACCCTTCACACCTAATTGTTTAGAGCTTTGTGCACTCAGGCAAGTTGTTCTGCATTGCTGCCAAGAATTACTACTAATAAGCTTTTCAACTTTCTTTTCAAGACCTGGCAATAATTCATATATATTAACACAAGTGTACTGAGTTGGTGTCTGAGATCCAGTAATCATACCCACTTGTACCTTTGAAGTAGGGGAGAAGCTTTGAGAGGTATCACTCTGAAGACCCCCGCATCTTGCCTTCCCCTGTCCTTGCTTCAGACTATCTACATGGGGTATGTAGCCCTTTGTGTAGAGGTACGACACAGCCTACTCAAGTGTAAGGAAGGCTGCGCTCAGCTCTGCCCTCCCATCCTGCCAGTGATAGCGCATCTAGGCACACGTAAGCTCTCTACTATGTGTGGCTGTCTTGGAGGAATACACATAGGCCAAATGTCAGCTACACTCAGGCATTTGATCCAGAGACAGGTCACAGGCACTAAATGGCTAATACAGTAAAATTCCCAGTTTATAAAAGTGGCATTTTGAAAACTGTAATTTAAAATCTGACTTCACCAAAAATAACGTTTATTACATTTCCAAAGACACCAAACATGAACTGGTTACCAGCTCCCATTTGAAAATGACAACAGTCTGTTAAATGTAATATGGTTACCCCAGTGTTAGGGAGAGGCAGGCCTTGCAGTAGTGAAAAACATCTTTAAGAGCCTTTCACTACCAGGACATGGAAAGGTTAAAAGTACATGTCCAACATTTTTACACATTACACCCTGCCTTATTGGGTGTCCAGGGCCTATCCTCTGGGTGACTGATATGTATTAAAAAGAAAGGTTTGACCCGGGCAAAAGATTTATGTTGCTAGGTCAAAGTGGCAGTTTAAAACTGCCCACACAGGCTGCAATAGCAGGCCTGAGACATGTTTAAACCTAAGTGGGTGGCACAATCTGTGCTGCAGGCACACTAGTAGGATTTAATTTACAGGCCCTGGGCACATGTAGTGCCACTCTACTATGGAATTGCAAGTAAATTAATTATGTAAATTGAGGGTAAGCCAATGTTACCATGTTTTAAGGCGTGCGCACATACACTTTAGCATTGGTTACCAGTGGTAAAGTGTGTTAAGAACTCCTAGGCCATCAAAAACAAGATCACGAAAAATAAGGAGGAAGACAACATGTGGTGGAAGACCACCATTAAGCTGACAGGTCCAAAACATAGTATAATACATATGCAATAAATATACTTAAAAACAGGCAATTCTCACCCTGCAAGTTTTCTTAACTGCATGAATCTGGATACAGTTAAAAGGACAAGTGTATTTTGCAATAATAGCAGTTGAAGTAGCGGTCTGCATAGTCTAATATTAAGTGATTTCAAAAGACCTTCCAGGAACAGCTTCCTAGGAGTTTAATTTGCAGCAAAAGAAAAGATGCAAAGTTGACTTTACAGAAACTGAGTCCTATGGACAGTTTGAAATCTGACTCCTTATACACATTGTTTGGAAATCGGTATAAATTATGTGAGGTAGAATTCTATGTTGGACAAAAGGTATTAACTTGAAATATGGCTCCATTTTCTCAGAAGTGGAAAGGACTTGATAGTTCCTCACCATCCCTTCAGTCTCACACCTTGTTACCCTTGTCAACTTACTTAGAAAGACAGCGATCATTAACAGTCCCGTTCATAGAGGGAGTGATACAACTTGGCTTTTTATAGAATTCTGGACTTCCAATCATAATGAATTCAAATGGCATAACAAGGGTATTTGCATAGCACCATCCAGCCTGAGGCAGTCTGCAATACCAGAGCGACTGAAGCTGGTCTTTATTTCATCCAAATAGACACCTAGAGCAACAGGGGACATAATCTGAAATAATAGTCTACCTAGGCTACGCCTAGTTCTAAATACCATATGGCTGTGGGGGAGCTGAGACTAGCTACTGAAAGCCTTTTTAAAATAAGAACTTCCCATTTCTGCATGGATTATATATAGGAAATCTCCCATATGCCATATGACACAACAGATCTATTTTTATAACAAATAATCAGGGTTTCTACTGGTTTGGAGCTTAGCTTGGATGAAAACCTAAAGATTGCTTTATTACTTTGCCCCAACTATATCAATTTTACCTTTAAAAGACAACACCAATAAGTCCACATCAAAAGGAACCCCCATGTACATAAATGTGAGTACATGCACACGTTTACCATTAAGTAGATGTGACCCAACACGGGTGTTTCTTGGCCGATATTCCTTGACAAATGGTTTTGTAAGATTGTGGTTCAGTTCAACCTGTCCCTAAATGCAGTAAAGAATGCAATAATGTCTGTAAGCAAGTGGCCTTTCTGGCCATAAGCACCGAATCCTCCACATAAAATAGGACAAGCACTTATCTGTTCCTAGGTCCCGCCATACCTGTCCTAGACTCCACAAGAAAGCGATCCAGGTCATTACTGTATAGAGTAAATGGAAAATGGGCCAGCAAGTTGCCTTTCCTGACCCTTTTCCCAATCTTGATCTGATCAAAGCATTCACCCTCAGGACAATACCTAATTCAGTCTGTCATTTCCATGTTTGGTTGTTTCAAGAAGAGTACTAACCGCTCCTTGACACCCATATGTGACTTCATGCTCCATAATCTTGATAAATGTACACACTCAAAGGCAGTCCATAAGTCCACAAAGGCTAGATATGACTAGCCGTTATTCACCATACCATATTTATTGACAGGGAGATTCAAGCACTGCTTTTAGGGTTCCAAGTCCCTTACATAAACCAAACCGAACATCAAGTAGGATGGAATGCTCCTTGGCCCTTAGCTCAAACCAATCCAGAATTATACTGCCCCAACTTTAGCAGTAGTGTCTAGCAAGAAAATAGGATGGTAACACCTTGGGTCTGACTTCTTGTAGATTACAACAATTGTCAACTGGGACTAGGTTTTATTTTTGGGGGGGATTGGGGCGTAGCATGAGGCACACCTTGGTACATTAGCTAGTAATGGTGCCAATAAATCTGTTTTAGTGAACAAGCCCATTGTGACCCTATCAAGGCCAGGAGCCTTAGTCCATGGACTACTTTTTATGGTGACAGTTACCTCAGGCCATTCAAAGAACAGAGAAGGCTTTTTCACATTCTGCCACTTGAACCTGTACCAAAAGCTGAGAGCACTCCAGGTCAGGTGACTTGTTGATATGCTTAAAATGAACAACCCACGACTTGACCACTATTGATACATCAATCAGAGCATTACAAGCATCTCTAAAATAGGGTGAATTAACTAATTTACAGAAATGTAAGTGTTGTTTCTTTGGCTAGCTACCCTTCAGCTCTCCCATGCCATGCATCCTGCCTAATGAGGTCTTTCCTTTCACCAATAACCGTCTGTTATAAGAATCAACATAGCTTAATTTCCTCCACATCCTCTGACCATCTCACCTCTTTCCCAATGGGGAGCTGTCAAAATGTTTGATAAGTCGAGTTAGTAGTTTAAAACTGCCCTTCCCGTATGCAGTGGCAGGCTGGGAGACAAGCTTTACTTTGCCACACTCGTAGTGACCCACTAAGTGCTGGTATCTAAGTGGGACACTAACTTACAGGCCTTGGGTACATCTTGTACTATATACTAGGGACATAATTAAGCTGTCCTTTGCCAATTGGGTATATGCCAATTAAACATACGCTTTTAAGGGTAAGAGCCACATACATTGTGGCCTGGTTAGTTGGGCACAGTGCACTTGTAAATACACCAGTACCTAAGAGTCAAAATGTGGGGGTGAGCCTGTAAAAAAAGCTTTTTTGTCTCAGTGTAGTTTTGCAAATAGCACCATATGAACCCAAAATAGCAACTTCCCCTCATAGCTCCCATGAAATATCTGAAAATCCATGTCCTGCTATACACACATAGAAGCATTATTGGGATGACACATCCCCATTTCCCTTGGGCAGGGGTCTTCAGACTGGGGGGCGGTCCCCACTAAGGGGGCCTCAACTAATCCCAGGGGGGTGAGGGGGGGTAAGGCTCTGATCAAAAGAAGCATCATACTGATACCAGTATTTTGTCTTAGATTTTTAAAAAATGAGCAGCAGTCAACCCCTCTCTAGTGG
Organism: Pleurodeles waltl; assembly: GCF_031143425.1. NCBI lineage: Eukaryota > Metazoa > Chordata > Amphibia > Caudata > Salamandridae > Pleurodeles > Pleurodeles waltl. The sequence continues at coordinate 725,295,089 of NC_090444.1, forward strand.
GCCATTAGTAAAGTCTTTTTGTCATTTATATTGTTTGGTGCACACCTTTTGGAAGCACTTCCTTTTCATATTTTGTGGGGCCTGTTTAAATTGGTTATTAACTTTGAGTTGATGTAGTGTAAAGGCCTTTGAGAACTCAAGAGCGGTGCAGGGGTCCGCACATATTGTTAGGAGGATTTGAATGTGGGAAGCAGTAATTTTATGAAATGACTATTTCTGAGGGCAGCCTAAAGTAATCATCAGTGCTTTGGCCAGTGTTTGATCTTGTAATCAATTGGCGCTTTTTGCCAGAGATGTTTTAAGGTAATGGTAAAGTGAGCTCTGGCCAGGGCCCCAGTCTTTCGGGGAGGGGGCTTTGATAAAGCCCCGATAACCTTGAATTGTTCTTAAACAGTTAGTTTAAAATACTGTTTTCCTTTAAGATATTTTTAATGCAGGTGATGTATGAGTCTTTTACAGATATTTTGCAGAGAAATTTTGTTTTTATGTAGCGTGCAACATCCATAAAAAGTTGTGACATCATCAAAACAGGACCTACCATATGAGAAATGGGACCAAGAAACTACAGCTCGCAATGTGGAGTTCTGCAAGCGGCAGAATATGTTAGGTCATGCCGTTCGCGCTGATTTTTACTGTTGAGTGTTTGTCCCACGCGGAAAAGTCCGAGCGAGCGGCACCACACGAGGGAGCTTCTTCTTTTCTGCTGCTCGTGTACATTTTCTACTCGAGCTGCAGCTCCCTCAGTGCGAACGGAAGGATTCTCAATGTGAATGGTAGCAACCATCCGCGACCACCCTTGTTGAGAAATCGAGCTGGTTTGAGGTAAGGTTTTCCTCACTCGCCAACTTAACGAGCGATATGCAGAGTTTTTCAGAGCGTAGCAGTATTCACTGCCCACCCCATTTGCTCACAGAGAAGTGCTTTGACCTTGATGCTGGTTGTTTAACAGCCCGAGGAGAAACTCTGTGTGTGAGTTAACAATAAAACTTCAGGACGTGAAGGGGCAAACTCTGGGGGGGAAAAAGCACTACAATTTAAGCAGTGCAGAATAGCTGCCCTGAAAAATAAAGTGGTAGGTCATGGTATGTTTGGTGTTTACCTGTTAAAAGGCGATGAAGGTGAAGGAGTCTCTCTTTGTATAAGCTTTGTAAACTGCAGTGGCTTAAATAATCCCTATGGCAAATAGAGCTGTGTGTCAGTGACAAGGAAAGTTGTGTATTTTTTTTCTCAAATATTTTAAGGTGATACCATTTATGTTTTGATACTGCAGGTAGTCTAAGGCTTATGCTTCATTCAATGTCTACTCCATTACAAGAGCAATGGAGCAGGTAAGTTTTTATTTTGAAGGGAGACGCTCCTCCGTGCAATTTCTATTCACATGTTCTTCACTATAGTTCTCATGAGGTGAAGGGTTTGCTAACTTAGCTGCATTTGTGCCTCAAAGGGAAACATATTCAGTTGATGGGGCTTGGCAGTTATTATCATTTCTGTTGTCAGCTATTTGTGGAAAACCACCCTCAACAAGAGTTAATCGTTCTATTTAGGTGAGACCCTGAGATGCGTTGGACATCACCAGTGAGATATGACACTTCTACCATGGGTACCAGTTTGAACCTTTTAATGAGAGCAGACATTTATGCAAGCTATAGATCTCAATTCTTAGGTGTAAAATATACTGTCCTTATTTGTACCAGTTCTGAAGCCTGGGAAGGAGGCTTCATTTTTACTAGTGGTGGAAGGTTGAGCTGAGTATGTTTCAGTGATCACTGCCTTTAATGGCTATAGGCACCTTCAGTAATGACAAGATAACAGTGACAGCTGAAAGGGAACTGTGTTTATGGGATAGAAGGATTCAACACAATGTCTGGCTTAATGAGAATGCCAGTCACAGAAGTATTTTCATTCTAAATCAGGAGCATTCACAACCTGTCAAACACTTCTCAGGAATGTCTGAAATAAGCCTTGAGACAACAGAAGAGGTAGTTGAACCCACTTTTATTAGATCTTCTTTGAAAGTGTATTTATAAAGGGCAAGCTTACCTTGAAGGGTATCTTAGTGATAAAGTAACAACTGTTTCTTGGGGCTCATTTTGTAGACCTCAGACGGATGAATGGCTGGGTGGAGTCTCTGGAATTCAATTTTGGGATCATGAGGTTAAATGAAGATTCCTGGATTGGATGCATTGTCCCACTCTGCAACCAGAGACGGTCTATAGTACAGAGTAATGTAAAGGGTTCACATAACTGTTATATAGAGATTTTGTCCCTGACTGTTCTGATCGACAAAACCATCATAGATATTTGATTTTTTGCAAGTGCTAATTTAGGGATACACAATACAAGCATCTCCTTTACATTCATAATTTTAGTCCACCTTCTTCAGTAATGCTGCACTATATCCACCTAGAAAACAAATCGTCAATGTCTGAATGCACAGCATTAAGGTGCTGGAACTGGGTGCTTCAGATTCTTTCCTTACAAAAGTAAGCAGCTAAAGGGAAGGTACTCTTAGTTTACTTTATCTGATACGTGTAAGTGCATTGATATTGTTTTTTAATGGTGGGTGCACATGCTTGGCACCAGCCCTATTTTTGGTACCTGGATATATTCTATAATCCAGAGCAGTAGTAGGAATTTCAGTAGTGACCAACAGTCTTTGTGATGAGGAAGTCTTCAGAGAAGAATAGTCTGGACAACGTTTTTATGTGTATCTCACAGTTGTTCTCTCCAACATTTTTATGGTATTAGTTTTTATCAATTCAAAGCAGGGGTTTCCTGTAGGCCAAATATACTATGTGGCGCAGAAGGTCTTATGGGAAACCTAGCTACATTTCGCTGTCTTTTAGGAAGTGTCAAAAGAACTTGAGGCTACTTTGGCATCTTTCGAGATTTGCTGTTCAGACTCAGGATATCCCAGAACACCCTCACTCTGTGGGCACCAGTGATTTGTCATTTTGACAAGGTTGTTCAGTTTCCCTCATATATGTATGAAGCATAATGAGATCTCTATCACAAGATCAGAGAATAAGAAATTATATAGAAAGAACCGTTCTGATGTGGTGGAAAACTTTTTTCTGATAGAATACCAAGCATCTCTTCTGCAGTCCTCACAGAATCTGAGGTATACAAACTCTTGTGTCCACACACAGAAAGAGATAAAATCCCTCCCAACATAGAGAAAGTTGACACTCTCACAAGGTTTAGATTATTGGAAAATCCATGAGCTGTTTGTCGGTTCAACAGGATATGGTAGGTATCCTCACTATTATTTTTTCTCTTATGGGCCTGTTGTGGTACCATGGGTAAGAATGTGTGATTCCTCAGGTTCAGTATTTTCTGTAGACCTTAAACTGTCTCAGTTACTTTTGAGTCTTGATTCTTATTTCTACCATGCTTATGTTGAACTGTCTAAGGTAGTAGCTTCCTGCGTTGAATCCAAGAATTCTAGAAAGACAGTTATTCCAAAAAGGTGAAGTTCTCCATACTCTGCATCGCTTATTGTTCCATCAATAGAGTTGTAATGGTGGCAGTGATTTTCTAAGAAGCTATTGCTCTTTCAATAAAATATTGGAATATGCAGAGTTTTACAATCCTTTATAGATGTTCCAAGATCAGCTGGGGTGATAGACTCAAACAACCATATGGTAATATCATACATCAATCAACTGCAAGGGTCCACAACACATTCCCTGAAATGTTTGGTATAATAAACATTGTTAAAGGCAGAGAAAATGCTTGAAATACCTCACAACAATTTATATTGAACTCAAGGGTGGGATAACAACTGTTTCTTTTGAGTAGAGTTTCTACCTTCAGTGTATTGGTGGCTAAAACTGTTGTTTTTCAAGAGGCATGCAAAAGAAGTGGACAACTGACTTTAGGATTTTCTGTGGATCAACACATTGCTCAACTTTTTCAGTTTTTTGTTTCTCGGATCCTCTAGCATTAAGTATGAAGGCCCTTAAAAGTCAGTGGGCCGTTGTTAGATTGAATGAGTTTTTCACCATTCCTATGATTACTCGATTATTTTCCGGAATCCAGAGATAGGCAGTGCAAATAATACTGATTTGCCCTGTTTTGCTAAGAAAGAAATATTTGCCACTAATGAAGGGGGTCTGATAATTATCATATGGATTCTTCTTAATACATGCCTTATGTGTCTTCCATCAATACTTTTTCACCCAAACTTACAAGTTTAACGTGGTGGAGTTTAAGAGGAAAGGGTTAGTGTGTGTAGTTCTTTCCCTTTCAGTATCACAGACAAATTAAGTTCTAAAATTGAATACTCTGAGAGAACATATAGTAGGCACTGGGTCCTTTTTTTCTTTTTTTTACGAGTTCAAAAAGTTTAGTTTATATCCAACCTATTATCCTCTGGAGTACTTTTTTGGGTCTTGCAGAAGGCAACTGTCAAAGTTTTTGGATCTCCTTGAGGTTCTTCATCAGTAATTGAAGCTGATGGCTTAGTACATAATCCATTATTTTTTAACACTGTTGAACAATAGATTGATTTTTCACTCTAAGATTGTTTCTGTTTGAACCTAGTTCAGAACCATGATTTTCATCTGATAGCGAGAACGTAGTAAAAATACATAAACCCAGAGTGGTATTAGTTTTGTGAAATTTGTTGCAGCAACAAGTAAATCTTACTTACCTGCATTGCATGCATAAATTAAGGAGGTAACTGTGTTCTCATATTCCAAGTCTTGCCATTCTTCTTTGGGTTCAGTATTGGCTCACTCCACAAGAGGATTGGCCGCCTCAAATGCAAAATAGATTACCACCTATATTTTTGGATATTCATGTTTCTGCGACTGGGACAACATTTATTAATCATTATGTTGAGTCGGACTCAGTGACGAATTGGATTTTGGGTATGAAAATTTAAAGTCAAATAAGATACCTTAAAATCTTTAGGTTGTTTCTTCCAGGGCATGATTATGAGTAATTACATTTTTTATAATGTCTCCTATTGGATTATATAAATTGGTGATCAGGTACAAAGAAGACTTTTATACTTGGACATGCCTGCACTTAGTAAGGACTGGCATGAGGATTGCTGGATGAAGAGGTACTGATTGCATTACTTACAGACAATCTTCATTACTCAGATTTCACATTCCTCATCCCACTACTTACGGCCCCACCCTCCCCCTGAAGTCTTCTTTTTTTATTTAGAATAATTTTTATTGGGTTTCTACATATATAGAGCTGTAACAGTTACATCAGTAAAATCAAGTTTGTTGCGCTGTTGATATATCAGAATCAAAAATCACAAGAAACAATTATATAATTTGTGGTTGAAAGTATGGAAGAAGCAGGTGCCATTCAGAAGGTTCCGTCAGTCCGTGTAGTTAGCATGGGCTGATAGAAGAATTGCTGACTCGTTCAAAGCCGCAGATGCTTGTTTACTGGTTTCACCTGAGTCTGCGTGGCGTAATGCCATGATCTGCTCCTTCTCTGCACGTTCTAAAGAAGTGGTAGATGCTCATGGAGTATAGAAGACCTCCGTAAACTGAGTCCCCAAAGAATCAGAGGGGAACCTACTAATAAAAGGGAGAAACCTCAGAGTTAGAAGGGAGGAGACAATAACCAGGAAAGAACGCAAGCGTTTGGGGTGAAATGTAACTACACAGAATTAGTGAGGTATTTGTGGGCCGAGGGGGTATCTTGAGCGGAGGGATTGGGCTCGGGGTGGGTTGAGGATTGTCATTCATGAGGTCTTTGAATTGCTGAAGCATAGTACACCGGGCTGATGCTATGGGACACCTTCAGATTCACCTGGCCTCCTCCCAGTGTAGAGGTGAAATTTCAGCTTTGCCACAGCAGAGTAGTGCTGCATGCCATTGAGGAAGGGCTGGAGGGTGTGGGGCTCTCCAGTGCTTGGTAAGAAGACACTTAGCCAGCAGAAAGGCAAGTTTGGAAAAATGGCCTCTCACTTTGTGGCTTTTTCTTCTTAAGAAAATATGTAGAGCTGTAGCCTAGCAGGAGTCTAGCATTTTAAGTTCAGTAGCAGTAGTCAATGCGGAGTGTATGGCATGCCAGAAACTGGTTATGCATGGACAGGACCAGAGCACGTGCCGAAGATTGGCTGTAGGGTGCTTGACTCCTGGGGCAAGCTAAATTAGCCGTAGGGGGCATGTGGCTCAGGCGGGACAGTGTGAGGTAGGCCCTGTAGAAGACCATGTATTGGATATTTCTAAAGCACGCATTCCTGGATACATCTTGAGGGGACTCCAGGGCCATAGACAATTCGGAGTCATGAAGAGGCCTTTCCAGGTCCTCCTTCCACAATTACCAGAGATGTCAGTGGGAGAGCCCTGTGTGTTCCCTAAGTGCGTTATAAAACCATGTGAGGTGTTGTCCGTCCCACATGGTGTACAGAGCATTTATCACAGCCTGTGTCAGTGGTTCTTCGTCTGTTATTCCCCAAAGTGAGCGGAGTGCAACTAGTAGTTGACTGTGTGTCAGGAATTGACCACGGGGAATGTGGTAGTTATGGTATAGTTTATTAAATGCAAGAAGCTGGGAATCATGGAAAATGTCACCCACTGTAGTTAAGGAGTGTGAGTGCTACTCTACTAACTGTTCAGCCACAAAGGATTCCAGGGGTCCAGGTAGGCCCTGGAGGGGGGCGGCCGGGGAGTACAGAGTCAAATGTAAGGCCCTACTAGGCATTTTAATGCAACCCATTTGCATCCAAATGTTGGGGTGAAGAAGTTGAGGTAGTCCGGGAATAGGGAGAGGCCCGTCTCCTGGGCTACTTTCATATGGGTTTCTACCTGCTAGCTATCGGGAAACACACTGAAATTGTGACGCGAGGTAGTAGTTTTCAAAGGAAGGTTAATCCTATCCCCCTTGACCCACTAGGAACTGGAGTGTATGAAGATAGACTTGTTGCCTCCCACCATCCCACAGGAGGTCACCCAGTAATTGATAAAATTCTCTAAAGAAGTGATGGTGGGGAAACAGGACGTTAACAAAGAAGTATAGGAGACTGTGAAGGACAATCATTTTCTATAGTGGGACCCTGCCCTTCAGGGCAAGTGGCAGTTTTTTGTCAGAATCCTGTCTGTGATTTAAGGGCTGTAAGAGCCAGCTGTAGGTTGCCGTCAAACCGGTCCCATTGAGAGTGATAGTCTGATCCCTAGATAGTGGGCTACTGCTGTTGTCCAATCAGGGGGTGCTCTCCATGCCAGTCTCTTGGCTGGTGCACCACGGCTTAGCGGAAGGATGCATGATTTCTGCCAATTAACTACTAGGCCCGTGGCAGTTGCAAAGTCTTGAAAAGTAGCTGCATCTTCTGCTGTGTTAGACGCTGTACTCAATCAAGCAGATCCTATGTTGTCTTTTCTTTATTTAAGTGGGGTTTTAACTCCATGAGAGTATGCTCAGGCTCTGTGACTCTGGAGGCCAATTTTCTTTGTCATTACAGAGGACTCAAAATTTCACTCTGATTTCCACTACACACGAGTCAGCTGATGTGCACGAGGTTTCAATAACCTATATGATTTCGTCTAATTTGGTTGTAGAGTCTTGGGGTGGAGGAAGGGCCGAGTCCTCTCTTTCACATCGGGTGGTGAGGGGGAGTTGGTGAGGGTGAGCACGAATGGGCCTTTGTTGACTTATCCCTCCCTATTGTAGATGGTATTGAGTGCAGCAGAGGGCTCTCTGGTTATAACTGGCCGCACGGCCATCCTGACTGCTAGGGAGCGGTTCTGGGTTGGTGTTGTGGAGGTCTAATATGTTCGCCTCCTCCCAATGGAGTCTGGGGCTGTGGACTCCTGCAGAAAGGGAGGAGTACTCCTCAGGTGTTGGAGCCTGATGTTGATCGATGGTTAAGGATCAACACAGTCCATACTTTCTGCCCTGTGTATGCATGGTGTGTAGTGTACGTTTCGGGGTCTGTAATGTGGCCCAGCAATGGTAGCTAGACAGGGAGCTCGGCAGGCCCTCTCCCCGCCACGGTTTGTTCAACTAGGGCTTGCAGTTGATAGGCTTAGATGATGTGAGGGTGTTGGGGGCATTTACTCCAGGCCTTCTCACACATTGTGGTGCTTGTGCTGGCTGTGGAGGTTGGCCCTCTACAGGTGGTCAGGGAGCAGGTGCGAAGTGCCATATAAAAGGACTGGAGAACATTTGGAGTTGGGGCACCCTACCTCACCTCTCTGTTGAAGTCGGCCCTGAGTCAGGTCAATACACGATCACTGCAATCCTCTCAAGTAGTTGGACTGTGCAGTGGCTGCCATCTGGATGGACCCAGAGATGTCACTGGGGCCTGCGCACCGATTGCTCGCCAGTGGAGCCAGTGAGTTCAGTCTGTCCCTAAGCAGTCCTCTGGGTGATCGCCACCGCTGGCGGACCAGTGGACAGGGCCAGCACCACACCCAGAGCTGTGCAGGCCCCGGGGCTCCACCGAAGATGAAAAGTAGTTTCTCCATTTGCAGCCCATGGGTCGCGTCATCCCTGGGATGGCCCCGTGGGTGGCAGTCAATGCAGGTTCCAATCAGTAGTGGCTGGTGTCAGGGAAAGGTAGTGGGGCAGCGTGGGGAAGAGGGGGCAACAGTAAAACAAAACAAAAAAACGTACCTGCTGTTCCTCGCACTTCTGCTGTGTGTGAACAGACTGAGGCTCCCAGACTGTCCTACAGCCAATCCAGGTGCTGCTCTCATGCAGGTAATACCCATGAGAGCAGGGTCGGGATTATGCAGAGTGGGCTGGTTTTGTGCTCCCACGGGAGCTGGGAGCCTTTGCCTGCTGTTCTCCACCCAGCAATGCAGCTGGGTTGGAGAGATGTCAATGCACATGTCGGTTTGGTCATCCTAAGATGGCAGGTCAAACCGACATGCGAACTGAAATCACTCCTCACCCATTCTTACTGTGGTCCCACCCCAAAGACTTGGCTCCTAACGAAAAATAAGATGATAATAAACATGTTATTTTATTTTTCATCTCTGCTGGCAGGGTGGCGACACTCCTCCGCCATAACGAAGGAGCCGCCGCTGGTTCCAAAGCAGAGCAGTACTCACAAGAGTATCGGAAGTGCTCAAAATGGGCCAGCGTGGAATCACAGCTATCCCCTCAGGCTCACAGGTTGTGCAGAGAGCAACATCCATCCGGGCCCAGAGATGTTGCCGTGGGCACGCATGCTGATTGCATGCTGTTTTGGGCCTTAGATCATGGTTGGTGCGAGTATTCTGCCCCTTGGTGGTTCTCTGGAGTGGTCCCCACAGAGAGACTGACTATGCACCGGGCTGATGCTGTCTGCAATGCAATGCTGTGCAGGTCCCGGGACTCCGCTATTGTTGAGTGTAGGCCAACCCTCTTTAATGGTGGTCCATGGGTCAGGCTGGCCTCGGGGGCAGCCCCACGGGCGGCAGACATCAGCTGGCTCCAAAGCAGGGGCAGCACCTGTGGCAGAGTCTCTGGGTAGCCCGGCTCTCGCCTAGGCAGCATGATAGGTGTCCCTCTGTTGGTGACCTCCAATGAGGCCACGGTGTCCGTCCAGCACCGACCCCAACTCACTGGTGGCTTCTGACTCCGTGTTCTGAGTGGGGGCCATGCCGCAGCAGGTAATCCTGAAGCAATTAGATTCCACTGCAGCAATGAAGCTTTCAACTGCCACCATGTAGGGGCCAAGCTGTGTGCGCTCCTGCAGTTAGGACACAGGGTGACCTTAGGCCGACAGCAGTCCACCTAGAGGAAATGGTCCACAGGGCCTGCCTCGCGGTCTCAGGGGCAAGGAGCGATCACTGCCAATGGATCGAGTCTGGTGGTCATTTTGGGATCCCACCACCTCCATATCGGATCCAATGAGCTCAAAGTATTTATGGCTTGACTTGTCCCGTATTGGCAAGATAATTGGGTATTGAAGGACCTGCTTTGTCGGAGCTCTCCTGTCGTCCACCATCTTTGGCGGTTAGACCAAGCACCCGCATCCCCCTACCTGAAGTCTTCTTTGTGGGTTTTGGGAGCTTTAAAATACCAGGAAGCCTAACAATACCATTTCCCTTTATATAGTAAAGTGGGGGTCGATATAGGAGTGCTAAGAGAAGGAAGGTGCATTCGAAAGGGTGGTAATTGAGAGGCAATGTTTCTGCACTGTACTTGGTAAATACTGGGATGAGGAAAGCTGAATCAGAGTAATGAATTTTACTGGTAAGTAATCTAAACATTACAAGGGTCACTCTAATATTCATTGGATCAGACAAGCTGACCAATAGACTTGGGACACAGAAAACCAGAGTCCTAAAGCAGGTATCTTCTGTACCAGAATGATACAGAGCCCATCCTATTCTTGGTGCTTGTTAAGTGATACAAAAACATGCACAACAGTCCTGGTTCCAATGCACTTTTCACAGGCAATTCAGTTGTGAGTCAGTCAGCTTTGATTTTCACAAAGTAGATTTCAGGTCTGGAACTAAATTAATTTAATCAGCAGTCCTCGAATAAAGGCATGGTGGCAGATTTGGGACCCTCAGCTTCCAACATTTACTCCACTTGTTCAGGCAATCCTTTGGACAACATGTTAGAGTTGTACAGTTGTTCAGGTCATCCCTCAGATGTATATGTCAAGGGCATAAAAAAGAAAAAAGTCACCACAAGCAATTCCATGACTTGTCTTGGAAGATCTTGTTTTATATCCGGAGTTTGAGGAGGTGATGGGGATGAAAGTGCACAAGTGCATGATTTACAATCTCTCATGTGATGGATCTTTTTATGTTGACTGAGACACCAAGGAAGTTAGCAATAATAAAAGTGTCATTTTTGTGAAGCTTATTTGGTCACACGATGATGACCATGAATCAGTGATTGAAGTTAAGTAATATTTTTACCAATTAGTTATCAGTCCAGTATATATGCATGTCAAGAAAATATTTAAAAGATACAAGATTACAGCTTGCAAGCTAAAGTATCTCTGTAGGGTTAGCCTCAATAAAATAAGATACAAAATAATCACGGGCACAGCAATACAGAAACTAAGAATTAGAAATCGGAGTTCCCTAAATAAACTATGATTATCTGTCTTAAACATAAATAAGTTCTAAAGTCATCTAATCAGGGTTCTAAGATTAGAATAATGATGGTTTATAGAGTTGGGGTCAATCCTCGTAGCTAAACAGGGTCCCTGAGCTAGATACAGAGAGTAACACACAGGGAAGCAATACTAGGAGTATAACGTAGTTTACTCTCCATTAACATAGCAAACATAGGAATGGAAATCTTAAATTCAAATATACAACATACAATATATTTCAATTTAGATATTTATTATAGCTAATTAAACATTCAGTTCACACATAATATAATCAACATAGAATCAACCCAAAAAATATATAATACAACCCCCTAACCTAAATGAAACATACATATATGAAAACATAAATAACATACCAGTAGATACGCAAAAATAAACAAAAAACACAGAACCAACAAAATCACAAAATAGTATACATACAAATTTACAACCGCCTCATACATGAGAGGATATTTAAACAGCACAATAAAGTTACTGCTTTGATGCTACAATTATGCGTTGTAGTTTGGATTGTATAAAATTCAACATAATAACAGGCAATTCTAGGTTATAATTTCCTGATTCAAATTCTCGTGTTACAGGCCTGATGGTAGCCAATCCTGGTCAGGGCTTCAAATTTGCCAATTTCAAACACTTCATGCCAATGTTCAAGACATGCCAATTTACAAGCCGACGCTAGTTTCGGTGAGTGAAGAAAAATATAAATACACCTTCATCAGGACTTTATGATTCAGTATAATTGGCATACGTACATCTTGTAATCTGCCTTAGATATGAAAGAATTTAGATATCCCTTACAGGCTGGATTAAACACGACGGAGTGAACATTAGATAAAAAAAAAAAAAAGGAAAATTCAACATATTTCTTCCCACCCCACCAGGAAGCAATCTTTTGTCACTTCCTGTCGTGTGATTTTGAAACATCACCTAAATTTCCCATCCTAAAGCACTTGGACACTTAGCAACCTTGAGCATCCCCCTCGCTCCTGATACGTGATGAATATGAGGCTTCATCTGCTCATTAGGTCTTCACGTTTCTGGACAAGATTTCTCTTCTTAGGTCTTAATATCAATAAACTAAAATATACAACAATACTCCTTTCTCTAGCTAATGAAGTCATGAAAACGCAACTGCAAAAGAAAGAACACGCTAACCAAAATACATTTCTAAATTTAGGTCTTCATCAGGCTAACTTTAACTAAACATTTAGGGGGTTATTCTAACTTTGGAGGAGTGTTAATCCGTCCCAAAAGTGATGGTAAAGTGACGGATATACCACCAGCCGTATTACGAGTTCCATAGGATATAATGGACTCGTAATACTGCTGGTGGTAAATCCGTCACTTTTCCGTCACTTTTGGGACGGATTAACACCTCCTCCAAAGTTAGAATAACCCCCTTAATGTGCATTTCGAATAGGAGTATACATGCACATAAATAACTTACAAAATAAATGCGGAACATGAACAAAAAAAGCACGTTACTTCTGCAAATACAACTTAAAGTGTAAACATGAATAATGAATACATAAAAGCAATTCAAATTAACATTAGTGTGCATGTTTATAAAGCTGCAGTTTCTCAATAGTTACATTTCAAGAATGCGTTTAAATGTTAACACATTAATATTATTAAGGCACACAGTAAATTTAATGTCCAAATTAAATGCAAAATTGCTCAATGATAATGTGTAAAGGGATGGAGTCTAAATTGCGCTACTCCAGGGATACGTTGCCATTCTTTGGTCAAGGCCCCTTGAGAAAAAATTGTTCTCAGTATTTTAAATCCAATGGTTCCAAGTGTTTGATTTGCCCCATCTTCATGTTGACAGACAAGTAACTGATTTTAGAGTATGGGATGAAATGTAGTTCATTTGAAATAAGCAATGTATTTTTCTTTCATGGCAGTTTGGTCCGGAAGAAAGCAGTTTTCTTTTCCAGCCAAAGGCCCTGGATGTATTCCCTCTGCCAAACCCCGAGGACCTATTCGAGGTCTCACACATGAAATTTGAAGATTTGCAAAAGGATCTTCGAAAATTAAAGACCGATTTGAAAGGTACACACAGTAGGGTTTTACAGCCTGTTTATACATACCTTGATTTTTGTTTTAGGGTGGGGAGGCAGTTTGTCACAGGGGTATTTGAAGAAAAATCAGCTCCTGTGGAAACTGTAGATGTTAATAATATAATATGTCTTAAATGTTATGAGAACCAACAATAACATCATGCTTTTCCCACTTATTATGTGTTCTGACAATAACCTGTCATTTTATCCATGGTCACTGTTTGAAATAATTTGCTGATAGCAGAGATTCTATCTTATCACTATCACATTTTATATATATATATATATATATATATATATATATGTGTATGTGTATGTGTGTGTGTGTGTGCATATATATATATATATATCTATCCATACAAGTGTTTACACTCACCACTGCTATGATTTGCAAGACACATTGTTGAATCATGTCAAAGCCAAATTAGCCATTCATCAATGTGATGTTAAATTGATTATCATCACTTCTGACTGCAGATTCTTCATTGTGTATATCCCCAGGCATCAGACTGGGTCTTGGAACTTCAAAGCAGGACTACTGCGTGGCAGTGGTTCTGGGCCAATGAAGGTCTGCTCCAGATGTTGAAGGCAAAACCAAATATAAGTGCTGCTCATGCCCTCTGATGTCAGTTCCTTTCTTCCTGTGCCATACTGGAGGTACTCCATCTTTTGAAGAGTCTTTTATTCCCTAATTTTTCAGTGTGCAAGTTATGTCATCTCCCAAAATTGGGTTTAGACTGTGTAGGGACTGCCAGAAACAGATATCTGTAACAGACCCCCATGTGAGGTATGTCTGTCAATCAATCAATCAAAAAATTTCTTAAGCGCACTACTCACCCGTTAGGTTCTCAAGGTGCTGTGGGGGGGGTTGAGGTGGTTGCCGTTTACTGCTCAAAAAGCCATGTCTTAAGGTGCTTTCTGAAAGTTAAGAGGTCCTGGGTCTTGCGTAGGTTGGTGGGGAGGGAGTTCCAGGTCTTGGCGGTGAGGTGGGAGAAGGATCTGCCGCCGGAGGTGGTGCATTGGATGCGGGGGACTGTGGCGAGGGTGATGTCAGCGGAGCGGAGAAGTCGAGTTGGTGTGTGGAAGTTTACTCGTTCGTTGAGGTCTGTGATGCCTGAAATTGCAACACAACTCCAGGGATTGCAGCATTTGCACCAAAACAAACCAAAAGCCATCCAGGAGCATGAGGAAACTTTACATCTCTGAGCACTAAAAGACTCCACACTGTGGTAAGTCAAAGTTGAAAGGAAGGCCCTGTTTGCGCTCCCTAAGTTGTTGCCATGGCAGACCCTTTATGTGGTCGAGGGCATCAGGTGATTTCAAGAAGAAACACGAACATTTCAACTAGGGCTCTGCCCTTTCCCAAGCCCCCCGAGCTTCAGAGACAGTGCGTGGATGTCAGTGTACCTCCTGTACTAACTCCTGATCCCGGAACTTGGTCCATATGCACCCAGAAATTCCGGACTACCAAAGACTTTGCAGCAGGTTGAGGCATTTCATGAGACCATACTGAGCATCTTTGGCTCTTATGGGTTCTCTCTAGTGTGCCTTCAGCTCCCAAGGATCCACAAAGGCTTCCAGTCAGACTTCCACCTGCAGGTCTGCCCTCTGGGCTGTTCAGATCTGCATTGGGTTCTGCATCAGCCGTGGTGCCGTCTTCATTCCCAACTTCGTCCCCCACACTGGTTCCTTTTGCATCGACACAAGCACATCCAGTACCTGAAGAGCTCAACCCATCCTGCTCTTTGATTCAGAGCTGAACTCATCCTTCATCTTGGCTAGGCTACACCTTAATCCTTCTGGGGCGCACCAATTTGCCACCCCGCCTTCCGATTCTGCCCTTACTTCATGTCAGAGCCCAATTTTCGCACCATATCTTTGGCAGACTCTAATAATGAACACTTTGATGAAGGGAATGACTTTACTGAGGGCAATTGGTATATGAAGTTACAGGATGCTAGTGGCTGGGTGGAAGGAAGGTACTTCGGTGGAGCTAAGAAAAGCTTCTGCTATCTTGTCAGCCAACACGGACATTGTGGGAACACCTCATTGTTGCCAGCATGACAGGTGTGCTTCCGGACAGGTATGCTGTTTGATCCCATAATGGCGGCCTAAAGCTGTTTGAAGGAAAATGCAAATAAAGGGGCTCTCCTCACATGTGAATATCAACAGACCGGGACAAGTGTTTGAGGAGTAGCCAAGCCAGTAAGCTGGTTGAAAGGCAGAAGAGGATTGAAGCAGCATAACTGAGTAGCTGCAGGCATTTGGAGAACTGATGGCATACTTGATCTATTCCTAAAGCTGGTGCAGTTGCATAAACCATTGTGATCTCTTTTCAAGTTTTTAGAATTCAAGAGGAGGTACTCAAAAAAGCTATTCATTCAAAATCTGTAACAGTGGGAAATGATTTCTACTTCACCATATTTCTGGACTTATTGTATGGTACCTCTAAAAAGATGGAAACTGAAAATCTTGGCAGAGACTTAAAGCTAAGGACATACAGGCACAGCTGCTGCACCCTGCCAAATGAAAGGTTCTTTGGGTGGGTAAGTTTAATGTTTTCATTAGTTTGGAAGATTCAGAGAATTTGTCTAAAATGGGAATGGGCCCTAATGGTGAGAAATGATGGCTTCTGGTTGCCTTTGGTGCATGGAGAACTCACCATTGGAACACAGGCTTGATGGCTTCTAACTTTTGGGGGTTAGGCGCACAGGGTTGACAAAGGGAAGAATCGGATGTGGTTGAAGGGGTTGGTGAAGAGGGGAATGTGTGAGGGATTAACTTTATGGAGGGAAAAAAAAATTGGGAAGCACCAAGGAAAATCACTTGGATGCAACCAAAGGATATAGTGGCTCTATGCAAAAGATCGGATTTAAGCCTTTCAAGGATTAATACTAATCATTTTAAGGGGCTTTGCAGTTTTTAGAGGAACGACAAAGAGGGTAGAAATTAAATGGATTTTACAACAGTTTGCCATAATATGAATGGGTTGAACAATAGATACATAAGGGACGATGCACTTTTGAGTTTGCTGCAATATGATCCTTCTACCATTCTTTTACAAGAGACCCATTTTATTCGGGTTAAGGATGGTAATAAATTGAATTATTCCTGGGTTAAACATGTTTTTTCTCATCTGCAAAGTCTTTGCATAGGGGGACTACAGTGGTGATCGTTAAGAAAGCACTGGATAGCTGTCTACTACCAGTGATCGATGAAGGGGGGTTTTGGGTTATAGCCCCCATCAACGCCCATCATTTGCAATATAATGTCTCTTTTTGCGATCCTATTCATGATAACATCAAACCTCTTCAGTCATTACAAAGGGAACTATGTAGTCACCCAGGGATACCAATACTGGTGGAAGGTTTTAATTGTCTTCCTTCACCAAGGTTGGATTCCTCAAATCCAAAGTGAATGCAACATAAGTGATGTACAGAACACATCTTCAATGATCTTTGTGCTCGGTTAGGGGTACAAGATGTATGGTGCAAATTAAATCCAACTGCCAAGGTGTATTTGTGGTATTTTAAGATATATAGCTCCACTTTGTGGAAAGATTCATTCAATTCCTAAAATTTCCTCTCAATATAGTGTACAGGCTTTTTCCGATCACTCTGTGATCGTTTTAAAATTCCCTTTATCTCACTCGAGTAACTAAAAGGTAGATTATGGATAAGCCATTGCTGGGCCAAGAATTGCATGTTCAGTTATCGTCAATGGAGATTATAATTTTTTTTCTAATCAATGTTAAAACTTTGGATGGGGCAACAGTTTGGGGGGTGATTAAGGCAACATTTCAGGGATTGATATCGATCTCTGCTTTTTGAAGAAAGAAAGATGAAGGAAAACAGGGTGACTTGCAGAAAGCTGTTGATGAGGCTTATTATAAAGCTCTGGCAGGGTAACAGGCTCAGGCCTTACATATGTGGCAAGAAAAGAAAGAAACTTTAAAATATATCATTTTGCAGAAAGGGATCCTTAAAAGCCAGATCATTAATATATGTATGAAGAGGGTGAGAAAATGGCACACTTTCTGGCCTGGGTGTTCAAAGAAAAAAGTACCTGAACTCTGATTAGTGGAATTAAAGATTCCGCCTATGTAAAAATAGAAAGAGATAGCATCGAATTAGGGAATATGTTTTATTACTGTGCCTTCATATATAAAAGGGAAATAGGGGCATGGGACCCGGCCGTAGCAGAACAAGTTTTGCAAGAAGTACAGCTCCCAGTGTTAAACCAAGTTTGGCTCTTTTAATACATCCAACTAGCCGTGAAGATGTCAAAAACATTATAAAGGAATTGCTGGGATCTAAAGCCCCGGGAGAAGATGGCACTGTTTTATAAGTGTTTTAATTCCCTATTAGTGGTTTATTTATTTTCCTTACTCCGCCAGATTTGGTAGTGCTGACAGATGTATCTCTTCTGGGTTGGGGAGGCCAACAGGTAGGTGGAGATCACTCTCATCTGGTCTCAACGGGAAGCTTGACCTTCACCCTGAGGTGGTTGATGCCACTTTGGCAGCAAGACATCCCTCTACAAAATCAATGTGTGCCAGTCTTTAGACAATTCTGTGACTTGGTGTGGCACCTGCTAAATTGATCCACTACAAACTAAGTTATCTGAGGTTGTGTTGCATGTTTTATCCCCAGCCCAGCAAGGACTGTGTTTGGGAACTATTAAAGCCTACTTGTTGGGATTTTCGTCTTTTTGCGGCTGTCAGATCAGTCTTTATTTAAATCACCTGTTATGAAATTTTGGAAAGGTTTGCAACATTTATTTTCCCCAAACCCCTTTGTCATACCACAGTAGGACTCAAACTCCTTTTGAGCCACTACACAGTTATCCTTTGAGACTTCTGACATTGAAAATGTTCTTCTTTGTCACTGATATAACGTTTCCTGGCATGTGAGTTGCAGGCTACATGCCATCCCACATTATATAATATTTTTCCCAGATAACTTGATTTTTTGTTATCTTAAATATTTCTTTATTGGTATTGTCAGTTATGTCTCACATACGTAGACCACAATTCCGTAACAGGAGATATTTCAGTACATGAGGTAATAATGTATACATTAGTATAACATTAAACATTATGGAGCACCAATTAGCGTACATGTAGACCTATTGTTTCAGCACAATAACAGAGGAAGAAAGCGAAGTCAATACGTTTCTCAAGGCGATGCGGTAAATAAAGGAAAATAAAACAATAGGTGACGGTTATGTCAATAAACCAGGACCGCAGGGATGCCATTAGAGGCATGGTATTACTGTCCATGTGATAGCAGGAGAAAAATAAAAAGAAATGGAATGAAAACTGCATGGGAACTTTGTACATCAGGATATGGGTGTGGTGTCTCTGACCAGCCACTGAGGTAAGGAGCATGTCATTTGGAGGTGCAGTAAACCCATGCTCCCAAGGTCCCTACAGGAGACCTCCCAGGAGGCCACCTCCATGGCCAATGGCCATTTAGGAGTCTCAGACTAGATCAACAGCTATGCAGGGGCATCCAACTTTTCTTGAAATTTATGCACGTGTCCCAGAGTGTAGCAACAACACCTCACTTCTCCCCCCCCCCAACTACGCCCTCCCTTCTGAGCCACAGATCATGAGCTACATCATCACCCTCAGCAGCCACTCATTTATGTACCTTTCATACGATTAACGAGGGCCATTGCCAGATCCACCAGTTTCATGTAGTGTTTGGAGCAGTTTGTTCACTTGGTGATTCCCAGCAAGCAGATCATGGGTTCGGCCAGCAGTTGTATGTCCACTGCTGACGAAATGTGCTCCATCACCTGAACCCACACCTGCACCAGTTTTGGACACTCCCTTACCATAAGTTAAAAGGTCGCATTTGGGTGTCCACAATAAGGGCACACCAGGTAACATCTTGTTGAGATGATTCAGGATGAGATAAGTGTGGTGCAGGTAATTGGGTAAACTGGATAGACTTGAGACTGGCATTGCCGGAGACATGTTTCACCTGCTCTAGCGCCATCCTTCGTTGCTTGGTTGTCAACACTGTCCCTAAGCATTCTTCACAGTGGGGCTTAATGCGCAATATGTGACCTGCATCAGCAACCTATGAAGTCCTGTATAGCACAGTGATTGCCCTGTGACCCAGTCCGTGTGTCAGAAAGCAGTGTAACCCTTGGTGCAGAGTTGGTACCTTTTGTCCCACTGCCTAAGTATTCCTAATCTCCAGGATAAGAACATTATAAGCCAGAAATAAGCCAACTCCCAGACCATATAAGTCTTGGAAAGGGGCATCACTGGATAGGTAATCTATGCAGGGGACAATGCCTCTCGCCATTGTCGAGTCATGCTCCCCCATCAGGGCTCTCATCCTAGGCATGCTGCATAGTGGTATATGTAAAGTGTAAGGCGTCAACCCATGTCGGGTTGGATGTATCTATTCCGGCAGAGTTTAGTGGCACATGTCAATCTGCTCATTCTTCTAGATGGGCCCCCAGGCATCAGTAGCCAGGCCACAATCCCTGTCCTACAGATCCTCCCTAATCACTCTACTCTCTTCCATTGGCTCACCCACTAGCTAGTGCATGGGTCATTGCAATTGTGCCACTGCAAAATAGAGCTCGAGGTCAGGCACTCCTAAACCACCCTCCATCAGTGGCTGGTGGAGCGTCCAAATAGACATATGCTTACGAGTCCTGCCCCTTATTAAATCCAGTATTAGACCTCACAAATCTCCAAAAAACACCCTGGTAGGGACCACTGGCACTGCTGCAAAAAGGTATAGGAGCCATGAGAGTATTATTTTGGCAGTAGACCCCCAGCCCATGGGAGACTGGGACAGGTGCATCCAGAAGCCCATGGACTGCCAAAGTGATGCCAGGGTTATGCCGTGATTACCATCCAGGTGGTCCTTATCAGCATGGTATACGTTGATACCGAGGTATCTAAATGTCTTGATGCACCAAGGTAAGCGGTCAGACTCCCTTTCCATCAAATCTGTGCTTTACTTTGCGCAAGGGGAAATTACATGACTTCCCTCAGTTAACCCAGAGGCCTGTCATGTCGTCAAAAAGGTCAAGGAGGCTAAAGAGGGCCAGCAATACCAGACTGTGGTTTCATAAAGTAGATCAAGACATCTTTGGCATAAAGGGAGACCATGTGCCAGTCAGGCCCCAGTGCCATCCCCCCAGGTCTGGGCCCCTTGCAGCCAGCAATGTGGTTAAGTGCTCCATAGGCAATGCAAAAATTATAGGTGAGAAAAACGCTTGGCATGTACCCCTGCAGATATCAAACTGACATGATATCTGGCATCCCATTCGAACCCTAGCCTGCAGCGCCGCATAGAGTAGTTTGACCCAACCCAGGAACTCTAGTCCCATCCATAGTGCCTCCAGTACTAGCAGCAGGTATGTCCACTCTAGGGTGTCAAAAGATTTCTCGAAGTCTAGGGAGACCACCACTGGAAGCTCCTTGGTGACCTCCACTGGAAGCTCCTTGGTGACCTCCACCACTCCCATAATGTGACACAACCGATACTTGTTGTAGTAAGTAGCCTTGTGGTGGATGAATCTGCACTGGTTAGGGAGGACCAAAGACCGAAACATCAGGAATAGCCAATTAGCAAGCACGTTGCTAAGAATTTTCTAATCAATGTTGAGCATTGATAATGGGCGATAGCTCACCTCGAGGTGGCTCCCTACCCGGTGTAGGCAAACCCACTATGAGGACCACGCGCAAGGAATCACACAGCCTGCCCTACTGGTGTGCATCTTGGTTTACCGTGAGTAACTTGGGAACAAGGGTTACTCGAACAGGGAACCTGTCTGTTCCCAGCACCTTGTTTCGGGCTATCTGGTGTATTACCCCCTGTATTTCCACACATTTTTGGTGTCCTCTAGCTCTTGGAGTTCTAAAGGGGTCATGCGATGGAAGGGTGGCCTCTTTGATATAGTTCTGGAGGTGATCCAGCAAGGGGTCAGGGAGGGGAATGCAGTGCCTCATGATACTGGGGGAAAGAAAACCTAATTTATGGCCACCTGAGTATTCACAATGTCTCCCGTAGGAGTGTGAATCGCCCCAATGATGGTCCTAGGGACTACGGAGCGCAGTACGCATGCCAGAGTATGGCGCGGTTTGTCACTGTCTGCATGCTGGTGAGCCATCAAGGCCTTGTAATCGATGTTGCTAAGGAGACGCATCTCTGCCCTGTATTAGCCCAGCAGCTGCTGTGACCGCACCTCAGCTACTGTTTCTACCTTCAATTCAGCCACGCGCAGGCAAGCCTCTAATGCCAACACATTACGGAGGAGGGAGGATCACACTCCCCATGTGGTCTTGATGCAATGTTCCCTCACAACCACATTCATTGCATCCCATTTTATACCTTTGGACCCCATGATCCCTCATTTTCATCAAAATAGTGGAGCAAGTGTGTGCTGATTGTGTCTGTAGGATTTCCAATGTTTGCCATTCGCCAACTTGTTTTTGGTGCCTTCTCAACCACCCCCCAACCTCTCCACCACCCAAGGCCACACCTCCATGTTGCAGAGATGCAGTCTAGTCTGTACCTGGTGGCCCAGTAGTATGAGTATTTTGCTTCCTCCAGGTGACCCATCAGCCAGACATCATGGAGTTGTGTTGTGGATATCCATTGTCTAAAGTGTCTGGTCACCTGGAAGCCCTGAGTCCTGGGGAAAGGGTGCACTGAATGATCCATGGTGGTGCAATGCACACAATTGAAATCCCCTGTCTAAGAGCAGAGCCGGCAACAATGTGCACAGGAACTTGCTCTGAAGCATGTTGGGTGTGTACTGAGACCACCAATAATGGTCGACCATCTAATGCACCTTCCAATAATAAATAACTGCTGTAAGTGTCTGCCATCACCCCACTCTGTATGCATTGAATCCCAGGAGCAATTAAAATCAAAGCCCCTCTAGCACACACTGAATACCCAGTGCCCAGCACCTGCCCATTCCAGCGCCAGGGCACCTTCTCCGGTTCTGCAGCAGTGAGGTGTGTTTCTAGGAAGCAAACAACGTGGATGTGCCTGCGTGTATGGTATGCATACATTCTCTGTCACC
The DNA here is from genome assembly GCF_031143425.1 of Pleurodeles waltl. NCBI lineage: Eukaryota > Metazoa > Chordata > Amphibia > Caudata > Salamandridae > Pleurodeles > Pleurodeles waltl. The sequence continues at coordinate 725,317,256 of NC_090444.1, forward strand.
TTATTTGGGTTCACATGTCCCTAATATTCCGGGTCGGTACATTGTAAGTGGTACCCATATGGTGTGGTGTTTCCCAGGGCCAAGGACCACTAGCGCACCACTGCACCATGTTCACCCCAGCACTCGTGTACCCCCCAACCTCCCCCGAGCCACCCTGATTGGTCCTACCAAAAACACAAAAGGAACTCCAATAACCTTGGCTTGGATGCTGACAGGCATCATGCCACAATGTCCCCAACAAAGCACAAAGTGGTTAAGATGTGTCCTTAGTGCCAAAAGTCCTTATGGAATTCTCTGAGGGTCGGGCCAAGAGGTGTAGGTCTGAAGATCTGACAATGCTTGCCAGGCCCAACTGCGGAGTCTGTAGGTCCAGGAGTCCCTATTTTAGCAAATCTGCACACCCAGGAACCTTCAAGACTTCCCTTCCTCACTCACCCCCCCCCCACCCCCAGCACAGTTCGTGTCACTCACCAGCTGAGAATGAGTCACAGTTCAGGGATCTCTCTTCGGGGAGATCTTACTGATGCAATTGTGAAGTCACCATCAGAGGCCACCGCATAGGGAGCTCTCAGCAATGAGTCCTGGTCAATGTCGGGCACCAGGACCACCTGAAATCAGATTACACTGTGGAGGAATATGTCTGCCACCACCTGCGCTCGTTCTTTTATGTCCCGTTCTTCAGATGGACATGATTGGCACTTGCTTGGGTGGAAGTAGAACTTGGACTTCCCATCTGACCATCCAGGTAGATGACCACCAAATGCTGGACAGGCACTCCTTTGGTGCACAACTGTAGGAAGTTGGCTCTGTATATGCTATCTCAGAGTGAGAGATAGTGTGCACAGAGTCCAAGGTTCCCCTTAGAGGTTGATAGTGGTAAAATTAGATAATACGAATGCTCTATTTTGTGGTAGTGTGGTCGAGCAGTAGGCTTATCAGAGGGTAGTGTTCAGCATTTGTTGTACAAACACAGGCAATAAATTAGTAACACACACTCAAAGACTTAACTCCAGGCCAATAGGTTTTTATAAAGAAAAATATATTTTCTTAATTTATTTTTAGAACCACAAGATTCAAAATTTAGGTAAGTACATAAATTGTAAGGTATTTCACACAGGTAAGTATAGAACTTTGATTTAAAACAGTAGTACCTCACAGTATTGGTTACAATGGCAAATAGCTATTTTAAAAGCGGACAATGCAAAAATCAACAGTTCCTGAGGAGGTAAGTATTGGTTAGTTTCTCAGCTAAGTAAAGCACTTACAAAGTCAGTCTCCTCGGCATAGGCAGCCCACCGTTGGGGTTTCAAAGCAACCCCAAAGCCACCGCACCAGCAACACAGGGCTGGTCAGGTGCAGAGGTCAAAGGAGGGCCCAAAACACAGGCACCTATGGAGAACAGGAGTGCTTTTGTTCCAGTCTGCTAGCAGGTAAGTAAGTACCTGCATCCTCGGGGAGCAGACCAGGTTTTTTTTTAGAGCACTGGGGGGGACACACAAAAGCACACAAAACACACCCTCAGTGGCAGAGAGGCGGCCAGGTGCAGTGTGCAAAGTAAGTGTCCGATTTGCTGTAGAAAACAATGGAGGGACCCGGGGGTCACTCTGGCAATGCAGGTAGGGCACAAGGGGGCTTCTCGGGCCAGCCACCAACTGGGCTAGGATGAGGGCCACCTACTGGTCACTCCTGCACTGGTAGGTGGTTCCTCTCTGTCCTGGGGGCTGCGGGTGCAGTGCTTGATCCAGGCGTCTGGTTCCTTTGTTACCAGTCAGTCGCAGTCAGGGGGAGCCTCTGGATCCTCTCTGCAGGTGTTACTGTGGGTGTGCAAGGAGGTCGACTCAGGGTGTCCTCGTCGTCTGAATCACCTGGGAGTCCTCTCTGCAGTGTTGGTTTCTCCAAACTCGAGCCGGGGGCGTTGGGTGCAGTGTGTGAAGACTCAGGCTTCTGGCGGTAAGTTAGAGTCTCTTTAAAGTTGTTTTTTTGTTGCTGTTATTGAACAGAGTCACTGTTCTTGGGAGGTTCTTGGTCCTTTAGGTGCTGAGCAGTCCTCCGAGTCCTCAGAGGTCACTGGTCCCGCTTGATGTGTCGCTGTGCAAGTTCTTTGATTCTGAAGACAGGCCAGTAGGGCTGGGGCCAAGTCAGTTGTCGTCTCTGCGGGGCTTTCAGGTCAGCAGTCCTTCTTCTTCTTGTAGGTTGCAGGAATCTAATTTCCTGGGTTCAAGGTCGCCCCTAAATACTGAATTTAGGGGTGAGTTTAGGTCATGGAAGGTGGCTACACCCTCTTTGTGCCTCCTCCCTGAGGGGAGGGGGGCACATCCCTATTCCTATTTGGGGAATCCTCCAAAACCAAGATGGAGAATTTCTTAAGGCAGGGGTCACCCCAGCTCAGGACACCTTAGGGGCTGTCCTGACTGGTGGGTGGTGACTCCTTGTTTTTCTCATTATCTCCTACGGACTTGCCGCCAAAAGTGGGGGCTGTGTCCGGAGGGGTGGGCATCTCCACTAGCTGGGGTGCCCTGGGGCGCTGTAACAGGCATGAGCATTTGAGGCTCACCACCAGGTGTTACAGTTCCTGCAGGGGGAGGTGAGAAGCACCTCCACCCAGTGCGGGCTTTGTGCCTGGCCACAGAGTGACAAAAGCACTCACCCCATGTGGCCAGAAACCCGTCTGGTTGTGGCAGGCTGGCAGGAACTGGTCAGCCTAACACTGGTGTTTGGACTGGTATACAGGGGGCATCTCTAAGATGCCCTCTGTTTGCATTTTTCAATAAATCCCACACTGGCATCAGTGTGGATTTATTGTGCTGAGAAGTTTGATACCAAACCTCCCAGATTTCAGTGTAGCCAATAAGGAACTGTGGAGTTTGTAACTGACAAACTCCCAGACCATATACTTTTTATGGCTACCCTGCAATTACAATGTCTATGGTTTGGCTTAGACACTGTAGGGGCATAGTGCTCATGCAACTATGCCCTCACCTGTGGTATAGTGCACCCTGCCTTAGGGCTGTAACGCCTGCTAGAGGGGTGACTTACCTATGCCATAGGCAATGGGTGGAGAGCATGGTGCTCTGAGGGCCATGTCGACTTAATCATTTTCTCCCTACCAGCACACACAAGCTGTGAGGCAGTGTGCATGTGCAGAGTGAGGGGTCCCCAGGGTGGCATAATACATGCTGCAGCCCTTAGAGACCTTCCCTGGCCACAGGGCCATTGATACCATGGGTACCAGTTACAAGGGACTTATCTGTGTTCCAGGGCTGTGCTAATTGTGGGAACAAAGGTACAGTTTAGGGAAAGAACACTGGTGCTAGGTCCTGGTGAGCAGGATCCCAGCACACTTTCAGTCATAACTGGCATCAACAAAAGGCAAAATGTTAGGGGGTAACCATGCCAAGGGAGGCATTTCCCTGCAGCAACTATGCCCAGGCCTCCTCTAGGAACAGAAAAAAATGAGTCATGCCAAAAAAATGAGCCATGCCATTATCAATGACTCTGAGCTTGGCAGGAAAGAGCAGCGCATATGTTTAGCCCAGATTTTGCTCTGAAGGTGGTGTAACGCCTCTGAATCTTGTCCGTGTAGTCCGGATAGGCCGTGATGTTGCGATTGTATGTGCTGAGGCCTTTTGCACGGAACAACTACACTAGATCTGTCTTTATAGTTGAAGAGATGTGCTACAACCGGTTTTGGCGGGGCCCAGGTGGGAGGCAACCAGGAATTCGATGCACCCATTCACTGGAAAGCAACTTTGGAATTCAGTTGGGCAGCAGGACAGTTTGCAACAAGCCTTCCAGGAAGAGCTCCACGTTTGGAAGCCCAGTATTGTAGGGACCCTATCATACCAAGTTCGGACAACCTTAGCTTAGTTCTCTGGTTTGTGCCTTTTACAACATAAAAGTTTTTATTCACATTTTATTCATATTTGTTTAGCAAGCGTGCTTTTAGCAATTGTATGTTAGACCTGACAGCCTTAGGGTGGTCCTCCCCCATCTTTTTGCCTGTCTCCCTCCACTTTTCTGACACTATTTATGCTGGTTTTAGGACTCTGCACACGTTACCGCTGCTAACCAGTGCTAAAGTGCAAATGCTCTCTCCCTTAAATATGGTTCACTTCAAAGGCATTTTTGGATATATAAACTGGGTCCCTGACCCCACCAAATTAGACACTTCTGGACCTGAACCTGTAACCTCTCAGGAGGAACTGCCTGGCTGCCCAAATGACTCATCTGGATTGCTTTGCTGTGAAGGACTGCTGCCCTGCTGTTGCCCTGCTGCCCTCTGAATTTGCTAAGAAGTGCACTGCAGGGGCTTGGATTGAGCTTGCCTCCTGTTTTCTCAAGTCTCAGGGCCAAAAAGATTTAATCTCTTCAAGGAACCTCTTGTGAGCCAAAAAATGACACACAGCCTGCCAGAAACGACGCACAGCCTGCCTTGCGATGAGAAAATCACCTCAAGGCTGAACCAGAATGACTGAGCCCAACTTCCGAGTTAAGAATCGACGCAGCACCTGCCTTGTGGCTGGAAATTCATAGCACAGCCCTACCGGATCGAGACACAGCCGAACCAGGAAGGCACAGCAGACTTTCGAGTGAAGAATCAACGCAGCACCTGCCATGCGACAAATGATTGGATGCATTGCCATACCGGATCGACGCAATGCCCGTGACTTCGTCCTGCATGTCCAGGATTTCCACGCATCGTCCCTGGGTGTCAAAATTATCCCCGCATCTCAGTGAGGAACCAAGACTGCGCACAAGGAATCGATGCAAAGCCCCTTGCAGCGTGGAAAGAAA